>NC_092807.1:160942489-161555822 GCF_040954645.1 Diabrotica undecimpunctata | reverse complement strand
TACGAACAAGCTGAATTTTGCGGAGAATATCAATTTTGGGACCTTAAAAATGAAGCAAAAAGTTTACCCAAAGCGGAAGGAAGGGGGGGTGTAAAAAAGCAAATAAATATCGATTTACCAAAAATCTGTGTGCCGTAAAAAAATGTTTCAAAGAAGAAATGTAGCTGAGACAATAAACCGTTCTCTTAAAACACTTGGAGTGACCGTCGGTTTTGAACGTCAGTTGTGCGCGTGAAAGCAATTTTAAATAAAATTTGTATCAACTCAACGATTAAAATTTGATATTTTTTGATCAGAGCGTCCTATGAAGAAAATTCAAAATGTGATTTAAAGATAAAGAGTTCAACTCTATACTAGAAGAACTGCTAAGTTGTTTTGGCCCTATCCATTGACCAAACTATCATGGACGATCGTTCGAGATGGAAGCAGTCAGCCAAGACCCACCCCGGGTTGCAGTGCTAAAAAAAGTAGAAGAAGAAGCATGTTTTAATGATTATATCTCGATGGAGGCTCCTCTTGACCCCATTTAGCTGGTGGTTATCTTCCCCGTGTCCCGTTAGACGTGTCTCGTTTTTTTTTTTAAGTTTATGATTTGATGACCCTGGTCAAGAGCCACTCGATAAATAAATAAATAACCCAATTTAAAAAACTACTTTGATAAAAGCTTCTGGAAGGAGTAGGAAAAGAGGATTAAGAATACCTGGTGCAAGGCGCTTGGCAAGACATGTCTATGAAAGGGCTTGATATTTGTAGGAGCCACGACAGAAACTTATGAAGAAACGTATTTAATAGCGATCCTGCATAAAAATAAAGACAAAGGGAATGATGTTTACATTTTCACAAAATTTTAACTCTAATATTTCTTCATCTGCGCTATAAAATAAGTTTACAATAAAACTACTTACAGTTTTACTGTATAAAAATTTCTATAGTAATGTATAACTTGCTTAATAAAAAAATAACAACTTAATATTAGTTATTTGTAAGAAAAAATTGCCATAATTCCTACCACAAAAGAGTATGGTAATAATGACCTAAATATTAATATAATTATCATTTGTTATGATGTTTACAGCGTAAATTATGTTACACGAAAAATGTAACTTATTTTCGAGCCAAAATCAATAAATTATACGAAGTGTATAAAAGTAGTTTAATAAACAAAGACTTATAGTGATGTAGTGGTTCATAAAATAAAAAAAGTAACTTTAATTAATTAATTACGCTTAAAGTGTTAACATAGACGTCAGTAAAATAATTTGAAAGTATGGTTCACTTGTAATTTATAATACGTGATAACTAATAACAAATAATTTTAAAATTGGAGAGCAGTTCATTAATAAATTATCGTTAACAATATTTAAAACAAACTATATAATGTCGTGTGGGTTTTTTGCATGCATCTACTAGTACTTGTAGGTGACAAATAGGAGAATGCCTTCCCAATATCGCCTTTTATTGTTAGCATAGCCATTGTTTCTCGGAAACGGTCACAGCAATATGTTGTTTCTTGGCGTAAAACTTCAACAATACAATAGAAGTTAATTCCTTGGCCCCCTTGCTATACTTTTCTAGTTTTGTTTTTAGCCGATATGTTGATTTTTCCAGGAATGAGTTTTGCGCTAGGGGATGATGCGTTAGTTTTTGGGGATTTTTCAATATAAAAATCAACAGCAATTAATTAGCAATAAAATATGCAGCCAAGAGGTGCTCTGTAGCCTTTTTCATTGCTGACATAGCCAGATAAAGTGTTGTTTTCAACGAGATAGGACATAAGTCGGGCAAATATAAGTCTCTCAATAATTTAAAAAGTACCGGTAGTAAGGCAATAGGTCTATGTTGCAGACATTCGATTTTTCACCACCCTTATGAAGAGGAATAACAATGGCTGTCTTTAGGCAGTCTGGAAAGGTATCTTTTTTAAAGGAATCATTAATTAGTGCAACCAGGACTTCCAACATATTTTTTGGGAGATTTAAGAAAATTTTTATGGATAGTCCATCAGTACTACGGGAAGATTTGCTTTTGATACTACTGATTATTTGGGTTAGTTCAGATATATCAACTGGTTTTTTAAAGAATGAATTCGAATTCGAGACCTTTTTTTGAATTGGGAAGATAGAAAATAGGATCTTGTTTTGGGAAAATAGTTGATTTTGTTGAGTAATCGGTGCAGAGGCGGACCGGTGGAACATAACGAGCAAGATGAAGAGAGAGATAATTATTTTAATGAAATGTATTCTATTGTTATATTTATTCTATTTTGGTTAGGTTTTTTTGTAGTATCGTTCCTTGTATTACAAGTTAATGCCATTGGTTTTACTTTCTTATACATATATTCACTACCACCACTTTTATTTTTTATATTTTTGTTATTTAGTGAATATCTCTATATATCAAATATTTAATATTTCACAATAAATATGATCTCAAAAGGTTTTATCGTATTTATATTGTTTTTTATACTGTGCACGATTCCAGGCCACAGAATAAACATGATAAAAAGTAACATCTCATAATCTTTGCTTTCAATTCTAAACCAAGATACTGTTTGATCAAAAATACTTGTTTGATTTTGATACAAACGTTTTTTTAAGTTCATTTGTTTGTTTAGAAGGTTTCCGTTTGAATATTTATGTTCTCTATTTCGGGAATATGTAAATATTCGATTTTTTTATAATGGAAGTTGCGGCAAATTCACATTTTGCGTGTCCCTTGAGACAATCTCTACATTTCTTTGTTTTAATACAACACAGTCATAAGGTGTACTAATATTTTTCAATAAAATCCTTTATAAAAAGGTATATAAAAAACCCATTTGGGCTATGTACATTACTAATGGGGCTATTACCCACGAAATATGGGGGTAAAAACCCTTTAAAAATTACTAAATGAAATTTAGTTTACATTATGTCTAGTTTATAATTAAGATGGTAAAGTTACCGTTGGATTGGTAACATGGCGACATATGACTCTACATTAAGTTGCAAGTCCTGAGACGGTATGTCTACGAGGACTTTATTAAAGCAACTGATTGAAATGACAATCTTGACAGGTTATGACGGAAGTTGTGACAGAGCAGCCAGTGTAACTGTATATGTCTATTTAAGACAGAAGCCAACGTTGTTTAAAAATTGTGAAAGTTAAAATAAAAATAAATTATAACAGTATCAACCATCAATGTTATTGTTTTAAATTATGTATGTGAGATGAAATTGTGGTAAGAAAATTATGTGATTATAGTTAGGCAACCAACTATACAGTGTCAAGTGGTGTGATGAAAAGATTCTAATATAAGGCCCTTTATGTTTTAATAACATTTGGTACCTGGAAAATGGAAACTAGACACAGGTGGAAAGTTGGGTTCTTGAAAAAGTATAGGAATTAATATATTTAATATGTGAGAATGTTATTCAATGAATGAAATAAAACTATTGTAATATAATGTTCATGTAAAAATTGACTTATAACTTAATTATATTAGGTCCTGTAAGGCCCTATCTGTTATAAAGCAACACTAGGTACATAGGAAAAATAAAAGATTAAGTTATAAGTTGGTAAGTTGAATGAACTATTGGTCTATATTGACTATAATAGTAAAATGAAATTGTTGTAGGTGGCTCTGTTAAATTTGAGTAAAGAGAATGAAAATCAAGGTGTTTTTGAGAAAATTGTGATAAACGGATAGACTACGGAAGGCTGAGGTCCCCAGAGAACCGAAGCCAAACCCTGAGGGAGTTGTGTAGAGAAGTAATACTAATATAATATAATTTCACTTATTTCCGAATAAAAGTAAATAGAAATTAGCTACATTGGGTGACACTCTTTAGAGTGTAGAAATCAACGAAATCGTAGAAAATCTACAGGGAGTAAAAAAATAAAACGTTTAGGATTTTTGTATTAGAGAAAGAGATATGGGGTTTGTTGATATCTATACTTTCAGGACAGAGAACGGCAAAGAGAGACAGTCTTTGATGTAGAATCAAAACTATAAATTAAAAACAGTAGAGGACAAAGGTCTATAATAGACTTCTTCTTCTTCAAGTGCCATCTCCGCGGCGGAGGTCGGCAATCATCATAGCTATTCGGGCTATAATAGACTATATTCTGTCAAATAGAGAGTTACAACCCTCTCAAATCTTGGATGTAAGAGCACTAACATTAGTAGAAATAGGCAGCGATCATACATTGGTATTGTACAAAATCCGAATAAAAACACATATATGTGATAACAAAACACCAGAATACACCACAAAGATAAAAGTCGAAAGCTAACAGGATGACCACAAGATACCTATTCCAAAAAAGAATAACCGAAAAAAAAAAACAGAAACACATATATCACAGAAAATGATGGAGTCGAAGAAAGCTGGGGAAAAATTAAATCTAATACCTTAGCCTCGGATAAGGAAGGTCTTGGTAAAAGCAATATAAATAAAAATAAATCGTTTTCAAAGCAAAGAACTTCATGGTTTTGTACATCATCATCATTCAATCTTCGCTTATCCACTGCTGGACATAGATCTCCCTCATAATTTTCCATCTATTTCGATCTTGTGCCTCTTGCATCCAATTCCTATGACAACGTTTTAGATCGTCAGTCCAACGTGTTGGTGGATGACCTCTACTTCGGTAGGCATCATCTCTTGGTCGTTATTCCAGTATCCGCTTTGTCCATCTATTATCTGTCATTCGAGCCATGTGACCTGCCCAGTTCCATTTCAGTGTTGCTACTCTCTCTACTGCATCAGCCACTCCTGTTCTTTGTCGTAGCTGGCGATTTGGGATCTTGTCTCGTAGTGAAACGTCCAACATAGCACGCTCCATCGCCCTTTGACACAAACGGATCTTTTGAACTGTTCTCCTTGTCCAGGTCAACGTTTCCGCACCGTAAGTTAACACTGGCAAAACACACAGATTAAACGTTTTTCTTTTAAGGTATATTGGTATATCAGACGATTTGAAAATATGGTTCAGCTTGCCGAAGGCTGCCCAAGTCAGTCTTATACGACGGAGAAGCTCAACGGTTTGGTTATCTTTTCCTATGCGAATCTCATGACCTAGGTATTTATAGGCCATTACCTGGTCTATGGATCTTGTTCCTACGCATATATCTTCGCTGACTACAAGTTTTGTCATCATCTAGGTTTTAGATATATTTATTTTCAATCCCCCTTCTAGTGAGGAAAGGTAGAGCTGATTTAAAAGTTCTTTGGCCTCATCTATCCTATCAGCTATTAGTACAATATCATCTGCAAACCTTAGATGGCTAAGCTTTTCTCAGTTTATGTTTATGCCCTTGTCGGTCAGTTTTGCCCTTTTACATATATATTCCAAAAGCGTAGTGAACAGTTTCGGCGATATGGTGTCCCCCTGGCGTACTCCACGTTGTATCGGGAATTTCTGGGTTTGACGATCACCCACTCTAACACTGGCTGTTGCGTTTTGGTATATATGTTTAATTATATTGATATACCGATAGTCAATTCGGCATTCTGTCAAGGCTTCCAACATTTTTTGTTGATTTACGGTGTCGAATGCCTTTTCATAGTCGACAAATATTAAAGCTAGTGGTTTATTATATTCAGTGCATTTTTCACTGGCGATTAGGTTTTGTACAGAAGGAAAGAAGAAATGTAAAGAAAACAAAAGCTTACCTGAAATACATGTCTACCAAAACACAAGAGGCATACCCTAATTACAAGATCTCTTCTAACAGCTCTTTTTCCTACATAGTTTCCATCTCTACGTCTGACATAACCAAACCATTGCAGGATTTGTTATTGAATCTTTTTTGAGACTATTTGCCTAATCAAGTCATTTCTGAACCTGTCCTTCTAGTTTTACGCAACATATACCGTAACATTTTTATTTCAGCTCCTTCATCTTCTTTATAGACCACACTTTAGCGCCGTACACCATCGCAAGTCTCACCACACTCTTGTATATCTTTCCTTTTAGCTCTTTTTTGATCACAAAATATCCTGCTTATTCGCTTCTAACCAGTCTGTATACTATGGGCAATTTCTCGAGCCAAGGTAATTAAATTCTTTCACTTATCCTAGCTTTTCTTGAAGCAATTCTACGTCCCTATTGAATCCTCTTCCTTCCACATCTTTATTTTTGACCTACTAACCTTTCTAAAGGTTTTCTCCAACACTACAACTTCTTCTCCAACATTTCTTTGTTCTCCTCTACTAGCACGATATCATCAACAAAGAGTATTGACCAAGGAGCTTTCTCCCTTACTTTCTCTGTCAGTAAATCGACAGATTAAGCAAGTAAAGACACAGAGATGAGGCTTGGTAAAATCAACCGTAACTGGAAAACTTTAGGTCAATCCGACAGCACTCCTTACTTTAGTGTACTTTCATCAATAATTTTCAAACGAAGTATTAAATAAAAAAGTATAATTATGCAAAAAAATATCTACAAAATACATTTCTTTAGTAATTAAACAAGTGGGGAAATCTAAGCCATGAATGTAGCCATTGTTATCGGAACAGAATTTAATATCGGATAAATTCAAGGGCTAACAATACACCTTTTTATGCAAAGACTGACGTGAGTGGTATCAGGTAATTAAATCATTATCTGTTAGAGCAGCTAAAGATAAAGGGCAACCCACATGCCCTATAGAAGTGGGATGGTATTACATGAACACACTCGACTGTTAACTAAAATTAGAAAACACGAGTGAGTATATATGCTTAAATGCAGCTGTGTTGATTATCTGAAGATTATTAATGTGGCTTATAAATATTTTATTTAAACAAACTGGTTTAAAAAGTTAAACAGTATTTAAGATGACGTTCATTGCATGTCATTATTGACATTTTAACGACGTTGCAGTATACAGTGGGTATAAATATAATTAATTAAAAAATATAAAAAAAATTAACAAAGGTAGTGGAAAGAGGATGTAGTAGAATACTCAAAATTGACAATAGGTGTTAATAAAATACTAAGTTGCCATAATACCAAATGTAATATCGCAAATGTAAAATAACTATCAATAGTTGTTGCCGTTGAGGTCAATTCTAAAGTCAATCGAAAGCTTTTGAGTTTCTCCGTGTCATCGAATGCCATAGTCTGTGGACTAGTGCGCATCGCTCCGCCTCGAATTTTTCCATTGGCTCTTGACCTGGAAATCCCTATTTATCGCTCGAACGGCACATATAAATATTGGCGATTTTCAGGACAGCCAGAGCAGTCCCTCACGGGCTCTCCGAGAGCTTAGTGCTGTCGGAACTCTGCTTCCTGCATTTATTTTCCATACTCTGAGACTGAGAATTGTTTCAACTTAACTTGGTGTTTTATTTTGACGAAGAAATTGTCATGTAAGAAATATCTTGCCTTTTTCAAGGCAAGACACTGAAGATAAATATTTTCCGAGTGCATAACCCGAAAATGGACTTAAGTAGAGGAGCTCTCGAAAGTATTTTCGAAGCCCTCTACAGAGCACCCGGGGATATCAGAAGTGGTTAGACCCTTAATTGTTCCCCCGAGGTGACATCCGACCTTTATCTTCTTTTGATAGGTACATTTATCGACTGTGTATCATTGCAGTGTTGAAGCTCGAACTGTCAGTTGGTAATTTGTAAAACCGGTGCAGTGGACCGTGAGCGTTTAGATTAATAATAGAATTTTGTGACTAATACAGTTAATAGCACTGTAGAGGAAGAACCTCCAGAAACTCTGGTTTACTCCAAGGGCAAAGGTATACTTTTTTACAATCAATCTGTGATCAAAAATACTAGATGTTTTAGATGGAGAAAAAAAAATTTGAACTTATCCGAACAGCAACTGCAATTTAGAGGAAATCAGAGTCTTATAAATCATATCCTACAACTAGAAAGTCCCTGAGAATGCCCTATACCGTGACAATCTAAACTACGATATATATTATAAGATTAGACCAATAATTGATCACCTCAATGAAGCATTTTCGAATGAAATACCATTGGAACGATATCTGTCCGTCGATGAGCAAATTTGTTCTACCAAAACTACATAAAGCAGTATGTACCAAACAAGCCACATAAATAGGGATTTAATTTTTTTTGCCTTATGCAGTAGCTCTGGATATATGTATCGTATAGAATTATATACAGGATAAGAGAATGATCAAATAACGACACCTGCTTTTAAACCTGACCTCGGAGCAACTAGGAATATGAGTCACAGGCTTTATTTTGACAATTATTACTCTCCTATACCTCTCCTTGTATATCTTTCCAAACAAGGTATTCACAGTTTAGGAACCGTAAGAAGGAATAGAATTCCAAATTGTAAGCTTCCGGATAAAAACGCTATTAAAAGTAAAGAAACAGGAACTAGTGTAGAGTTTTATGGTACTTGCGATGGTGTGGAAATAAGTAGCTCAGTGTGGAGAAGAAAGTGAGGAGGCGCTACAAATAAAGAAGAGAAAAGGTTATGCCAGTACAGGATGTTTAAATGGATGGAATTCACCATTGGCCTGTATGGTCCTAAAAACAAATAAGATGCAAATTTCTACAGTGGCTACACACATGTGTTGTGCGAAAAGTGTGGTGTGGCACTTTGCTTCACTAAAACGAAGAACTGTTTAAAAAATTTCATTTTTCCTAAATATTGTTTTAAGTATATCCTTATTTACATAATGTTGTTCATAAACAACACTTATATTTTTCCAAAACAAAAAAAAATAGTTGTTCAGAATTTTTTTTATTATTTTTTCCCGTAAAAATAACGAAAATCCAGTCTGCAAACGTTTTTGTAACGAAAAATAAACAATCATGCGTGAATGGTTAAGACATGTCTGTGATATTAATTGACAGTCATCATTATAGTTTCACAACAGATTGAAAGTAGTCGGAGAACACCAGAAGGGAAAAAACAGGTGACATATTGTGTTGATAATAACAAAATAATTCATTATCTCTTATTGGTTTTAATAAATCTTCATTATTGATTTAATGATAAGGGAAAATATAAAAATATAAATGTACATTATACGTATTTATTAATGTCTTTTAATAGTCTTAACCGTCATCAAAGTAAAAATTTTATAAAATTACAAAACTGATGTAAATCATCAATTTTGTACGCGAATTCTGAACCTTTATAAAAGTTTTGTTCGCGTCTGTAATCCATCAATAAAGTATTTTCGAGTACCCTCCATTGAATTGGAATCTGTTTACACCACTCTGTATTCTTTCCTTAGCAGTCATTCAAAACTCTTTACGAGGATGTACGCTTTTAATTAGTTCTTTTTTATGTTAAAAAATCTTAAAAACAAAATTAAACTTTTAAGGGATCCAGGGAATTCTAGAAAGCTGATTATAAATTACAAATAACTTTTTACGGTTATACAGGAACACAAAAACAAAACAAAATATGTATATAGATTGAAGGCAACCGTAAATACGTTTTTCCGTCTTCATCAGTACGTTGCAGTCATGTTATTATAGGAGCATGTTAACTTGAGAAAGGATCATCACAGGAGCAATGCAATCAATTTGTTTTTTTTTTAACTCCTTTTATTTATTGTAATCTGTAAGTGACAAAGTGGAAGCTACACCCAATGGTAAGTACCCTTTATCTATATTTAGTTTACATTTTTTGATTTTTATACAAACAATTATTAACAATTTAAACAAATTTCTAGAGGATCCAGTCTTTTTAGTCTTCTAAGTAGTGGTAGCTTCAGGAGGTCTTTGGCGAGTATATTTGGATGAGACGATAGCCTCTTAAAGTAGTTTTTACACTGAGTGGCAGTTGCTTCATGATGATCATGATGAATAACATCGCTTGACACATACCATGGGGCATTGTAGACATCACGAAAGAATCTTTGTAGTCTTTGCAAATTTGTTTTACCGGCAGTTCCCAAGATTTGAATCCCGTATATCCATACCGGTCTTCATATTGTCTTATAGAGATGTTTGTTTTGGATACTTAAACCTGACTTCCGATTCATAAACCAGTACATTTTTTTGTAAAGCATGCCCACTTGCAGTCGTTTGTCGACTATCGGAATGCTGGCTACCACTAATGGCCCTATTTCTGTAGACAGATGATTGCTATTAACGAAGAAAAAGCTCATTAATAAAGTGTTCCATAACATCATCGCAAAATACAAAAGTCACAATTGGTTGATTAGAAGAACACTTTTAGGAGCAAAGAATAAGGAGGTGTAGATGACTTTAACTTAAATTTAAGATATCTTATCATAATTCAAAATAAAACCGTTAGATCACTGCATATTATCAAATTTATTAACAAATACGTGTGCTTGGCTAGATGGTCTGCACTGCACAACTTACAACTAATTCCATAGGATTTAAATATGGAGCACGGGGAGGCTACGGCAAAACATTAAGGTTAGCTTCTTGGAGAAAGTCCATAGTTTGACGAGCAATATGGGGACGCGCGTTGTTTTGTTGAAAAAGGACGACCGTCAAGATATGGCAGTACAGTGGTTTGTAAGATGTCATCAACATAACGCGCAGCTGTCGATGTATTGCCTAGTGTCAACACAAGTGGTGATCAGCTACTATAGGCAATAGCTCCCCAAAACATTATTCCAATTGTCCTGTGTACATGGCTTTCAACAGCAAACCCGATATCTCGTCGCTCTCCACGGCGACGTCTTACTATCCTACGACAATCATGCATTTCTAAACAGAAATCGTGATTCATCGCTAAATGCCACATTACGCCATTCTGCCATCCCATGCTGCCATTCTCTGCACCAATTCAAACTTTGATGACAGTGGTTAGCAGTCAAAGGAAGCACTAGTCGTAGGCGGAAAGAAACCAGTCCAAAGGATCGAATGCGATGGTATAGTGTACGCTTACTAACAAGTCTACCTTCTACTCCAAACTATTGGTCAGCAATTTGACGCGTAGTAGCAAAACGGTCTCGCAGAGCCAGTAATCTAAAGCGCCCATCTTGACGCTCTGTGGTACTCCTCGGTTGACCAGCTGGTCTTCTTTGTGTTCCTCTACCTTCGTTTGTCTACACACGACAGACACGCATAATTGCATTCTCGGGGTCCGAAGTATTCGACAGAATATTGTTGTGAATTTATTAATTGTTATGTCTTTAATTTATAATGTCTTTACTAATTTATTATCTTGTTCCTACTTTAATTTATTAAAAGGCACGATAATTTATATAAGTTTATTTATCACCACATATACAATAATTTATTAGTAGGCGAGCGTAACAATAGTATCACGAGCGCGAATCTTCTTTATTAACTGTCCCTTCCAAATAAAGTTCCGTTATTATATACCAGTGCCGTTATCTCGAATCGTCTAAAACCTTCGATGGCGAAACGGTAAAAGCAAACTGGATTTCCCTCGCATCGCTTCTGGAAGGTCGCTCAGGTAAATCGAGGCCTCTCGTAAACTCTACAACATATTAGATTAAAAACATGTTTTAAAGGTTAAAACTATGACTCATATTTTTACGTAACATTGCCCCCCTCTCAAAAGATGGTTCCTCCTGGAACCTTGTTGGGACTAGAACTGGAACGGTATGCTGGTATCGGCAACTGGACCCTCTTTTACAACTTCCAGTTGTATAAAAATGACAAGGGACGGTTTTCTCTCCGCACCAGTAACTATGCGGATTGCAACAGACTAACACCTGGACTTCGGTGTCTTTAAAGATCTCCTCCACCATATTTCGGATAACCCTCCAATCTAATTGGCGGCACTCCAACTTTGGCATGGCTAACTTTTGCACGTCGGACTCTAGTACGTGCCCTCTCAATTGAAGTAAGGCTTCCCATACATCTCGGTAGGTAGGTTGGTCACGGGCAGTGTCTTTTGTTACCAGGTAGAAAAGGTAACGTGATGCATCTTGGAGTTTCAAGGTTTTACCGGGAGCTGGCACTTGGCATTGAAGTTCTGCAACTCGACCAAACTTCCTTCGAAAGACGGATGCCAACCCTGGTGCGTCTTTGATACTGGCCGGGATGGTAAGGGCCAGCGAGTAGTCATCGGGGAGCTCGAGTAGATCTTGCTTTTCTTCAGTGGTAACACCATGTCTCGCTTTACCGGTACCTCCATAGGCACCCATGAATTCCTCAAACGTGAGGTCAAACACATCTTGGACTTGGTTTACTTCCACTTCTTCATCTACGTCGTGGTCACCTTCGAAAGATGCCAACCGGTTATGGTGTACTATCATCGGCTTTCCCCTCGGAATCTTGCTTATTCGGTAGATGACATCGTTGATCTTCTCCATGATGAGGTATGGACCTTCCCAAAACTGCTGCAATTTGGGAGAACAACCTTTTCGCTTCTTGGGATTATACAGCCATACTTTGTCGTTCTTCTTAAAGCAACCCTTTTCGGCTTGTGTATCGTACCGTTTCTTCATTCGGTCGCTAGCGATCTGAAGGTGGGAACGGACCAACTCATGTACATCGTCCATTCTTCTTCGTAATTCGATCACATAATCTTCACCTGCTACATCTTCTCCAGGTCGACACCCAAATTCTAGATCACAAGGTAGTCGCATTTCGCGTCCGAATAGGACTCTGGCTGGTGTCTGGCCCGTTGATTCGTTAACAGCAGATCTGTAGGCCATTGTGAAGAACGGAAGGTATTGGTCCCAGTCTCGCTGATGATCGGACACCATCTTTGTCAAATACTTGCCAACTGTCCTATTCATTCGTTCTACCATACCATCCGATTGCGGATGATACGCGGTAGTTCTTGTTTTCTTCATGCCTAGTCTATCACATATTCCTTGGAATAGATCACTTTCGAAGTTCCTGCCTTGGTCACTATGGATCTCCAAAGGCACTCCAAATCGGCTGATATATTCTTGGATCAACTTATCTGCAACGGTGGCGGCCTTCTGGTCTGGAAGTGCGTAAATCTCGACCCACTTAGTGAAGTAATCCATTACTACCAACATGTACTTGCCCCCATTTTCACTTTCTGGAAATGGCCCTGCAATGTCCAAAGCTATTCTTTCAAACGGGCTTCCAACATTATATTGTCTCATAGGAGCTCTCCTTTTCCGGTGAGGCCCGTTACTCGTAGCACAAATAGTACATTTCTTACACCAGTCTTTTACGTCGTCGGAACTGTTCATCCAATAAAACCGTTCCCGAATTCGCTGAAGGGTTTTCCTTACACCAAAATGCCCTCCCGATGGACTGTCGTGTAACTGACGAAGTACTTCGGCTATTCTGCTCTTTGGGATCACCAACTGTCTTCTCTTCTCTGAACCGTCATCATTTTCCAGGACTCGTTTAAGCAAGCCATCTTCGATGATAAATGAGTCCCACTGGGCCCAATACGTCTTAACTACTGAGCATAGGTTTGATATTTCCTGCCAAGGTGGTCGACGGTTTTCCTCTTTCCATTTTCGGATTTTCTGTATAACTGGATCTCTCTCTTGTTCTTCCCTTATCTTAGTAGGCGTCCAGTCGTCGTTGACAATCGTCGTTCTTAGCACTGCTGCTTCCTTGGATTCCGTTTTGTTGCAGTGGGGACACTCTGCTGGGCATGGCCGTCTGGAAAGAGAATCAGCGTTTCTGTGGCTAACTCCGGCTCGGTGCTCAATCTTAAAATCGTATTCTTGGAGTCGTTCGATCCACCTGGCTATCTGACCCTCTGGATTCTTAAACTGCATCAACCACTTAAGGGCGGCATGGTCGGTTCGGATTAAAAACTTCCTTCCATAGAGGTATTGATAGAAGTGCTCTACTGATTTCACTACTGCCAGAAGTTCTCTTCTCGTGACGCAATAATTCCGCTCAGGTTTTGAAAGAACTTTACTAAAATATCCGAGGACTCGTTCCTGTCCTCCTTGAATCTGAGACAGCACTCCTCCAATTCCCACATTACTTGCATCTGTATCTAAGATGAACTCTCCTTCTGGCAGTGGATACCCTAAAATTGGTGCTGTTATTAAATGCTTTTTCAACGTTTCAAAGGCATTTTGGCAGTCTATATCCCAGCGGTATTCTCTTGCTTCCTCTGTAAGTCGCGTTAATGGCTTAGCGATATCTGCAAACTTCTTAATAAACCTCCGGTAGTAAGTACATAGTCCAAGAAAACTTCTCACTTGATGTTTGTCAGTTGGTTTTGGCCATTCCTTAATGGAATCGATTTTTCCCTTATCCACGGCCACTCCTTCTTTACTGACTATATGACCCAGATAATTGACTTTACCTTGAAATAGCTGGCACTTCTTGGGGTTTAGCATCAATTGGGCAGCTTTAAGTCGATTAAAAACGTTTTCTAAATTCCCCAAATGATCTTCGAATGTCTCCCCCAAGACGATTATGTCATCTAAATAAACCAGGCATGTTTTCCAAGATAACCCTCTCAACACATTTTCCATAAGCCTCTCAAATGTCGCAGGAGCATTACAAAGACCAAATGGCATAACGTTGAATTGCCACAATCCAGATCCTGTGGTGAAGGCTGTCTTTTCTTTATCGACTGGGTCCATTTCTACCTGCCAGTATCCAGACTTCAAATCTAAAGTAGAAAACAATTTACTTCCAGCCAATGTGTCCAATGTGTCATCGATCCGAGGCAGAGGATAACTATCTTTCTTGGTAATGTTGTTCAGCAAACGGTAATCCACACAGAACCTCGTCGTTCCGTCTTTCTTCTTAACCAGGACCACCGGAGAGACCCATGGACTCGTAGAAGGTTCTATCACCCCGTCTTTCTTCATTTCCTGAACAATCGTTTCAGCTTCCTCTCTCTTCGCCTGTGGTAATCGTCGAGCTGTTTGACGAATTGGCTTAGCATTACCAGTATCAATTTTATGCTTAACAACGGTAGTTCTTCCCGTCTTTCCTCCTTTCGGTACGAAAATATCACGATACTGCCGAAGAAATTCCCTTAATTTCCTTTTCTCCATCTGATTTAGAGACTGTCCTGCAACTGCAACCATTTGGTCGAATTTGTCGTTGGAATTATCAGATGTTGTCGCCTGACGAATTATGGATGTCACAGGTACACAAGTTCCTACTTTTGTCTCTTTCTTTATGGTCACTGGGTAGTCGTTGACATTGATAAGTCTCACAGGAATTTCTTTAGCCGAAGTCACCAATTCCTTTCCAATTATGATTCCACGGCCAACCTCATCGTCGTGGTTCCAAGGCTCCATCATAACAGGTCTCCCTTCGTCTACAATTCCCTGTAGTCGCGCTACTATGATCGTTTCGCTTCTCGCAGGCACGACTGTATCTTCTGTAATGGCTGCTTGCACAGTGTTGTCATTATGTGGATGGAGAAATACCTCCTCGTTGCCAACTTTGATTACCTTATTCTTAAAATCCAATTGGAATCCATGCATATTCATTACGTCCATTCCTAATATAACATCCTCTTCGATGTCAGCAACTATAACAGTATGGACAAACTTTTCTGCCCCAATTCCCAATTGTACCTGGATTTCTCCATGAATGTTGGCATTTTCACCTGTAGCGGTCCGAAGTCGCAACCTCGTTGGTAACAGTTTCTTTCGGCTGTTTATAACTGTCGGGCGTATAATGGTTCTGGTCGCTCCGGTATCCACCAACAACGTATGCTTTTTACCATTTATGTCTCCATCTACATATACACTATCTTCACGACATTTCAAAGAAGCTATTAGTATGAGAGGGTCTTTGGAAGAGTTCCGGGTCGAAGCTGCCTCCCTAAGGTTGACTCGTTCTGGTTTTCCTGATGGTGAGTTTCTTGATTTTATGGTCTTCTTTTTCTTGCATGTCATGCTTTTCATCAAATTAAAGAGCTGGTCAAGTTTATCTTCGTCTCCTTCCTCTTTTACAGTCCTAACTTTACTGTACCCGCCAGAGGCCTGCGTAGCTGACTCGTATTCGAGGGCGGCGGATAAGACATCAACCAGCGTTTTGTGACGAGCTAATCGCAGTGTTCTCTGCATTTCATGATCACGAAGACCATCAATAAACGTTTGAACGGCCAACTTTTCCATCATGTCTTCGGGAGCTGTTGGATAAGCATATCGTACTAATCTGGCAATATCTACTTCATATTCTTGAAGAGCCTCATCTTTCTTCTGTCTACGATTTTTAAGCTGCGACTGATATACATGCTCCAAATGTTCGTGGCCATATCGCATATTTAACCTCTTCTTCAGTTGTTCGAAATCATCGGTCTCCTCTACGGCTATGGTCTGAAGCACATCTAAGGCATCTCCTCGAAGAGCGATAGTCAGGTTTACAGCCTTTTCTTTTTCAGACCATCCATTCGCTCTTGCAGCTGATTCGAACTGTTTCATGTAGTTGTTCCATGACGATTTTCCGTCGAAAGTTGGGACTTTGACATGCACAGAACTTCCACTTCCTTCAAATTTCGGCCGTGTTTCCAACTTACATTTCGTCTCGTCTTCTTTTATCTCTGCTGTAATTGGATTGTTTCCTCTCTCTGCTGTCCCTGTTTCCTCCAGCTTCTTTTCCATCTCTTTCATCTTTTCTTCGAAGGCCGACATATCGGCAGCAACTTGGTTTTTTAACGAAGATATTCTATCGTCGAGGGCAGACATCTCAGAAGTGACTTTAGAGATTTCCGAAGAGATGTTAGCAGAAACTTTGCTTTCCAGGGACGAAATCTCGTTAGAAACTTTGTTTTCTAATGACGCGATGTCACCAGAAACTTTGGCTACATCAGAAGAAACTTTCGAAATATCGTCAGAAACTTTGTTCTCTAATGATGCGATGTCACCAGAAACTTTCGAAATCGACGAGAGGACAGCATCTTCAAATATATAAGTCTCTGGATCTAGTCCTTCTTCTAGCAAAGCGTTCTTTAGTCGTTGGACTAACTCAGCCTTTTTTCCGGTAGAAGCTAATTCTCTGTCTTCAAGATGTCTTCTTAAATTAGTCACTGTCAGCTCATAAATCGTAGCCATTTTCACAATTTATTTTACGTATTCACTTGTATTATTATTATAAGTCTAATTTATGTTCGATCTCACTCTGACACCATTTGTTGTGAATTTATTAATTGTTATGTCTTTAATTTATAATGTCTTTACTAATTTATTATCTTGTTCCTACTTTAATTTATTAAAAGGTACGATAATTTATATAAGTTTATTTATCACCACATATACAATAATTTATTAGTAGGCGAGCGTAACAATAGTATCACGAGCGCGAATCTTCTTTATTAACTGTCCCTTCCAAATAAAGTTCCGTTATTATATACCAGTTCCGTTATCTCGAATCGTCTAAAACCTTCGATGGCGAAACGGTAAAAGCAAACTGGATTTCCCTCGCATCGCTTCTGGAAGGTCGCTCAGGTAAATCGAGGCCTCTCGTAAACTCTACAACATATTAGATTAAAAACATGTTTTAAAGGTTAAAACTATGACTCATATTTTTACGTAACAATATAGTTTATCATAGCTCTTTGTCCTCTAGTGTTTTCAAAATCAACCAATCCGCCAATAAACAAGCAGAATTGCTTCTAAATATTAAGAGTACGAACAATAAGTAGAAGAAGATAAATAGCTTCTTGTAAATCGATATTTTAACAAAGAAATTCTAATTTTAAAATGACTATATATGACTAAATGTTAAATGAGTTAAATGAATGAGGGATAGTTAAAAAATAAATTACGAAGCTTCCTCTAATAGATTATTGCTACAATAATTCCTGGTAATACAAAATAATGTCTGAAAACCCAATCAAGTGTCAAATCGGTAAAAGCGAACTCGCCACGAATATTCTTGGAGTTTCCTAAATGTCAGACCGAGAAATATTATAAACTGAAATAATATGAAAGAAGCTTTCGTTCCCAGATCGATAAAGCCGTTAGGCACCTCCGGCACATAATTTTGTTTCGTACCTATATTTAAATACAAACCTGTTGGAATTGGGTTGTGATGATAAAGAAAACACAGTGTTAAATAAAAAACTCACTACTCTATTTTTTCACTAAAACGATTACTATTTTTAAATAGAGTTCTATAATAATACAAGACTGTATGAAAAAATAATAAAAAACAAAATTGAAAAAGAGATGACAGATGTTGAAGAACAGAATGGCTTTCGTGCAGGCAGATCCTGTATGGACAGTATATTCTCTCTAAAGCAAGTTATCGAGAAAAGATTAGCCCACAACCTTTCAACTCATATAGTCTTTATAGATCTGACAAAGGCATACGATAGTGTACCACTTTCAATGCTTTGGGTAGTAATGGAAAAACAAGGAATAAGCAAAAAAAATATACAAGCAGTACAACAGCTCTACAAAAATATGACGGCAAACATTAAAACTGGAAATAAATTAACTAGAGAAATTCCTATTAGTAAGGGCCTAAAGCAAGGCTGCTGCATATCACCTACACTCTTCAAAATATATCTAAATGAGGCACTCTCAGTGTGGAGAAGAAAGTGCTGCAATATGGGCATCCCAATCGGAGATGATAGATTGTACACGATACACTTCGCTGACGACCAAGCCATTCTAGCTGAAGACGAGAGTGATGTAGGCTACATGCTTAGAAAACTGGAAGATGAGTATACCAAATGGGGCCTCACAATTAATATACAAAAAGCTGAGTACTTAGTTGTAGGAGAAAAACCAGAAAGCCTACAAATCGAAATGGGAACTATAAAACCAACAGACACTTTCAAATACTTGGGAGTCCAAATAACATCAAAAGCAGGAAGTAGCGAAGAAATACACTCCAGGATTGCCCAAGCAAGATCAGCCACCAAACAGCTACACGGACTATTATGGAATAAAAAAATAACAAAAGAAAATAAAAAAAGAATCTATAAAACAATAATAGAAAGTATTGGGCTGTACGGCGCCGAACTCTGGGAAATAAACAAAAGAAACAAATTAAAAATTAAGGCCATGGAAATGAACTACTGGAGACGATGTTACCAGCTCACTGGATTTGATAGGGTGAGAAACGAAGATATTAGGAGAGAAATGGAAATCGATCTAGACATAATAGACACAATCGAAGCCAAAAGACTTAACTGGTATGGACACCTTCAGAGAATGCCTGAAAATAGATGGCCAAAAAAAATAGAAGAATGGACTCCGCCAACTAGAAGAAAACGAGGAAGACCAAGACGATCCTGGAGAGACGATGTCGACGATGCAATGACCGCCAGAGATTTAACAACTGAAGATTGCTTCGACAGAAAACGCTGGAAATTAGGATGCGAGAAGCGGCGCCAGCTGTAGAAGACTCGCTTGTTATAATATATATATATATATATATATATATATATATATATATATATATATATATATATATATATAGACTCAAAAGCTGGTCGGTAAAGAGAAGTGGTCGGTAAAGAGAAGTGGCCGTTTAAGAGAGAACATATCATATATCGTAAATCTTAATATTCTATAATTTTTTTTATTAACATCAATACAAGTGAAATTAGAATTTACTTTGTAATAAATTTTTTTTTACAAAACAAATAAAAATAATGTAGCAAAATGTAGTCAACAAGCTAAAAAAGCTTATGCAGAACGGCCAATAAATGCTAAAAAAAACAAAAATATGCCAAAAAACTTGGATAGATGGAGATATGTAAATAAGCTCTGTGGAAAAACAGCTTCAAAAACAAACATATAACTGATAAAAACACAAAATAGTGAAATACTAACTAATAAAAGAGACATGAATTTGTAGACTACTATACCTATTTGGGAAAACGATATGCAGAAATGATTCCTGAGCCAACTAAATTTCAAGAAAATATATTGAAAATAAATAATACTATTTACCTATTTCCACGATTGAAAATGATGTTAAAGAAATAATAAAATCTTTAAAAAATAAAAAGTCACCAGGACGTGATAATATTAGATCTAAAACTTTAAAAGTAATAACCAAAGGGATTTCAAAACCCATACATAATAAATACATGTTTTGATTAAGGCATTTTTCCAGATATTTTAAGAACCGCAACTCTTAAATACCTATTCAAATATATTGTCGAAATTATAGGCCTATCAACATAGGAAAATATTAGAAAAAATATTTAACATACGACTTACAAATTTTGAAAAAAAATCTATATACTATCTGAATGTCAGTATGGATATCAAGAAGTCAAATCCTCTGAAGATGCAATCTGTGCTCTATCAGCTAACGTCTACAAAGCTCTTGATAATGCAAGACTAGCTCTTTGTATATTTGTGGATTTATTAAAGAAATGTGACACTGTTACACGTAAAATATTGCTAACTAAACTTATTTATTTATTTATTTATCGTGTGGCATACAATAAGAACACATATTTAAAAATCAATATAAAACGTTACATGGAGTATTACAAACAAACATCTAATGTATTATTAATATATCTAGTATATAGTATATAACATTCAGGAACTCATCGAAAACTCCAGGGAATCGCCTTCGGGGGCATTCTTCAACAATGTGACGGACGGTTTGTCGTTGCGCACCACAGTCACAACCAGGAGTAAGGGCTTTCCCCATCTTAAGCAGCTCCATTGTGGCTCTCTTCGACAAACATGCTCCTTTTAAAAAGATTAAAGTAACTAAAAATTATAATCCTTGGCTAACAGATAATGTGAAACTTCTTATGTCACTAAGAGATCGGACTAAAAAAAAGTGGCAGAAAACTAAGGAGGTAGCTCACCTTACCTACTACAAAATGATTAGAAATTATACAACATTAGCATGTGAGAATGAAAAAAAAGCTTTCTTTCAACACAAACTTCATGTGGGTGGGATAAAAAATACTTGGAAAAATTTACAACTCATTAATATTGGTAAGACAGAACACACAATTCCAGAAACATTAAAAGGACCCTATGAGATTAATCAGTACTACACATCATGCATCCCACATCTAACAATCAATCAAAATACAATTGACAATTATTTAAATACTGTACCTAATCGCGAACAATTTACCTTTACTCCAGTATCTTGTGATCTAGTGCAAAAATTGTTATATACTATTAAATCTAATGCTCTAGGTTCAGACGGTTTAAACTTAAAAATGTTGCTTCAATGTTGCCCATTAATTATTCCTTATATAACGCATATAATGAATTGTTGCCTCTCGAGTAACTGTTTTCCAGATGAATGGAAAAAAGCATTAATTAGACCCATACCTAAATGTAACAATCCAACCGAATATAAGGATCTTAGACCTATTAGTATTCTGCCTACTTTATCAAAAGTGTTAGAACGCATTATGCAAATGCAGCTTGGTGATTATATTTCTAACAATAATATCTTAACTGATTTTCAGTCCGGGTTTAGGCCATTTTACAACTGTGAAACAGCACTCCTTAAAATAACTGATGACATTTTGAGATAAAGAGATGTGGGTAAAATTACCATTTTGGTTTTGATCGATTTCTCTAAGGCATTCTAATGTGCGAAAATCTGGTACTATCAAAATTTAACTATGTAGATGTTGTGTATGGGCCTTGTATTAGTTCAGATGATAGGAAAAGAATTCAGGTGGTTCAAAATTCGTGTCTTCGTCTGATCTGTGGTGTAAGAAGACACCAGCCTATTTCTCACAAAATAAAACATGTAAAATGGTTGAACATGGAAAAGAGAAGATTTCTACATGCTGCTTGTCTTTTCCACAAAATTATCAAAAATTCTCTACAGAACTGACATACATAATGTTAATACAAGATATAAAAATACAATTACAGCTCCGCCACATCGTACAGAACAATTCAAAAATTCATTTACATATCAAATATCAAAAGTATATAATGGATTAGCTAAAGAATTAAAATTAAAATCGATTATATCTTTTAAGAAATCTCTTAAATCTAAATTGCTAAGTGAGTAACACATGTGCAACTATTTGATGACCTGTTATGAAGTATGTATAAACTGTGTGATAGTTTTTGGACAATATTTAAATGTTAAATGTTTCTATTGGTTATGGTTTTTAATTGATTGTTACATAACATGCAAAAAAAATATATTATATATTTTTTTTATTCTCTCTTGCTTAAGATGAAAAGCAGAGGTACTGATTTCTTGAAATCAGCACCAACTGATCTTTGGCATTTTTTCTTTCTTATTGTATTATATGCATATATAAATTATATATTTTGTATATTGTATGAATTTGAAGAAAAAATAAAGACCTTTATTATTATTATTATTATTATTATTATCTATATAAGCTGTCAGCACACCTACCGCTGCTTCCACTAGTAGAACACATAAAGCCAGCGAAAGAAAAACACACCACTTAAACAAAACAAACCACGTTCTGAAGAGGTGAAAAACCTAAAATAGGACATCAAAACACCAGATAAAGAAATCCATCCCAGAAAACGAACAACGATACAATGAGTCGTACCGCTGCTTGTTCTTATTCTGTTTAGCGTTGTCCATGTATTGCGGGTCAATTCAAAGCCTGGCGGTTTCTGATCGATATAAGTCATTTGGTGTGCTTCCTGTGGTGAGTCACTCTCTCATTGTCGTCTCCAAACGTTGATAAAGTTTAAATGTTTCTGATGTAAGGAGTTGGCTCTTAGCAATGGAAGATATCTGGAGCGCAGTCTGTTTATTTCGATATTAAGCTTATCATGGTGGATTGGTAGTTGATGGTTAGCCTCGATTTTTCGATATTCTCTGAGAATAGAATGACTTCTTCGCAGATTCGGCGGTGGAATGTAACTCAGAATGGGAAGCTAATAGTTCGGTGTGGGTCTAATTGTACCTGAGATCATTCGCATTGTCTGGTTTAATTAGGTGTCAATAATCTTCGTGTGTTTTCTATTAAGCCATACCGGGGAAGCATATTCAGCCACCGAGTATACAAGCCCGAGAGCGGATGATCTGAGTACGGAGGCTGAGGACCCCCCTGCATAACTTTTGGACTACATTATTTATCATTTTCAGTTTTGCTGCCGTTCTTTGTAAATGTTCTTTAAAATTTAATGTTCTGTTCAGAGTCACTCCAAGATATTTTGGTGTTGAGTTATGAGTGAGCAGTCTGTTTTTAAAGTGAACGGAGAGTTTTTTGTTGGCTTGGGCATTATTCAGGTGGAAACAGCACACTTCGGTTTTCGTTGCATTGGGCCGTAGCCTCGGCAACCTAGCCAAATTTCAGCGAAGTTGTCCGAGATAGGTCAGACGTATTAACGAACTACGGCAATAAAGCATGGAGTAAAAGTAAAATATTGCATCAGAGACAGTAACGAGTGTTAATAACAATTATAATTTTAAGTCTATGTTTATGTTTATGTCTAATCCAGTCCAGTGCTGCATCTGTGGCATGAAAGAAGTCCATGATATTACCAGATTACTCAGATCAGATTATTAGGAAATGTTTCATCACAATGTGCTTAATAGTTTGGAGAGATTTTCCGCACTCACCTGATTATGTCTATAATTGAGTATCAAAAATGTAGATACTAAATTCCAAGAAATAATGATGTGAATTGTGAGTTACTTTTGGTCTTCCAGTGACGTACAAAAATTTGTTTTGTAAGAGTAAGAGGTATAATTTTTATAAATGATTATATGTACTACTATTCTATCTATAAAATAAACGCTATGGAAATGAAATACCTAAGAAGGATGGCTGGAAAGACCAGAACGGATAGAAATGAAAAAATTCGACAATAAATAAATATATAAAACAAAATTTAAGAAAAACAAGAATAAAGAAAAAAGGAAGACCAAAGAAAATATTCTTCTTCCCCTTCATCTTTTTATTTATATATTTGTAGATCTTTGTTTTTTATGGTGATGATCTTGCTATAAACATTGTAAAAAATAGGAACAATAATTCATCTAGTAAACTTTGCTGATGACACAAATATACATATTAATTTTAGGATCGTCTTTGAATAACCTTTTAGATATCGCCAATGATATTTTGGAGGAGGCTCAGATGTGGTTCAATATGAACAGACTTAAAGTAAATAAGGAGAAAACAAATTATATGATTTTCAAAACTAAAATGAACAGCAGTATCATACCAAGTGTAGTGTTCAGCTACAAGAGAACGATGTATTTTTAGCAAATAATACCAAATTTCTGGTTATACAATATACATATCCAGAATTTAGACTTTGAAATGCAGGTTGGTAAATTAGGTGTTAAGATAACATCAGTTTAATTGTAAGTTTAAACATAATTTTCTGGTAGGAAGCACCAAAGCTGAACAAGTTTTTATTATTCAGAAAAAAATGGTTAGGATAATGCTTGGTGTGAAATTTAGAGATTCCTGCAAAGAAAAATTCAAAGAATTAGGTGTAATGACTGAACCTGGAACATATATTTATGAGTGCCAGGTACTTATCTACAAAAATAGACATATATTTGAAGTAAACAGCATCAAGCATAACTTTACTACAATTAGCCACAGTATCAACTACAATACGCCTGCGCATAGACTTTCTATCACAGAGAGGTTTCCTATGTATGCATGTATAAAATTTTATAATAAATTGCCGGATGTGATTAAAATGGAAAACAATTGTAACAGCTTTAAGCAATATGTAAGCGATCTTATAATAGATCTGGAACCAAATTCGCTCAATGAATATTTAATGAGATAGATATAGGTTGGATATACATAATTGAAGAGTGTCCAAGCTAAGTGATCTAAGTGCCAAAACATAAAATTTTGTTTTTATTCAATCAATCAATATGATCTATGTTCCTATGCCAATGTCCCCCTATGAGATCTACGTGCTAACTTCACTCTAGTGATTGCAAACGAAGCCCAAAGATGGAGCCGCCTGTAAGTACGAGATCATGTGCTGTGCTAATTGATCTAAGTGCCATTTGCAGGTTGACGTATTGTCGTTAGAATCGATTGATGCATTTGTGTTTTAAAGTAAATACAATGGATTCTAGTGCGTTTGATGATAAAAAGAAAACAATATCGTCAAGAAAAAAACAGAGTGAAGCTAGATTGAGTGGAAAACCCTACATTACACAAAAGTGTAAGCTGCAAAAACTTGGAAAGGCCATTCCAAAAAATGAGGTTAGTAGGTACGAGTTTTTTAAGGGATATTTCGCTTGAAATTTGTGAATAGCTACCTAAAACTTTTTTTATTGCTACTTTGGCTTTGTTGATATGATATATTATCATGAGATTTTTCTATTTTAGATCACGTGCAAATGTAAATTCAGCTGTAGAGACGTGGTTGATATAAAAATTAAGCTTTTCGACTTGTATCATGGCCTTGACTTCAACGAGCAAGGCAGCTATCTCATGGGATTATTGCAAGTTTTACCAATCCAACGTCGCCGCAATGGTAGTTCTGGTGATTTATCAGAAAGTAGACGACAGAGTACCGTAGCTTTTTTTGTTCCAGATGAGGAAGGTAATGTGCAAAGAGTTTGTAAAAAAACGTTTTTGGAAATATTTGCTATAAGTCCGCAAAAGATTACTACGCTTGTTAGGCGTAAAAAGGAGGGACATACAACCTTTGAGGATAAACGTGGAGGTGTTAGAAAATTTAAGGATACTCTTCATGACAGACAGATGGTAAATAATCACATCAATAGCTTCCCGAGGGACGAGAGCCACTACAGTCGTTCAAAAAGTGAAAAGGAATATCTCAGTCCAGACCTCAATGTTAATAAGCTATACAACTCTTTTAAAATAAAACATCCTGACAGCACCACAACATACAAATTCTATAGGAAAGTTTTTATGAAGGATTTTCCGAATCTTTCTTTTAGAAAACCTAGAGTTGACACCTGTAAGACTTGTGATTTACTTTTTTTAAGAGGCAAGGACAAAGACCTTAGTATATCCAGAAAAGCTAAAAATGAGTTGGAATTACATCATAGAAAAACAGATAAAGCTCTTAATGTTTTTCAAGAAGATAGTACGAGCAGTACTCTTCCAGGTAGCGATACCTGTACCATTACCATGGATCTACAAAAAGTATTTTCGCTTCCCAAATTGACGCATAGTAGTATGTATTACAGCCGCCAATTGTTATGCTACAATTTTGGAATACACATGCAAGATACTGCAGATGGGATAATGTGCATCTGACATGAAGGACAATCGGGTCGTGGTGGGAACCAAATGGCATCATGTCTTTTACAAGCCTTGAATACAGGAGAGCTTTCAACTTATAAGCGAAAACTATGTATATGGAGCGACAACTGTGCAGGTCAACTGAAAAACCGAATGTTTATCTTCTTATACATTTTTTTAGTAACTAATGGACGTTTTGATACCATTGATCATAAATTTTTAGTTTCCGGTCATAGCTTTTCTTCTTCAGATAGAGATTTTGCTCTTATAGAGAAACAAGCAAAATGTTCCAAGCTTCAAACAGTAAACGATTTAAAAACTGTAATTGCTGCTGCTAGACCTTCTAGACCCTACAGACTTTCAGATATGGGAGAATGTACTTTCTTAGATTTCGATAAAATATCATCAGAATGTATAGATACATCTAAACTTGGTATTACTCAAGCATCGTGGTTACGTGTGACGAAAGAAGAGCCGGGAACAGTGTGGTACAAGAAAAATTTTAGTGACTTAATTGGATGGGAGAAGTGTCGTGTATTGAAAAAAGGTGTAACTGTCCAAAAGTTAAAGTCGACAGAGCTCTTGGGTTTTTTTGGTGTTCAGCAAATAAACGAAAGTAAGAAAAAGGCCTTCGCGCCATGCTAGAATTCATTAACCACGAAAATAGAGCATTTTTCACCTCTATTTTAGATATTTAGTCAAATATTATTCCTGTGGACTTGGATCATTTCCATTTTTTCTTCATTTATTGAGTATTACTAAGCTTGTTTAGTATATTAACACCGAAAATTTGTTATACGTTATTTAGGTACTTGTTAATGAAGCGGAATTTCCATAAACTATTATATATTTGTTTTATTTTTTTGGTTAATAAAGTTTTTTTTGATTTCTGGCAATTGTTAATTTTGGTACTTAGATTACTTAGCTCGGCCACTCTTCAATTGTATGTTTTTATTACTTTTTTATCTTTCTTTCATCGGCCGATGCCTACTGATCGGCATCGGCCGATATAAGAAAGATACAGAAGGGAATGCAGATTAACAACAATAGCATATACACTTTGTCATATGCAGATGATCAACTAGTGATAGCACAAGACTACAAAGATATTGAGTATATGACTCGAAAATTAATCGAGGAGTATAAAAAATGGGGACTTGAAATCAATATCCAAAAACCGAGTATATGTGTATCGGCGGGAAACAACAGGACCTCATATTGGAACATGGAGAAGTTATCAAACATTGCAACACATATAAATATTTAGATATGATCATCACAAAAGAAGACAACGTAGACGACACAATTGAGGAGAAAAACAACCAAGCAAGAAGAGCAATTACCCTTCTTAATAGTATCCTTTGGGATCAATCAATCTCTAATAATAACAAGCACAAGATATATAATACAATCATTAAAAGTATAATTACCTACAGTAGTGAAGTGTACTACTGTAGGTAATTATACTTTTATAAGTAATTATACTTACAAATAAAGGAAAGATACAAGAGAAAACTTGAGGCAACGGAAATGGATTTCTGGAGACGTTCAGCTGGAAAATCTGGACTAGAAAGAGTAACGAACGACCGAATAAGAGACATTATAAAAGTAAAACATACAGTAGTAGACGATATTGGTACCCAACAACTCAGATGGTACGGTCATGTACAGAGAATGTCTCAAGAACGTCTCCCAAAACAAGTCTTAATGTGGACCCCTCACGGTAGAAAAAAAAGAGGAAGACCCCGTTTTAGTTGGAGAGAAGGCATCAATAGAGAAATGAAAGACAGAGACATAGAAGCAGACTTATGGATGAATCGAGAGGAGTGGCAACTGGGTATCGGAAGACGTAGGAGAACGTTTTAAACCGATATATATATATATATATATATATATATATATATATATATATATATATATATATATATATATATATATATATATATTTTTTCTTTGCTTTTGTATCTCTTGTACTATTTTTTATCCTGTTTATAAGTACTTTTAATGTATATTTATATTACTTTTTTGTATTTTTTGCATTGACACTTTTCACTTTAATTGGAATCATTTAAATTGTGTTTTTATTTGTCACCCAATTCTTGTGAAAAAAGATATTTCTATTCGATTCTATTTAGACATGACCATGTCTGTTTTTCAATCTGCCTCGTTTTCATCGTTTTCGTGGTCTTCCTACTGATCGTCTTCATATTGAGGAACCGTCTCTTGCCGTCTTTATTACTATATTTGTTGTCATTCGGCTTATATGATCATTCCACTCTACTCTTATATTTTTTACCCAATTCTTAATGTTCTTCACCTTACATCTTCGTCGTATATCTGTACGTCTAGCTCTGTCCCATAGTGTTTACCATCACTTTTTTAAGTGTTTTCATCTCTGCTGTTTCTAACATCCTTTTTGTTTGTGTTTTTGTCGTACATTATATTATTATTTTGCCTTATAATAAACATATTCTATTATACACTCAAAAACAACGGAAACAAAGATTATTAAAAATTATGAGTAAAAAGGTAATGTCAAAAGAATCAAAATAAAAACAATAACAGATGCAATAAATAATGATAAAAAGATTTTCCTTGTTGCCATTCTTCAATATATTGATAAATATTTTATTATCTATAATCTACATCTACATACAATGATTAAAATTGTGGACTGAAGCTGCTATTTTGTATATATTAATCGTTTATCGTCCCAGACCAGCTGCAACCTGTTGACCAATTTTCACGCTTTTATTATACATAATTCCTATCTAAGAATCGATAATTGTAATCTAAAAGCTTGTTCCATTACCAAGTTAACATTATTATTTTATATTGATAATCTGCTAATAAAGTATGTTGTTGATTAATGACATACAAAGCGAATATTAAATAATATGATGAATAAAACTCATAAAATTAGTTTGTAAAAACTCACCCAAAGTAATTTTTATTCCTCGTACGACTCAGTTTCTGTGAAAATCCACCAATTTCCGCAATAAAATTACACGACAAAAAATCGGAACAACTTTCTATACATCCACTTCGAACAAGATCTTATCCACCACTGACTCGGCTGAACAGGCTGAACTGAACACTGAAACAATCCACGGAACAGAGACAAGCGCGACTACATCGGAGGGAAATCGTTGGCGAAGTCCGTAGAATTTCGGCTTCAGCAACAATGGAAACCCGGGAAAATTCGTATCTTCGGCGACGCAGATTTTCAGGTGCAAATTTGAATATTTGCCCGAAGTTCGATTTGCCCGAGGCGATCACTCAATTCGTTTTGCTTGAATAATCCAATTATTCACGGAATGTGGAAATCTCGTTACGTTATTAGATTTTGAGATGTGATTTTTTGCTTTTTGCTCTAAACAATCGGCCACCCATGCCGAGAACAGACTCTATAAAGCAGATGTTTACTGGACACAATAATGGGCTCGATGTCATGAGAATAATTTATAATGGATCAGTGAAGCTGAATTTATCCGCGGAATCAAAATAATTTTCTTCGTAAACACTTCGTATCTATTATCATTGACCGTTAAGTTTTTCTTTTTTTTTTATCTAAAAAAAAGATACTCTTAATACTACAATTTCATCACAAAAATCAATGTGCAGCTCTTTTCTAATTTAAATTATTAAAACATAGTTTGAACTATCTTATATACTAAAACGCTAAGCCCTTTTCTTGTCCACCACTTTACTCAAAAACCATATTAGATAATTAAAATATTTTTTCGGAATATTATTAGCAGTACGTATGAGATTGTCAAGATATACTTTTGGTACAAAAATTCACTTCCGGTTTTGAGATGACCGGAAATTAAAATTTACTTTAAGTTTTAGACCCCACAATGTATATATGGATCGAAAGGTCTCGTCGAGACGAATCTAAATATGTACTTGCGGTTGCGATCCGACACCGGAAGTGACCCGAAACGCGCATAAAACGTCAAGATAGAGCAAATCTGACACCGGATTCGTGATCAGCATGCAAAATTATCTGCTAAATATGTAACAAAAAACATTGTTTTCGACGAAATATTTTGTTATATTTAATACACTTTTTTCTTGCTTATATTGTTTGTATTGATCTCTCGCAAACTTTATCTCGCAAAATAAAAATTTCATTTAAAAAACTCGATGTCGAGTTGGTCCGTTAGTACGTATACTAAAACCCTTTATAAGTGGTAGTGGTAGCAATAGCTACCATACAAGTTTAAAGTTTATTTTGGAATGACAGTTCCGATAAACTGAGAGTTACGATCTTCACTTGATCTCTTAAATATCTCTGGTAAGAATGCACACCACGTCAACAAGGACCAGAGGCTATTTAGTATAGCTATCAGTGCGTATTTCTGTCTACCGTATTTCACCGAAAACAGGTGGTTCGTGCATTTCAGTCCAATTTTTATCTGTTAGAAATTAAAATGAATATAAAATAATTTGGTACAGTACATTTAACCAACTTACACCTCTAAACGATTAATAAAACTCGCAGAAAACCTTTCGTTGTAGTATAAGGCACGGTAAACTGCACTGGTGTTCTCCATAATCTTTTTAATTACTTACTTTGTTTAGAATATTTTTGCCTCTACTTTTTTCACATAAAAGTAACCTATTATATTCTTTTTTGAATTTAAATCCTAAATCTCTCAACACTTTCCAAATGCTAGTCCTCTTAATTTCAGAAACTTGCCTTTCTCTTCTTTTGGTCCGTAAAATATCTAAACTGACATGTTGATTATTTTTACTTTTTCGATACAAAATATTGCAAATTTCAAATATTTCTCCATCTCTCCATCAGGTAAGTCAATGCTCCTAGAACATTTTAACATTTTTAATAATATTATCCACACAGTTGGTGGTTTAACACTATCAATAAGAAAATGAACACGTCTTCTTCTTCTTCTTCTTCTTCTTCTTCTTCTTCTAATGGCGCTACAACCCTTTGTGAGTCTTGGCCTGCTTAACAATGTTCTTCCATTCTGCCCTGTCGGATACTTTCCTTCGCCACTGCCTGATGTTCATGGTTTTAAGATCCCTCTCCACGTCGTCTATCCATCTTTGAACACGTACGAAACCAATAAGTCGGTTTGACACTTAAAATTGGAATACATAATACCCCTGGAACCATTTAGTCTCTAACCAACGACAAACTCAAGATTATGATGACGAAACGGATGCACTCACCGTCCACGACGTATCCCACTGTGCTTACCTTGAGCTTATCTTAAAACTGAACAGACCATAGACATTTTGATGCTGTGGACTTAACTATCGAGTCTTCTTCTTCTTCTGGTGCCGTCTCCACTAATGAAGGTTGGCTATAACCATTGCAAATTCATCTCTATCTACTGCTTGTCTTAAGAGCGTCTGTGTGTTTAATCCGGTCCAGTCGCGAATGTTTTTCAGTCAGGATATTTTCAGCCTTTTTTGATTTTACCCTTCATAATCAGCTGCAACAACTCGTACTTATCATTTCTAAGTATGTGCCCTAAATATGCTGTCTTTCGCCTTTTAATGGTGGTCAAAAGTTCTCTGTCTCTTAGAGAACTTAGACATTAATAGTCCAGGATTTGCAGATTGAGTCTTTGGTTACTCAGAAATTTCCTCATCTGCAAAAAAGCTGCTCTTGGTTGCTCTATTCTTGAGCGAATTTCTGATTTCGGATTCAGATCTTCCGTAATCTAGACTCCTAAGTATTTCATTTTGTCCACTTGCTCAATATCTTCATTTTTTATCTGAATTCTTGTAATGACTTTGCCCATCTAACTGATAACCATGGTTTTTGTTTTCTTTATGTTTATTGTTAAACCAAACTGTTCCTTAGTATCACAAATTGTGTTTAGTAACGTCTGCAGGTCAGTCTCACTTTCAGTGATAATGACTGTATCGTCAGCCTAACGCATGTTTTTATATTTTCACCATTTATCTTAATCCCTTCTGTACAGTTTTCAAGTTCTTGCGTAAATAACTCTTCGGAATATATATTAAATAGTAATGGTGAAAGAACATAGCCCTGTTTTACTTCTGTACTTATCTGTTGTGCATCCGTGCTTTTTTATCTAATATTACCACAGCCTATTGGTTCCAATAGAGATTTCTTACTATGTTAATGTCATTTTTGTCGAGTCCTTTTCTCTTTAGACATTCCATGAGAATGTTATGTTTAACTTTGTCGAAAGCTTCCTCATAGTCTATAAACGCAACGAAAAGATCTTTTTGTTGGTCTCGACATTTTTGGGCAAGAGTTGTGAAACTATACAGAGCTTTCACTGTTCCGAAGCCGTTACGAAAGCCAAACTGTCTATTACTCATATTCGCTTTGCACTTTCTGAATATTCTTGCATATATACTCTTTAAAAATGTTTTTAATAAGTGTGACATTAAGCTGATTAACTTATAGTCATTACAGTGTTTTGGGTTCTTGGTTTTTGGTAGCGAAACAAATGTCAAAAGCAACCATTCTGTAGATAACTCACCAGATTTGTATATGTTGTTAAAGAGTATAGTTATTGCACTTAAATTGTCTTCGTCTATAAGTTTAAACAACTCGATATGAACTTCATCTGGCCCGGGGGTCTGCCAGATTTTGAGTTGTTTATAGCATGTTGGACTTCAGATTTTAATATTATTGGAGGTTCCTCGTTATCAATTTGTGTTGGTTCCGTTCTTGTATCCATGAAAAGATCTTCAATATATTTAGTCCATACTTGTTTTATTTCAATTGGGTTATTAATAGGTTTATTGTTTTTGTCAATTAATCGGTTAGGTGTATTCGTTCGTGATTTTCCAGATAATTATTTCATTTTTTTATGTAAATTATAATGATCATGCTTTTTCTGCAATTCTTCCACTTCGATGCATGTTTCCATCATCCAATTTTCCTTAGCCTTTTCTCTGTACTTATTTGGGTTATTGTTTTTATATTTTTTTCTTTGTTCCATGATTTCCAGTATTTCTTGAGTAATTGTTTTTCATTTCTGATGTCAATTTCTTTATTTCTTGATTGATACGAGTTGAAGTCTCACCACGGATTTTATTTATCTTGAGTAATTGAGTATTCACCTTAGAACTTTTATTATCTTTTTCACCCTCAGCTTCATTTTTGAGACAAGCAGGTTATGGTCTGAGGGAACATCTGCTCCAGGAAAAGCCTTAACGCTTACAATGAAATTTGTAAATCTTAGATTGGCTAGAATAAAGTCGATCTGATTTCTAATGCAATTTTGTTGATTATCCTGTGGTGACCTCCAGGTATACAGTCTACGGGGTGGTAATCGAAACCATGTGTTCATAATCGCCAGATTTTCTTCTTGACAAAATTGAGCTAATCTGTCGCCTCTAGCATTCCTTATTCCAAGGAACTATCCTAAACCAGGAACTATCAACTATCGAGTAGTCAGGAATAATCGGGAGGTAGTCCTTCTCGAGTATCATGGTCAAATATTGATGTTTACGGTGTACGGTGTACGGTGACAAATTGTTTTACATTATTCAGACATCTTTGATTAAATTCAACATATCTTAAAATATATTCCAGTAATGTTAAAACAAGAAGATAGGATACAAAAAACTAACTCTGGATGGCATAAAATGGAAATGGCCCGGAAATTGTATTTTCAAACGAGAAAATTCTAGAAATATTGACCCAAAAACCGGCATATTATTATAGAAGTGAAAAAATAAATAGATGACCCATTATGACGACGGACTCTAGCGATGTACAGGAAAATGGGTTTGAACATAAATAACAAAACAAAGAATAAGAATACGTACATGGAATGTATAAGGAGTATACGAAGAGGGAGGGTTAATTAACCTGATAGAACAACTTAAAAAATATAAAATACACATCATAGCATTACAAAAAACACATTTAACTGGAAATAACATTAAAAAGAATTAGTCCATGCACGTTTTATACAAGCGGGGGAGATAATAGGAATTTTTGGAGTGGGTTTTCTGGTACATGAAGACGTGGAGCAGGTAAAACCATTTGTAACAAAATCTGACATAATGCGTGAAATTAGAATTAAAAGAAAAGAGAACATGATATCGTTGATAAATATACACGCTTCAACAAAAGACAAAAGAGGTGAAACGTGAATTTTATGAAGAATTATAGTCATTGTCAGAATATGTCCAGACAAGATATTAAACTTATTATAAACGACGCCAACACAAAGGTTGGAAGAGAAGATAAACATATCAGGGGGCGATAGTAAACATATGAATACAAATAATAATGGCCATAGATTGATTACATTCGCAATTGAAAACAGGATAAAAATAATGAGAACGCATTTCAGGAGAAATAATATATAGAAAAGAACGTGGAAAATTTCGGGATGAAATGAAACTAATTAAATAGACCACATATTAATACAATAAAAGTTCGCCAATTTAATAACAAATGTGAAAACTTGCAGAGGGGCTTACGTAGACTCTGTTCATTTTTTGGTTAGAGTTAATATTGCAAATGAAATAATTAAAAAGCATAAATGGAAAAAGAAAGTGCAACCTAAATTGTATTTAATTTTGAAAAACTGCCAAACTTTGAGGTAATGCAGGATTATCAAAAGGATATACAAGAAACCTACGCCAAACAAAATAGTGTTACTGCGACAACAAAAGTTCTGAAAAATGACAAACACTATTATAAAGGAAGTTGATTCCTTTATAGTGTTTGTCATTTTCGTCGAAGAACATACCAAGAACAAAACAAGAATGTAGAACAAAGTTTAAAAAGATCAGATTTGAGATCGAAACTTTTGTGATCGCAAAAACAGACGACCTAGAAAGGTATTCCGAACAACGAAAAAAAGTAAAGAAAATCTTAAGGGCGCAGAAAAAAAAGTATATGAATGATAAAGTAATGCCTATTAAAGAAAATTACAAGAAAAACGAAATAAAAAATTTCTACAAAGAGGTAAAATACATTAAAACTGAATACCAGGCAAGAACGATGAATGTTAAAGATAAGCAAGGAAACCTGACAGTGAACGAAGACCAAATACAGTAGAACCTCGATTATCCGGGCCAGCCCGGACCGAGCCTTCGCCGGATAATCGAAAACACGGATAATCCAAAGACCTCAATTTATTTTTTTAATAATTTATTTAGACAAATACATGTGTCAAACGAAGAGCAGAAACGTGATACATACAACATACATGTAACAAAAAATAAAAGTACATACATATTATTATTTCTACATAATGTATATGCTATGAATAAACATTACATATTTAAAAAAAAATCATTTAAAAAAATCACTAATTTTGGTTTGTTTTTGAGCTTCGTAACTTCTACACTTTATAATTTCCTTTATGTTTTTAAGCTGAAGTACATGAATGTCATCAGCTCCAGGCTGTTCTTCAAAATATTGAATAAGTACATTTACTGCATCCCTTGCTTCCCGATGACTTGTCTTAATGACGCAATCATTGTCAGCACAATTCTCATCATCATCACTACTTGTGTCAGAACTTTCTGTAAGATAATCGTCATTCATAATCTGATACCCTGTTTCTTGGCGATCACATTCTATCCATTTCTGTATTTCGTTATTGTTCGTTTCTTCCAAACCTTTGATTTGTGAGGCTATAGATGCTATGTTTTCGACCGATAGCTCACCTTCATTTACGTGATTACCGTCTTCATCTTCCATATCTTCTAAGGTCATTATTTATAAAATGATTTTTTAATATGATCCGTTTTTACTTCACTCCAAGCCCGAGCTACAGTATAAATTGCCTCTTTTAAATTTAGGCGTTTCCAAAATCCCACAATATCACATTCTCCCAACAGTTGAAGCATACGGTCTTTCCTGTAAAGCCTTTTTATGGCCTCGATAACATCTTGGTCCATTGGCTGGGCAATAGATGTTACATTCGGAGGAAAATATGCTACGAATATGTTCCCATCTGCTGACTTTAGTTGCTCTACATCAGGATGCGATGGCGCATTGTCCAGTAACAGTACAGCCTTTGGTGGAAGATTATTTTCTTGTAGATAAGCTCTAACTTGAGGTATAAATTTTTGGAAAAACCACTGTTTAAAAATTACACGATCCATCCAAGCTGCCTTTTCATTATAATAATCAACGGGCAGTGTTTTTATATTTTTAAAAGCCCTCGGATTTTTGGATTTTCCAATGACGGCTAACCTAAGCTTATGGGTTCCTGAGGCATTAGCACAGCATAAAACTGTTATAGGGTCTTTGCCTGATTTAAAACCTAAAAAAAAATTATTTTGAAAAATACTTTATACATACGTAAAAAGAATTAAAGCTAACCTGGTGCACTAGTTTCTGAGCCTGCAACAAGGGTTCTTCTCGGCATTGCTTTCCAATAAAGCCCAGTTTCGTCTGCATTATACACTTGCTTAGGTTTTAGGCTGTGCTCCGTTATAATATTTTCAAAATCGTAGCAAAATTCTACCATAGCTACATCATCAGTACTTAATTTCTCCCCTTAAACAGCTAATTCTCGTATTCCATGACGTTTTTTAAATCTGTAAAGCCAACCAAAAGATGCCGAGAAGGTGCCTTTAATTTTCAACTGCTCGTGAAACTTTTCAGCTTGCTAGCACACATAGGTCCTGATATTGGAACCCCCATTGATCTTTTCTGCAAGAACCACTTGGTCATAGCATCATCAAGTTTTCGAAACGTAGACCGTTTTAGAGATTCCCTGTCAGAAATTGCTTTTGCACTGTCCGCTTTAGCTACAAAGCTCTGTAATTCAGATTTTTTCTTCACAATGTCACGAACTGTTTGTTTCCCAATATTATATGTTTTAGCCAACATAGCAACACTTATTTTATTTTCAAATTGTTTCAAAATTTCCATTTTTTGCTCAATAGTTAAAACATTGCGTTTACGCTTTTAATTAGCACCCGTACGCTGCATTTTGTGCGCCTGTTTACGTTCAACTAACGAACCGGTCAGCAGTTGACGAAAATACGAGAAAACTTGGGGATTCCCCGAAATGAATGTTTACACGGTGCTGCATTATTCAGCGATGAATGTTTACACGGTGCATTATTCAGCGTTCATGGGCGCCACCAACCTCTGGCCGTTAGCAACGGATAATCCGCGCACGGATGATCAATTTAATATGCGGCACGGAGAATCCACCGCCCGGATAAAGCGCGCACGGATAATCGGGGTTCTACTGTATATGAAAGATGGAAAGAATATTTCGAAGAGCTTCTAAATGACGAAGTGGCTACTGAAGAAAATTATGTTCCTAAACCCCAAACAGTAGTAGAAGAAATACCAAAGAAATAATAAGAGATATAAAAAATAAAAAAAGGCCCTAAGCCCTGAAAAAAGCTCTAAGTTGAACTGTCTGTAGGTTTTCCTTTACAAAATGGCACCCAACTTGGGCAAACATTTTCTAAAGCAAAATATCTCCTATATAAGAGTCTCTTATATAAGAGAATGTTAGTTATGAAAAATAATAATTTTTAATTTAAAAAGATAATTTAAAAACAGTTCAAATGTTACGAAATCTAAGATGAATAAACGAGTGAAGGGTACCATGAAAGCTTTGGGAATTGACACCAAAGTGTTAGCTTCAATGAAACGGACATTTTCTATATGGAAACAAACGAGGAAACCTATTTACTTTTTACCACTTTTATTTAAATATAATAATTATATAATAATTATATTTAAATAAACTTGTATTGTTTCCTGTGGTTTAATTTGATTTCTTCTTCTTCTTCTGGTTCCTATCCGTTTCGGATGTTGGAAATCATATTGGCAATCATGACCTTGCTCGCTGCGGCTCGAAACAGCTCCGTTGAGGTTTTCTTAAACCATATTCTTAAATTCCGCAGCCATGATATTCTCCTTCTACCGGGTCCTTGCTTACCTTTGACTTTACCTTGCAATATAGACTGCAGCAGGGAGTAACGGTGTTGATTTCTCATAACGTGTCCCAGATATTGCAATTTTATGCGTTTGATCGTAAACACAATCTCTGGTTCCTTCTTCATTTTTAATGAATTTCTTAATTTGATTTAATGGATTTTTTATCAAATTTTATTATTTTGTAAATTTCATTAAGCGTATTACAATAAACCAATAGTAATTTAGTATTAATTAAAAGAGCCAGAAAAGATTCTTTTTAATTTATAATCAACTTTATAGCAACAAGTCCCTGGCTTCCTTACAAATTTTTCTTTTACTTTCAGCTTTTCTTACGTAAAAAGAAAACTAATTAAAAATGTACATGCTTGTAAAGAGTTTTGAATTACTGCTAAACAAGGGATACGCCGTGGTATAAATAGACTCCAGATGAATTAGGGGTGCTTTGGAAAACACTTTTTTGATGGATTATATCAGAGAACAAAACTTTTGATAAGGTTCAAAGGGCGTCACAGTGTTACATCAATTTTGTAATTCTATTAAATTTTTACTTTGTTAGGGCTTGAAATTACAGGAATATTCAACAAATTAATTGAGTATTTCTCTATGTATATTTAAACACCTGCCAATAAATAATAGACCTCCCTTGAATTCAATTCGATTCGAATATATTTTGGAAATTAACTTAATTTCTAATGTGAATTCTTTAATACTTACGTTTTAACTTACGCATATTTAGAGTAACATTTTTACAAAAAAAATCAACCTATTTTCAGCAAAACGTAGGATGCTGAATTATATTAAAGAAATATACACTCAGATGAAAAAAAAAAATGCAACGGTGAAAATTTTGGTCAAATTCAAAGTAGGTAGGTATTTCAGTTTTTTTTATTTTTAATGATTTTTTTAGCACACTGTTAAAAATTTATAAATTTTAATTTAGTATAGTGAGTTTTTTTAATAAAATTTTGTATTTGGCTTATATTATACGAGGTTAATGGAAAGGTGGTTTTTTATCCTAACTTTGAAACATCCTGTGGAATAATTCCGTTAGCGGATTTTCATAAAACCTTGTTTTTCGATTGCAACCATGTCTTATAAGTATTATATTTTTTGTTCTATGCGAAAATATGAATTGGTTCATTTTTAGGAGCAAAATGACTGCCACCCACAATTTACGACTTTTCTCATTATTACTATTATCTTTTGTATTCATTTGTAATACGACGATGGGGGCTTTGGTGACTGATATCGAAGGAATGTCATACTGACATCCGAGAAGCAATGTATAAATAATGATTTATACAGTGCTTCTGGGATAAAAAAATATAAATAATGATTAAAAGCAACGACATGATCTTGGTTTTAATGAACAATGATAACAATAACAAAACAAACAAAAAACAACTTAAATGTAACTTAACCTAAACTTACTCTAAATATTGCGTGACACACATTGCAGAGTGGGGTCGCGCATTATCTTGCATTAATAGAAAATCATCGCCGATATATTGAGAAAAGGGTACTACGTGATTCGCTAAAATTTCCTCAATATACCGGTGTGCAGTCAACGAAGCCTCAATAAATACCAATTCAGTGTGCGCCTCTCGGAATACTCCTGCTCATACCATCACCGAACCCCCTCCACCTAAATTGAAAATTAAAATCGACCGGACAGTTAAATTTTTCCACAAATAGTGTATTTGTCTGTTAGTGAGAATATTCCAGACTTGCTGCTCGCTGTTTATACATAAATATATATTGCTGAATTAATTATACTAAAAATAACACGCGAAATAAATCAAATTGGAAATAAAACTAAATTTATTTGAAGACATGATCTCTCAATAAATACTATTGAGATGGAGATTGAAACAAATAAAAACTGATAATCTGAAAGATTACCTTCCATTAGAACATCGAAAGTAAAATTAGGGATTTTCCCATAATCCCTTATAAGCTCTTTTCACTTACCTTAGCTCTTTTAAGTCTTCGATTTTCCCTACATCTTTTAACGGACCTTTGCAATCTTAAGGACAGTCCCTCTGGGAGATAAGCTTGGATTTTTTTCAATTTACAGGCTTAACTAAAATAAATTGCGTGTTTTCGAAGAATGTGATAATGTGGAGAGCTTAATTAAAAGTTGATATATATATATATATATATATATATATATATATATATATATATATATATATATATATATATGGAATATAGATACAGATAAACAAATCTAATACAGAACAATATAAAAACAATTTAAAACTCGTGATCTTTTGAGACAAACCAAAAAAAACACTGCAGAATTTAAGGAACTTAATCGAGTAATAAGAAAACAGATAAGAGAAGCTATTAAAAAACATCAAGAAGACCGTATAGAACAAGTCATAGACAAAAACCAAAGTCTCAAATGCACCAAACCGAAACTAGAAAAGAAAAACATAATAACCATTAAAAATAAACAAGGACAACTAGAAAAAAGTAAATCTGATATAGAAAGCTCAATTGAAAAGTTCTACGCCGATCTTTATCGTTTCAGAAAAGATCCACCTAATTTTTCAAAGCAGAACTTGAAAAGGCAGATCACAAATGTCAAGTCAGAAGTGATGCCCGAAATAAGCCACGAAGAAATAGAAAAAGCAGTAAAAGAAATAAAAAGGAATAAATCTCCTGGAAGCAATGGAATCCTAGCAGAAATGCTGAAGGAAGGCGGAGAAGAAGCCATCACATATCTAAAAATACTATTTAATAAATTTCTATTCGAAGGCAATATAACCGAACAATGGAATACTGCTAAAAGAATACTAATACACAAAAAGGGAGACACCACAGATCTGAAAAATTATCAACCAAATTCACTTCTTTCACAACTTTACAAAACATTTACAAACAAATTAAATTTGACGGATTTAGAAAAGGGTACAGCACCTGTGACCGTCTACACACTTTGAAAATCCTAATAGAAAAGACTAACGAATACAATCTCCCATTATGTCTGGCTTTTATAGTTTATGAAAAAACTTTTGATAGCGTAGAACTGTGCAATAGAAGAAGCATTAGTCAACAACCGGATACCGGATCCAGGTACAGAATATTAATACATAATATTTACGAACAAGCTGAAATGATAGTGACGTTAAGTAATAGAATCGAAGATAGAATCAAAGATAGAAGACATAGACGAATATACATAACTGGGTCAAAATGTCAAGGTAAGCAAAGAAAATCAGACTACCAAAATAAGCAGACGTGTAAAAGTGGGATGGGCAGCATTCGGAAGACTCTCATACATACTTAAAAACAAAAATGTACCTCAAAGACTGCGAACCAAAGTGTATAATTCCTGTATCCTACCTGTACTTACATATGAAGCTCAAACCTGGACATTCACTAAAATAAACATGGAGAAGATAAGAAAAACTTTTAAAAGAACTAGGTGTTCAGTTAGTAATGGACAATATAAAAGAAAGAGCTCAATCTGCTCAAATATTTGAGGAGATTGAGATATATTGGCACGAGATATAAGAGAGCTTGCTGCTAAACTGGTGTTGGACCAGTACAAGTACCTGCGAAATTGCAAAATAAAAAGGGGCGTTGTGCTTTTTGTAGAGATAGTAAAACTCGATACATGTGTCACTATTGTAAAAAATTTATTTGCTTGGAACATACCGTACCTGTTTGTCACATATGCATTGATAAAATGACTGAATAAGTTATATACAAGGTCTTTTTTAAACATCAGCCATATTGTAGTACGTAATTTCTTTTATATTTTTAGTTTTAGTATTATAATGGAAATTCATTTTCTTTTAATGTATGTAAGTTGTCTTTAGTAGTGGTTCTATGCAACGCAAACCTGTTGTTACAAAATTAAACATAAAAATTCTTAGTTTAATTTCTGGGCTTCTCAGACCCAACCCATTCTTACGTGTATCAAAGTATCACATGTCTACCGAAGGGTTAAGATAGCGTCGTGGGTCTAGAAGATGATAATGATAAGAAAGCAAAACCAACCCCCCTCACTGCCAAATTAATTCGAGAAGGTCTTCAACTTTTGCAGTAAATTAGAAAATCATTTTCTTATTAATGACCTCAATTTTGAACGAGCCTTTAAATTACAACGTGAACTACAGAACTGCATGTCAGGATATTGTGAGCTACATAAGAAATGACTAGCAAAGTTTAGTTATTAAAGAGCTACATAGGACGAGAATGAAGTTTGTGAAAATCCATCGCCTTTACCGCAAATATTTATTGCAGAGACAGTTTCTTCTGACGATGAAGATGAATTTGAGCCACTTCGCAAACTGTTCAAACCATTATCAAATAGCAATAATGATTAAAAATGTAAATGTAGAGTGACGGGGCAAAGTGATCTAAGTGCCAAAAAATCAAAAAATCACTTTTTCCACTCAAAGTGTTCTATGTGCCATCGCCAATAGCCCCACTGTGATTTATGTCCCTATTCTACTGTTATCTAATTTAAAAATTGACTGCATGATCAAGCTAGCGGTATGTCCTTCGGACGTGTCCGGCCAAACTGTTCTAAGTGCCATGCTTCTTTATTAGTATTGTTCCATGTCAGTAGTTGCTTATAAACGTTCGGGAACGTGTCGTTTTAAGGTTAAAATTCCTATTTTGCATGAAATAATGAATGAATAAGCATTTTGTCGTGATGAAACAGTTAAAAACAAAAAACGTAAGAGAAAAATACTAGAGAGTGAGGCACGAGTTAGTGGAAATTCGTACACTACCGATAAATTTAAAAAACTAGTTCCGGCAAGACGTAAACCTAAAAACGAGGTTAGTATTAATTTTTATTTTCGAGTATGTGTGCAATAATGACGTTAGCAACAAAAACCAATATTTGCAATGTAACCTTATATTTTGCTTTTTTTGTTTTCAGGTTGAATGCAAATGTAAGAACAGCTATTGTAAGGAACTGACTGGAATAGAGAAGATGCAACTCCATGAGTCCTACTATTTACTGGATTTAAATGCACAGGGTAGTTATCTTATGGGACTGATTCAGATACTTCCGGTGATACCACGTCGTCATGGTACTTATGATGATGATTCAGAGAGCCGACGCCAATGCACTATGAGTTACACTGTTCCTGATGGTAAGGGAGGTTTACAAAAAGTTTGTAAACAGACATTCATAAAGATTTTTGCTGTTACTCCCCAAAGGATTACAACCATTGTCAAGAAGAAAAAAAGTGGGGATTACATGTACACAGACAAGCGAGGTGGTGCAAAAATGTTTAAATTTACTGTCCATGATCGTCGTTTAGTGAAACAACATATTAATAGCTTCCCTAGAGATGTCAGTCATTACAACCGACTTAAGTCGGACAAAGAGTATTTGAGCTCTGATCTGAATGTGCATAGGATTTTCAGGGCATTTCAAGAAAAAAATCCTTGTACTCATATTTCACACAAGTTTTACCGAAGTGTTTTTTTGAAGGATTTTCCGAACCTATCCTTCCGTCGACCACGAGTGGATACTTGCAAAACATGCGATCAACTGAGCATATCAACCAAAAGTTCTGACCCAGCAACCAAGAAAACAGGGACAACAAAACTTGAGTTACATCACCGCCAAGTAGAAGCTGTTTTCGCATCTATAAAAAGCGACTTTATACGAAGCACCTTGCCAGTAAGTGACACGTGCACCATAACAATGGATTAGCAGAAAGTTTTTTCGTTACCCAAACTAACTCACAGTAGTATGTACTATTCCCGCCAAATATCTGGTTACAACTTTGGTATTCACGTGGCTAATACAGATGATGGATTGATGTGTATTTGGCATGAGGGGCAATCAGGAAGAGGAGGCAACCAAATGGCATCTTGCCTTTTACAAACACTAAACTGTGGACTACTCAATACATACAAAAAAAATCTGTGCGTTTGGAGTGATAACTGTGCAGGTCAGTTGAAAAACAGAATGCTTTTGTTCTTGTACATTTTTCTTGTCTGCCATGAAGTTTTTGAAACGATTGATCATAAGTTTCTTGTATCAGGTCATTCGTTCTCAGCTTCAGATCGGGATTTTGCTTTAATCGAAAAAAGAGCAAGACAATGCAAGCTAATTAATATGCAGGATGTTATGAAGGCGATAGTCACAGCGAGACCTTCACGTCCTTACAAAGTTATGAACATGGGTGACGAGTAAACGTTTTTTGATTTTGATGCAGCCTCTTCCGCGTTTCTGAATACAGCCAAACTTGGAATTTCTACAGCTGTTTGGATTCGAGTTTCAAAGAACAACCCTGGGACCGTCATGTACAAGAAAAGTTACAGTGATTTAGCACCGTGGGAAAGTTGTATAGTCCTAAAACCTGGCATTACTGCCACTACCATCAAAAATGCTACACTGTCTTCTCTTCCAAATTCCTTACCTTTAAAAGAATCTAAAAAGAAAGACATTACTGCAATGTTGCAATTTATCGATGATGACAATAAACAATATTTTTTAAACATTTTGACAGTTTAAGCACTTTATCATTTTCATTTTTTGTAATATGTGTTATATTTGAAGCATGTTTAATATTTAAAATGACTTAATTTAACAGTTTTTATTTTTAAATAAACGATTTACGACAATAAATTTGATTCAAAAACGGTTTTTTGTGTTTTCCCAATAAAATGTTTTTTGGCACTTAGATCACTTTGCCAAGAAGATACAAGTTTTGAACACAAGCTTTTGTATAAATTTCTTTCAGATATTCTAAGTAATTTATCATGCAGCATTTTTTTTTAATTTATGCAAACTTTTTTGTTTTTATCTTGGTTTTATGTAATTTGAGAAGGCTATGGAATGTATCCCTACTTTTTCAAGGCAATCGTCTCTTTTTTCAATGCGTTTTTTTATATGCCTTTTTCTGTGGAACCTATCCACTGCATAAAACGAGACCTTACTTTGTCTTTGTATTTCAGCGCATTTGCTTTCTCATTTTATTGTATTTTGTATTACAAAATATGTCTATTTTTTTGATAGCCTTCGCCATTACTGGAGGTTGACGAAAATTTCTACTGTTTTTCATGATGAATGGGTAGCCATGCCTTGCGGACATGAAGTGTATTCTATAACACGAACGTTTCCGTCTCTCTTTTTGCAATATAAAGCAGTAACCCTATATAATTTAATTTCTAGAATTGTTTTGGTAAATAAAAATAAATACAAAGTTTTTAAACAGAGTGATATTTTTATTATTTATTTTTAACATAACAAAAACAGTGAAATAGAATTGAAAAATTATCAACTAAGCATTTTCGGTAACCCTATATCTTTCAAGATTTTATATTGAAAAGAAAATAGATGTATTCAACTGTTAGCAGCTGAAAAGTAAAGATACAGAGTTACTCGTTTGTTCTTACTTTATAAATCACATATAAAATACCAAATTTGGATCTTAAAATTATTTTCTTAACAGTAGTTAATGTCATTGAAAAAATTACATCTAAATTCTTAAATAGGTACTCTAATGCGACTATGATATATCAGGTAGATTTTATCTATGTTCTGATTATATTACTTACTATTTTGTTAAACATAATATATTAGATATAAACTTAACACTAAACAACAATTATATTTTATAATAGCGTTAAATTAAAGTAATTGTGACTTTATATCATGATAAGAATGCGGTTCAAAAGAGAATTTTTTGTTGTAGGTCTATAACTATTGCAATTTACAGTGTAGATCGGAAATTATCGATAAAAAAAGTGTTTCTCTATTTGACTCTGGTACTAAAAATTAAAAAAATATTATGTCATACTTATAGTAAAATAAACATAGTTGTCACTCAATGTCAATGTGTGTAATTTAAGTTCTTCAGTAGAGAATCAATTTGCGCGGATGAACCAAATTTTCTAGTAGAGGCAAAGGTGGTATTATGGGCTATTGGTGGCAAGGTGGACTAGCCTATTATCTGGTAAAAAAGCCAGCGAATTCTAGCGGAGAACGCAGGAACTATAAGTAGTACTTTGTGTGAGAGCCGCTAGGAAGTTATAACGCATTTAGTTAAGCAGCAGTTGAGTGATTGACGTTTTTGTGCTTTTGCGAAACTAAAAAAACTTTGAAAGGTAGCTTTGAAATTTATAGCTTTTTACAAGTAATAAGTGTGTGTGTATATTGTGGTAAACTTCCAATCCACGAACTGTTCAATATATAGGAATTGGTTTAGCACTACAAAGTAGTTGATGTCTAGCCCATATTACAACCCATACAAGATTTGTTTTTTTTCCTGTTACAGATGCCTAAGAAAGTTTTAAATTTGAGTAAGAAACATTATTGGATTGTTCCACATCTCCAACCGTATTCAAAATATACTTGGAAAAAGCCTTGACTACATGGAAAAGAAAATGCGAAGGCATGGGAGTACCAGTACGAAACGAATACCTATATACATTAAGCTTTGCAGACGATCAAGTAGTGATTCCACAAGACCAAGAAGACCTCAGTGACATAATGATGAAACTACAACTCAAGAATGGCGTAGATATTAACCTCGCGAAAACAGAGTACCTATCTACAAGTGAAGAAGACTCTACAGATTGACGACAACGTAACAATCAAAGGAAAGGATAAATTTAAATACTTGGGGTTTATAATCACGAAAAAGGCAATAAACAGAGGAAGAAATTAAGCAAAGATTAGGACAAACAAGAACAGTAATCCGACAACTTAACTCAGTATGGTTAGTTAGACACCTAAATATGAAGACAAAAACACAGATTTATAAAACATTAGTCCGAAGTATTATGACATATGGGGCTGAAACTTGGATTATAAACAAGAAAAACAGCAGTAAGATAGTAGCAACAGAGATGGAATGCCTGCGAAGATGCTGCAGAGTAACAAGAATCTAAAGCTATAAATTCTAAAGCTATCTTTGTTAGAATATATGGAAATCAACAAATTAAAAAACACAGATATAATTCTGAATGACCAGCTTAAGACAAACAGTTCTCCCCTCCTCAACCTATTTCATTAGAGACTATAAAGTGTAAACCCATGCCAAAAACAGATCACTTGAGAAACGCAATTAGCCGAAACAGCTGTAGTGATAGGAATTTAAAATAAATTTTGTGGAAGTTTTGAAAACAAAGTTTTCAGTGTTTTATTGTTACAATAACTTTCTTTCTTAAAAATCCTTTCATATTCTTTAAAGACTAAAAACGATGTCTTTTATGAATATTATATAAATATATAAATTATAAATATATAATTATTTTTCTATCTAAATCTGTAAATTTTGTAAATCGAATGACAGAACCCCCGCTACTGTCAAAATCTTGTAAGGTATCTACAGAAATGTTTGCTAAGACATTTGTGAATTATTAATATAGTAAGGTTACAAAACTTAATTCATAACTGGTATAACAATTACCTTAAATATAAATTATAGTGATTGTGTTACCAACAACAAAAATTTCTCTGAACACATCGAAATATTACTTAAAAATATTGCACATTAGTCCTAAAGATTTTGAGCGTCAGCACTATTAGTATAAAAAAGACTTGGTATCCCATTCTGTTTAGATAAAAGTTATTGATGTCATCAATTTAAAATTAGACACCATAAGTGAGTTTTGAGTCTAGAAATAAAAATTTTAAGAGAACAAGCAGAGATTGGCGGACATTTGAGCGTCCGCTCAAAAGAATCTTAATCACACCAATCATGATAATTCATTTTAGCAGGTCAAGAGCAGACAAACGTAGTAGAGGAAGACCACCTACACGTTGGGCTAACGACATCAGGCGTATCACCAAAAATTGGAAACAAAAAGCACAAAATCGCAAAGAATGGAAGAGTTTAAGGGAGTCCTATGTCCAGTAGTGGACGTAATAAATAAAGGCTGGATGATGAAGGCAGATTTGGTAGAACTTACTGTCTTTTTGAGAAAGTTCTGGGTTCTGGGCTTTGAGAAACTTCTAGAGAACTGGGTATACCAGAACCAAATAAACGGTGGATTAGATGTAGGCAGAGAAATTATATATTCTTGTATAATAACTTGTATAATATAGTACGAGAAGTGTATAACAGATCTTCTATAGGAAAAAACCTTACATACATAAGACAATATGGATATAGAAATAAGTATAAAGTAATACGTAATATAAACAAACAAAAATTATGTCTAATTTAAAGAGAATTTTGCTCGGATATTTAAGTCAAGCTATGTTAGAACATATCTGTCTGAAAATATCGTGGACAGAACACGTCACAAACAAAGAGGTTCTGAGAAGGATGATTAAAGAAATAGAAATTTTAAATACGATTAAAATAAGAAAATTGGAATATCTCGGACATATTACACGTGGAGAGAAATACACCTTGCTCCAACTGATTATACAGGAAAAGATCCAAGGACAGAGAATGGCTGCGCAACCTGAGAGAGTGGTACGGATGTACATCAAATGAACTTTTCAGAGCAGCCGTCTCAATGCTATGATGATTGCCGACCTCCTCCGCGGAGATGGCACTGGAAGAAGAAGATGATAGAACAAATCTATTTTAAAAACTATTGCACGAAAAAATTAAAACAAGACATTCACGCAATAACAAGTTATTGATGCAAAATTTGGGAGAATTAATTAGAGGCACAAGTAAACTTTTTTAACTATCATTAAATTAGGTCATATTTTTGCATTTAAAAAATTACTAAAATTGCTAAAAAAGTATTATGGAAGGACCAAATGGAGCCTAGCGACAAAAAAAACTCAAAAAGAAATTTCTCAAAAATGCAGCTAATGACAAACGATTGTCGATAATGGTTCTCAGCGAAAGTATCGATATCAATGAAAGTAAAAAATAGAGAAAACTACTTCTTTAAATATACGGGTCGTGAACACACTGAATCAAATATTCCAATACGCATTAACGAAAAGTTTTCAATTATTGTATCCTGCCTACCTACACGTACACAACAGAAACCCTAATTCTGACAAAATTAATACTCAATTTTGGGGCTGTCTCTAAAATATACATAAATTTGAAGATGAACCGAAGTTGAAGAATCTCCATTCGCTGACTTTTATCCATCAACTTTTGTAGCAGTAGCGATTTTCCAATTAACCCAACTGATTTCACCATTCTGTCATATACAGGCCGACGATTTGTGACGCATATACATAAACTGGATAAAAACTTAAATTTCGCAAGACAGGTACCTATGATGAAAAAACTTTTAAGGAAGGTTTACCTCCTGAAGATAGTCTTTAATAATTTCAATCTAAAGAAGGAGCAGCATAACAAGAATATTGCACAGTTATGGATACAATGTAATAAAACTGAACAGTACAACGAACATAATCACTTATCAGAGACTTAATGGATTACAATAAAAGGCGGCTGGACTGGCTGACAGGTACGCTCCTATTTATGTAGATTATGAGGTTCATAGTGCGAACCCTGATCCAGTTGTAAATTTTATACAAAACTTAGGAATTGCTAGTTAAAAATGTATGAAGTCAGCCGATGGATGCGTAGAAGGGTGAGAGATAAGGGCTTACAGCTCGAGGATCACATCGAACTCTTTCTAATACGTGATCCGCCAGACCCACCGGAATATACATTAGAAAGAAATGAATGGAGTTTTAGAAATCACACAATTCAAGTCACATAGTTTTTAGGAACAAAGTAAAAATAGTAAGATTTTATTTTTTCAGTACGAGCTCCTTTTCATATCAGTTTGCCCACCTATGGAGTTTGCAGTTTAAGTCGATTACCATAAACAAATTATACTCTGCATGTTTTAATAAGTTTCCATATTAATTAATATGGCATTTTTATTAATATTTATTAAAAACATTACCCTTATGGTTTTTTGTTTATTTTCAACAATAAAAAAATAACTAAACCCCGGCTATGCATTCACTTATGTCAGCATACGTTGATTTTTTCATAATTACGTTAAATCCAGAGGTAGCTATAGAAAAATGACATCAAAACAATAATATTGTCAGTTATTGTCAAATATATTTTACAGTATTGTAAAGCTTTTTGCCGTTTGTGTATTGTACAATGAGTCGAGGTAAAGTAATCGATGAGAAAATTTGTTCAATAATTATTAGATTTTTTAATTCTGGAAAATCCAATTCGGAAATCGCGAATGTAATGCAATTGTCACGCTATAGTGTAAGAAATATAGTCAGAAGATACAAAACTTGGTCGTCACAAAACGTAGAAATGTACGAAAAAGTAAAATAACCGAAGCAGATCGAAGGGAATTAAGACGCATAATAATGAAAAATCGACGAGCACATTATGTGAAGTTAAGCGTTTTATGGAGTAACGTTATTGGAAGAAACGTTTCTAAATCATCGAGAGATAATGTCACCGAGAGGCCCACAAATTGGGATTTGGTACTTACAAAGTATGTTTTATAGTTGACAAAGTATTAGCACGAATTATTTTTAATAAATTTTACTTTATTTTAGGCTAAGCAAAAGCCATTTTTAACATTACAACAAAAGAAAAATAGTCAAAAGAGCATAAAGATTGGACTCGGTAGCAATGGGATTCAATACAATGGACTGATGAGTCCAGATTTGAAGTCTGTGTTGGAGACCGTACGAGTCGCGTCATTCGCAGGAAAAATGAAGCTTGCCCTCCCGACTGTCTTAATAGAAAAGTCAAATTTCCTGCATATGTCATGATCTGAGACAGCATGTTGTCTAAAGGTGTGGGAAAGTTACATTCTTTTCGATGAAATTATAAACACGGACAAATATTTGAATATTTTAAAAGAATTTTTTTTACCAGTTATGGAACACCCTTTAACATCAGCGGAAGATTTTGTTTTCCAACATAACGGCGCTGGTTGTCATACCTCAAAAAAGAGTTTAAAATGGATTGAAGGTCATGATATACGATAGAGCCTTTGTGGCGCAAAATGAAAAAAAGCTTTGAAAAAACATTCGGCCAGATCCGTCAACGAATTGAAGGAAAAATTACAACGAATATGGGATTCGTGTACATTAGAATTTTGTCAGAACTTGGTAAAAACTATGCGTCGAAGAATTGTGGATGTCATTAAAAATAAAGGGGATCTAACTCAGTGGTAAACTTTTACATTTTTTTTTCGGTATCTATACGTCTTTTTTTTTTAAATTCATTATTAATCTGTTTAATCAATAGTTTTCATTACGTTATAAAATATTTTCTACAATAAGGTAATTCAAAAATGTTTTTTGGTGCATTAAAACTTCTTAAATTTACGCTGCGCTTTTATTTTTGTTCTCTAAAATTGAATTTTCTTATCAATCTAACGTTGGACTAACTGATATGAAAAGGGGCTCGTATATACTTTACTTTCAAATATAGAAAATTACATTTACAATTCAATGTTATTACTAAACCTCAGATCAACATCATAATTAAATAAACTGGTATAGTACGAAATATTTTTAGCCTAAATTTGAGATAATATATTGATGAATTCAACTAAACAAAATGGGATACACACACATTTAATAGAATGCTCACTATTTATTCTATAAATAACCAATCGTAAAATTTGTTTAAGTCGATGAAAAGGCATTATCGTAATGAAGTCAGGCACACCTGTTGAATACATAAACGTAGGTAATTCTAATTTTGTAATAGTCATTCCGAATGGATGTTCATAATTAAAAGTTATTAAAAATGTTTCACTCAGTGTCTTGCTTGCACTTGAAATGAATTTATCAAAAGCTGTCAGGCTACGTGTACAATATAACATTGGGTACCTCGAAAGATAAGATAACAAACAGATTACATGATAGGGTAGTTAATTAATTTGTACTATTGCTCCAACAATAGAGATAAGAATCAGATAACTATCACTGGGTTTATAACCAAATATTTAATTTAAAATAAATAAAACTAAGTAAAATAGATTCAAGAGCAATATGAATATTTGTTTTGAAATAGTAGTATGTATTTCGTATATTTGTATATATATTCGTATATACACTCGCGATCATAAAATCCGGGTCACCTTGAAAATCATCGTTATTTCATTTTTAGTGTTTATTAGTGCCATTATTAGTGTTTATTATTGTTTATTTTTTGCCAAAAATGCCTTTGACTGTTGTTGAAACGGCACAAATTGTTGCACTTGTGGAAGACGGTCACACTCAACGGCAAGTCGCAAGAACTGTTGGCGTAAGCTTTTCTACGGTTCAACGAGTGCTTCAACAATTTCAGGAGACGGGTTTGCTAACCAGACGACCTGGCTCTGGACGAAGAAGAACGACCATGGCACGAGATGACCGTTTCCTTGTCTTTCAGGCTTTACGAAACCGGACCTCAACTGCGGTTATGCATCGAAATCGTCTACAGGAAGTACGAAATTGCAATATTAGCGTTGCAACAGTCAGGAGAAGACTTAGTTCTTCTGGACTATCTTCTCAGGTAATGGCTACAAGACCGCCACTTCGCCGGGCGCATCGAGTTGCACGACTAACTTTTGCTCGACAATACGCGCATTGGGGAATTAATGATTGGAGCAAAGTGTTATTCTCAGATGAATCCCGTTTCTGCCTAACTGGATCCGATGGACGTGTAAGAGTTTGGAGGAGAACCGGTGAACGATTTTCACAAGCTTGCATTGCTCCAAGAATGCCATTTAGTGGAGGCTTAGTCATGGCTTTAGGAGGTGTATTTTCCGACTTCCGCACAGAATTACTCTTCATCAAAAATGGGTCTTTAATTGCACGAAAGTACATTACGAAGATTCTGGAAGAACATGTTATGCCCACCATGGCAGGGCTTGGAGAAGACGCCATTTTTATGCAGGACAACGCGCGATCGCACATTGCCAGATCAGTATGCAATACTTGGACGAGGCTACTCTGGCCAGCTAGGTCTCCGGACCTGAATCCAATCAAACATCTCTGGGACGATTTAAAAAAACGTATTCAAACCCATACACCTCCTCCTAACAACGCACAGGAGCTTAAGGATCTGTTAGTGAGGGAGTGGAATAACATACCACAACATGTAATCCGGAGAAAAATTGAGAGTATGCCCCGTCGTCTGCAAGAGGTTATTAGAGCAAGGGGAGGCAATACACGATATTAGTCATTGAAATTCCACTGATGTTTTACCACGTTCTGTATTTTTCATTTTTTTTTTTTCGTATGTCTGTTTCAACAATTTAGTTTGTTTTCTGCTTTTTCAATAAAAACAATAAAAAAACCGTTTTTTTTTCTTTCAAAACAAACATTGATGACAAATAAAAAATACATTAGCCTAAAAAAAGGTTATTACTGCACCAGATGCAAAAATATTCAAGAAATTTGAAATTTTCAAGGTGACCCGGATTTTATGATCGCGAGTGTATATACGTAAAATGGTGCCAATAAAGTAAAACTTATTGATTGCATTAGGAAATATCTAAAATGAAAAATTGATTGGGGGAACTAATAAAAATCAAAGATAAAGACAATTAAAACCGAAATGCAGATGTATATAAAATAACTTGAAGTACGTACCCAAGATTTTATATAGATCAGACAGGTAGAAGTTCTAACAACGTATATTTGAACACAGAGGTCGATTTGTCAAATCGTTTAATTACATAAAATTATGAATTCAACTACATTTTTGAATTCATATATAAATACATATATAAATAACGAGAATATGGATGTGGGCATTGATAAGCTACTTGACTTCGGGGATTTACAACTACTAAAATTTTTTACTTAACCCATTAGTTCCTAGCGTTACGATTATGTAACGGCAAAGTTATTTTTTTTTTATTTCAAAGGCATTGCTGCAGTTCTTCAAAGAGGCCTGACTATTCAAGAAGCTATTGATATAGTCTTTGAAGAAAACGACGAGATAGATGACTTTATAGAGGCAATTTATATAGCGCCACCGGATCCGACTACTCTGGCGGATGAGGATTCCGGAGATGAGAACGAAGGCAGAGATTTCGACAATTTGAGCAAACGTCAACTACTTGCCGATGCAGAAGTTAGAACTGCTGATGGAATTATACTAGGAAAAGAAATTTCTATTCAACAGTCATAATCGACAGAAGTTAACATTTCTTTAGCAAATGATATCGATATTACACCTGCTCATATTATGGTGCATCCAAAAGTTTCTGAATCCCGGGATTGGGTTTCGGGAGATTTCACATATAACGAGAAAAAATTTCCTGAACCAGATTATTCACTGTTTGAAAATAAATCAGTTGTTGATATATTCGAAATGTTCATAGATAAAGAAATCATTTTATTCGTGGTACAGGAAACAAACCAATATGCTACATTCAAGAACCTACCCGACCCAGGAGTCTCGCCAGAGGAAATGAAATATTTCATTGCTATATTGATTCTTAGTGGTTATAATAATCTTCCCAGCAAGCGTATGTATTGGGAGCAAAGTCTTGACACTAGAAACGAACTTATATATAATGCTATGAGACGCAACACATTTGAGCAAATTTCGAGGCTTATTTACTTGAATTCTAACGCAAATATTGATAAGGGTGATAAGCTCTGGAAAATACAGTGATGTGCTCTATTTGATTGGTTTTGAGATATATCAAGGAAAATCTGTAACTTCTGATATTGACATAGAAAGAAACTATGAAAAGGCGGCAGCACCACTGGTGAAAATGATAGAAGAACTACCTGATAAACTGAAATATTTTCCATTCTTATTTTATTTTGACAATTTATTTACTACCTTCAGTTTATTGTTTTTTTGCGTTTGAAAGGATGCGAAGGCAGGGAACTATAAGGAAAAACCGGTTACCTAGGAGCTGTCTTTTATTGGCATCACATTAAAAATTGCGAAAAATAATCTAGGCACTAATGGGTTAAGGCATATTGGTTCAAAACAAAAATTTTGATAAAATTTCCAAATAAGTTTTCTTATTTATGTCCATATTTATGTATATCCGTCCGTTGAACGGTGTAGCTAAAATTGCAACAGTTGTAGAAAGCTGACATTGGATTCAGTTTCAGTATAACGTAGGGAAAATTACACAATCAGAAGCATTAATTTTGTTTAAAAAAATACTGAAAATGTACATTAGAGTGACTATATATTAGTATGTATACTATGCCTAATTTTGTTTTGAGATGTTCCTATTGATGAAGCTCCAATTTTTAGCGAAACATGACAAATATACGACTTATATGACAAATGACATATGACAAATATTTAACAGTTGAATTTAAAAGTTATTTTCTTTATATTTATCATTTCATTACTAACTACCAATCTTATAGACGAAATTATTGTTACTACATAAATATTACATAAAAAATGAGCATTCTGAAGACTACAAATAATTCGTTGCGATTTTTAAATCATATACGTAACTAAAAACTACATCACAAAATATTAAATAGTTTTCGCGAGGTGTTTAATATTATTATTAATTTAGTACATAATTGAAACGATTTTATCGTTATTGGCTTTGGAAGACATTTCAATTTTGTTGCTTATGTTTCCTAAAATAGGAAATATGCTTATAAAAAACTTTATCTTATATTAAAATTACTAAAATTTATTTAAATCGTAAACGTCTAGGTTTTAGAGGATAATGCTTTTTTATGTATCGATGGTGTCTGTACTTAATTTATTACATTAAAATTAATGTAAGGTAAGAATTTCGTCAATCTAAGTGTATCAAATATGTAAACTTCCATGTTATATGCATTTGTGGGGTAAATTCGTCCGCAAATTAGCATATAGTCGGTTCTCTATATTTACGCGGGTTTCGGATTAACAAAATTATGCTAATGACTCATTGATAACCAGTTGCAGTAAACGACTTCCCAGAAAATTAGGTAAAAACTGCATTAATGGTCATATTTTAAAATACATTAAAATAACATTAGGGTAGGTATAAATTTGTTACAATATTGCAGTTGAATTGATTCTTTGCCAGTGTTGACATTGTATGTTTGGTGAAAATATTTAAAAATGCCTAGACGTGTGTTAGATGTAGATGAAAAAGAAAATGGCGGTCCTTTAAAATCGGTAATGTCTGTTCAACAACGCGTATATGATGCTCTAGGAATTAGTGAAACCAAACTAAGAGGAGTATTACAAAATCGCAATAATGAACGGCCGAAAGAAGATCACCGAAAAACTCGCCTATCATTGAAAACGAAAGATATTCCAGATGGAAAAAAAATTGAAATTCGTGATACCATTTATCGAATGCGAGCCAACAAGGAACATGTGACCTTAAATACAATTCTCTCGGAATTAAAAGATAGAAAATTTGACGAAATTGGCAGAACAAGTCTATGGCAAGTGATACATAATTTGGGTTTCAAATTTCAAAAGGAGGATAACAGAAAAGCCTTTTGTGAAAGAAGTTCTGTTGTGCATAAAAGAATTAACTTTCTAAGAAAATATTCTATTTTATATATTTAGACGAAACATGGATATTTTCTAGGGGTGCAACCAAGAGAATATGGCAAGATGATAACGGTAAAGTCTATCAAACATATTGATGGAGAAGGGAAGCGACACATAATTTTACATGTAGAAGGGAAACCGGGTTTTATAGAAGGTGCTGATTTAATATTTTCATCTAAATCAAAATCAAGTGACTATCACGATAATATGAACACAGAAATGTTTATAAAATGGTTACATGAAAAACTTCTCCCAGGTTTAAGTGAGCCCAGCGTAATTATTTTAGACAATGCACCTTACCATTCTGAAGTATTAAACAAAAGTCCAACGAATTCTTGGACTGTTAATAAAATTAAAGAATGGTTGACAAAGGAACATATACCATTTACACAACATATTTTAAAATCAGAATTATTACGCTTGGCAAATATCCACGCAAAACCAAAAACCTTTGTTGTGGATCAGATTATTGAAAGTTACGGTCATCAAGTTTTACGTCTTCCACCGTATCATTGCCAGTTTAATCCCATCGAATATATATGGGGAATAGCAAAACAATATTATGACAACCATATTGGGCCTAACGGTTAGAGCGACGACGCAGTTCGGGAAACTTGGCGAAAGGCACTTTCAATTGTAACTCCAGAAGTGTGGTGCAACTGTATATTCAAGTGCGAGAAACTAATAGAAGATTGGTGGACTCGTGAAAATAAAATAAACGAAATAAGTCCAATCATAATAACAATTAATGGTGATGACAGTGATGATGATGACGATTATGATATTTTTGATGATAATGACTGATTTTCATTTTTGTTGGCAAGTTAAATTTTTTTATTTTTCATTAGAAATTCTCTCCATGGAACAAATATACATAGACCATATTTTCTATGTGAAGTGTAATATAAAATTATTATTAGGTTTATATTAGCCACATTAGACTCCATTAATGAAGTAATTCTCCTTATTATACTGTCAATTATATAAAAGATTTTCCATTATTATTTAATTAAAAAAAGTTATGGATTATTTTTCATTTCATTTGACCAGTTGATATTTCCCCAAAGAGCAGGTAATTAAAACTGGGTACTTACAATAAAATTTTTAATCCCAAACCCGCGTAAATATAGCGAACCGACTTTAAATATGTATTATAAGATAGACTGATCGTTGCAATACCAGCCCGTTCCCCCAGTGCGAAAGAGAAAACTGCATCTCTTGCAAAAGCAATCCCTGCATCTCTTTCTAATTTACCAGGTTGATCGAACACGTGACCTAACCCGGTTCATTAGACAGAGATGCAAGTACTGCTTTGCGTCAGTTTTTTTGTGTCGCATTAAGGAACAATCTTGTACTATATGTCTGTGCAAATAACTTACATGGGGATTAAGAGGGTTATAAGTTATAATTTGTCATTAGTAACTTAAAGAATTGAAGAATATGAGTACTACTAAACACATTTAATAATAATAAACTCTATGTATAGACGACTAACTGTTAACAAAAATCGAATAAAGGAACTGAGGTCTGCAATCTTGTATGGAACAATAAATATAGAGAGCAATGGACTAATAATAATATAGACAGATAGAAAACATAGGAAAGCTATATTCATTTTAGTAAGCAAAAGTCCACCATCACGACGGAACAGCTCATGCAGGATCGGTAATCATAGTCAGATTACCTGTTAGACACAACATTTTACAAAGTTATTCAGACTGAAAACATCAAGAGAAGAAAGTAAACAACATTAAAAAACAAACTGTTGGATTGGAGTGGCTTTGATCATAATATACTATTACATAAATACAAATTACAAAAACTACTAATGAATTTAAAGACATTTTGAACGTGTGTAAAACATAGCACCATCGTATTAAAAAAGCATATATCCCTAAAAATAGTACAATAATATTAAATTAAAACTATTCTGTTCTTCTTATGTTACTATTTTTTTTTGGAGCTCAAACTTTTCTATGCAAAAAGTCTATAACATATACACGTTCTACTCTATGACCATAAATTATTCCTTTTTTGTCAAAATAATATACTTTAAAAAAAATTTAAGTCAAATACATCTGTGTGCATTTATACTTTTCATGATTATTAAGAGTGAGTGAAAGAAGTGCATGATTTTTGTTTACATTATGAGATATTGACAAAGATGACAAGCATCTCAATATTGACTATTGTTTAGACATTTAACTTTAGAAATCTATACCTCAAATGTAACAAATATCACTTAATTGCTTCTTTCCCTTGACTCTTCAATTATAACAACTTGATGATTTACTCGTTTACCGTTTTATATAAAATCTTGTATTTGATTATGTAGCCTACATAATAAAAACGCTTAAATGAATCTCTTTAACAAATATAATCTAATATTTTTAATACCTACTTATAATAAATTTGCTAGAATTGACTCAAAAATTTAACAGTGTACTGTAAACGCTACATTTTGTGAACAAATGTTACTTGCATAAAGTTGACAAAATATAAATGGGGACATATTGTTTGCTCTTTATAGAGATGAGAATAATAAGAACACGAAATGATTATTTATTACCACAACCGAATGTTTGATCAGTAGGTAAAGTGTCAGATTATACTTGTTCAATTTTCACTGCGAAAAACCATGTCATATTTTTCGCTGTAATAATTCTTATCATTCTCTACCTTAGTTTAAAATCATTAACCTAGTTCAACCCTTAGTAATAATTCCTACTCTCACTTCAACCTTACTTCTTTATAAGTACAGATAGTTTTAAAATAACAAACGAAAAATACTCTTCCTCGACTGTAGACTGCCACTAGCAACAGACGTACTCTCTCGACTGTTGACTCTCACTAGCAACAAGACGTGCTCTCTTGACTGTTGACTATCGCTAGATACAAACGCACTCTCTCTTGACTGTTGACTTTCGCTAGCAACAGACGTCCTCTCTCTCGACTGTGCTCTATCTCTTGATCTTAGTATAAGTACCGCGAGAGAAGTATGTAGAAACCAGTAAAGACAGCTCCTCCCGTACGAGAAGCAACGGCAAGTGAAAGCCTATAAATACCGTGAATGTGTGTGTGTAACAGCAGTATTGGTAAGACTTTTTAAAAACTTGATTTGACTATTATCTGTATAACCCTTTACTAGCTCTCCTAATTATATTAAACCAGCCCTTAAAATAGTTCTCACATATGTACACCCTTTTTTTTTGTAAAATACTACTAATAACATGGCTAGCTTTTTTTAACAACATATAATAAGATACAAGTAGATGCATCGATACCACACCAATTCTTCTAGTGTACCCTGACGTGTGGATAGTCGTAACTGAATTTAAGTATCGAAGGAAGAAAATATCAATAACCATCTACTGTTATACCTATCAAGCGATATTTCTCTCCAAAAACTTTAACTAGAAAAGGCTACCTCATTCCAAATAACATTTACCACAAAAAAGCATACTATCGCAGGTGATTGTAAATTTACAACCCTAAATGAATGAAAACGGAGGTCGAATACCGTGAAATAAAGTGGAACAAAAAATTACCTTTCATAAATGAAAACAAACCAATTTATTTTAAAAATTAAAATAATGTAATTGCTACTTAATAAAAAACCAATTTCTTTGTATTGAAAATGAACATATAGGATCAAATTTTCAGGCTTTAACAAGCTATCCAAAATGTTGCAGTCATTGTAATCTAAAACAATTCGTATGTGTTTCGGCCTTCCACACATATTTTTCTTATTGTTGTGTATTTACGTTACGAAACTAATACGGTCCTGTACGCCCCAATATACTTAAGGGATGTAAAGTTTATTCTGCGTACACTCACACGATTCAGTATCAGTATTCATGTAATCGGCGCGAGAGTAACACTTTCTTTATATATAACTCGCCATCCGAATGTAAGAAGCAAACCATGAGATTCCACAGCCCCAGCATCCTGAAGGGAGAAAGGAAGCATTTATCACCGAAGGTAGCGTACAATCATAAAATAATTGATAAATTTACATTTAAGTTATTGCTTCATAAAATATAACGTTTTAAATAAATATTTGATAGATTTAAAACCTTTTATAGTTAGTTAATACATCTGTATAGTATAAAATCTGGAATCCCTTGGTTTGCAACAAACTAAATCTTACTCTCGTAAAAGACGTAGTAACTTCTGGGCTGAATAAATACAAATACCGAGCAACAAAACATGAAGACTCATTGATGAAGTACCTATTTGATCAGCCAGTGGAAAAAGAGAACTGTACACAAGGCAGTCAGAAGATCTTGTTAATGATCTTGTTAAAGTGCATTGAGAACATATGTTCGTTGCCGAAAACCATTGATTTTACTGATTACTCTAATATTAGTATGGAATAGTGGCAACGGACGACAAAAAAATATTGTATTTACTTTTTTAATAGTTTTTAATTTATTCAATTAAATAAATCTAAAACTGAAATTTGTGTTTTAAATTGCATATTTTGTATCAACAAATGGCATATTTTCGCCGTGTATAATTGAAACATTATGAAAACATATCGTGTAATATTTTAATAATTAGTTCATTTACCTACAACGTAATAAATTGCCGAATAATATATTTTTCAATTGAACTTCCTATCGAATCCAGAGAGGAGCGGATAATATAAATACATCCTAAAATATTCCACCCCTAAGTTAATTACCTTAAAATATGAATTATTTGACAATGAACTAAATGATCTGCCCTTCATATCTGGTATGACGGACGAGAGGTTTACATTTGTGTGTATTAACAGATATTGTCTTTGTTACGTCAGATCGGAGGGTAGATATAAAATATCCGGACGGCGATATAAATAATTTGAAAATCCCTTACGTATACGCCTTCAATTCAAATGATTTTAAACTTGTGTAAAGTAGGTCAAACCCCTTTTATAGTGCATTCAACAGGCGAACCGTTAATATGGTAATTGTTGCGAATATTAAAAGGAAAGCCGAACTACGTGTGGGCACGGGTGATATAATATCCGGATGTTTAGATCTGCATAAAATCGATATAATGGTAATCTACCCATTGTGGAAATTGTCTAGATATGTTAAATTTAGGGAAATCTTAAATTGCACACACACTTGCAGTTTCTATTTTTAGTTTTTATAACAGACATTTATTATCAACATATCTATTTTTAAACAAATAGGCTAAATCTAAAATTACGTCATAGATTTTTTGAAAATCGAGCGAGTTTTGTTCTGGACAATATACAAAACGTTCAACAGGCAAATCTGATAACGTCTAAATATTTTATTAATCAAATATCGGTCATTAGGTTATATTACTCTTAGTTTGTATCAGTCTAGAGATGATTGCAAGTTTTCCTAAATTTATAAATAATATTATTTCATCAACGCTCGCAATATCCGGATGCATATTTAGAAAATATGGTCGAAGTTATGTCCTAATTGACCATTTGTAAAAAAGATGGTCCTCTTAAGTGTCCTGGTATTTCCTTCTTTAAATATTATTTATATAGGCCCTATATTCTTATTTTATTTGATTCCTTGCTAGTTCGTTTATGCTGATACTTGACCGCATAATATTTTCAACCCTGTTGTTTATTATTAGGTGATGTTATCAAATTTTCGCGATAAGAACTGTCTATGAAAAGAATTATGTATTAAAAAGAAAATTCCAAGATAATATTAGGAGATGAGAAAAGCTACCCCACGTGGTAAAGTACAAAGTCATATACAGTATATTGTCGTATATAAACGAGTAGGTTTACTTATGTAAAATTGTTACACTAATATATAATTATTCGTTGCAAGTTTACAATGGTGGTGAACTATTTTTCATGTTGTGTCGCGTTTTTGAACATTCCAATTGTTTGAGAACATTTTGCGTTGGTTTTCCAAGAAGTTTCGAGACCAAATGTACCCCAGAACATTGAAAGTCCTACAGATATATTCCTACACTTATTTCTTGAAGAGCTCATTAAACACATGGTTTTCCAAAGTAATTTGTAGGTTATACAAAAAAATGATGCCATTAATAATTATTTTGTTTCAACAACCTATGAGGAAATAAAAATATTCTTGGGGGGTCAATTTGCTCATGAGTCTAAAAAAATGTGTCAGCAACTATTGGTGGTCCAAAGAAGAAATGAGAGATTTCTTTATCAGCAGTGCTATTTCCAAATAAATTTTCCTGGTTTCTTAGTAACATTTATCTCAATTATAATTCCGTTGATCCAAAAAAAATGAGCAAATCTAAGATAAATTCTACAAAATTCGATTACTCTTGGATAAGCTTGCAAAAACTTCTTCCATGAAACTAATTGAATATCAATCCGTGGATGAGTCCATGATAAAATTTAAAGGTACGTTAACAGCAGCATTTGACAATATATGCCGAACAAGCCTACAAAAAGAGGATACAAAGTCTATGTAAGAGCAGACTCTGATGGTTACATAAACGAGTTTTAAATAAACACCGGGAAAATAGACAATAATACAGAAAAAAATTGGGTAAGCGAGTTGTGGAAGATCTGACAAAACAGTTAAAAATTGTTTTAATTCCATTAAACTACCAAAAATCTTTATTATATAATGATATTTATGCCTCTGGGACGATCCGCAAGGACAGAAAAAATTTACATGATCTCCAAACTGATAAAAATATGCAAAGGGATGAGTCTGACTGGAGAGTATCAAATGAAGGACCTGCAGCGCTGAAATGGATGGACCATCAAAGTGTTCTTTTTTTCTCAAATTTTAAAAACCCTGCAGTCAAAGAAGTTGCTACTCGCAAAAGAAAAGATGGGTCTATCGAAGAAGTAAGATGTCCAAAAATGGTGAATAATTACAATGATTATATGGGTTATGTCGATAAGTTTGATATGATAAAAGACCTTTACGAAATTGACTGTAAGTCACACAAGTATTGGCATTGAATATTCTTCTATTTTGTGGATGCCTGCCTTATTATTTTTTATGTAAAAAGAAGCATATCGCCAAAATCCATCAAATAATTTAGGATATGTGCCGCTAAAGGTTTGCTTGGTGCAACCTCACCAAGTAAACGTGGTTCAAACTCATTTCCAAAAGAAAAAAGGATTGTTACTCAAGAAATACGTTATAATAAAGCTGCGCACGTGCCACAACGCTGCAGCTCTCTACCAAAGAATATAGACGCGTCTATATTCTTTGTCTCTACGTTGAGCATTTTGTAGCAACAAACACGGTGTTTATCGCATCATTTGGAAATGTGTACGGTCATGTCAAAACAAAGAAAAAAACTGTTTTTTGTTACTTCATACAAAACAGGCTTAGATTGTAAGCATCTTTATTTTAATAAATCCACTTTTTGTTTTATTTTTCTTTTTGGATTTAGTGCCTATTGGTTACCAGTGATAACCATATCCTGTAGGGATATTTGTTATCCTGAAAAGATTAAAATTTATTTTGTAAGTTCAAAAAATTCTAATAATTACAAAAAAAATCATTAAACCTAAATTATTTCCGGCCTCATAGGGTTGACTAATTATAAGGATAGTTATACCTTAATAAAAAAAATTATATGATTCCTGATGTAAGTCATTTCTATGAGAGATTGACATATAATTGTTTTTTTAATGGAAAACCAAATTAACATTTGAGCAAGAAATCTGATATCACAAAATGTAGATTTGACACAATTAAAGAGTCTCATACAAAAAGGCATATATAAATCTGTAAATATATTAACTTTATATTATTTATTAATAATTGTTAACTAATATAGATACAAAATTAAAAAAAAAAATGATATGTGCAATAACAATTCGTCACTTTAGTGCATTCAATTTAAGTAGCTATAGGCAAGTTGACTAATTGCAGCAGTAGCTGCCATCAGTTATATTTGTAACTGACCATTAAATACGTTTGATTTAGTACATGAGGATAATTATTTCTATTACTTAACTTGCTGGTATTAAGAAACGAGAAGGTGAACTTTTAAAATAATATATATTAAACAAAATGATATCGATAGAAAATTCTATATATACTTTACACATTGTAGTATTTCTAAAAGATACCCCGTCCAGTGCACCGAATAATTATTAATTTATCTTTTAAATTTGATTAAAATTATACATGCGCAGTAAAAGTTTATTTGTTTTATATAGTGTTTTTGAGCAAAAAAAAAGATATAGGGTTATAGAAAATACAAATGAGTTGATTTAGAGTTGTAGTTAAAGTATAAATTATAAAGAATAAAAGAAAAAAGTTGTTGCAGTTACGCAATTATTTAATTATTCTATAAAAGTTTACAATTTTTATTTGTGTTGAACTATATTTCGTATTGGGTCGCATTGTAATCGTGTTTACGAAATTAGAGAATTCCGCGCACGGGGGAATTCTGCGCATCAGTATCTTGACAACCCGACAAAAATATTTCATTCAACACAGCGCACAGTCTCGTATTTACTGGCCGACTACATGTTTATATTATGACTGCATTCGTAGTGTGGATTTAGACAAGATCGCCGATTGTTTGTTTTTCAAGACGTTGATGTAATTTTCGAATAATCTTTGGGAGAATTTCAAGAATAATCTTTTTCACCCCATGGGAGAATTTTTGCTGATATAGCTAGTCTTTGTATTGCTTTTTAGATTACAAAATGCTTTATGCTTACGTTCGGAAAACCGAAAGACCAAAATAGGCAGAAGATGGACTAAAAGCTGCTATCACTGCTATACGTTCTGGAAAAAGGAAACCCCTGATTGAGCACCAAAAAAGTTTTTTCACCTTTGCTTATTTAAACTTGTTTGGAGAGGCAATGAGGCCGTAAACTACAAGATTCATTTTTTCCAGAAGACTTTTAATACTATGGGAGAATTTACGAACCAAATTGAATACAACAGCGGTTCGAAAAATTTAGCAAGCAGCAAATGGCTAATAAGAAATTCATTAAACGAAAACTTATGCCCAGTTAGAGTATTTTTGAAATTAATGGAAAAAAAGGAGACCAAAGATTTTATCAAACAGACTCTTTCTTACCGTTCACCCCAACTGGAAGGATGGGTCTTGGTTCAAAAACTATCCACTTGGAATCAACACCACATCTAAGTGGGCAAAAATCTTACCTGAAAAAATTGGAATAGACACAAAAAAACATAAAATAACAAACCATTCTCATCGATCTTCAGCTACGTCAGCCTTGTTTAAGCAAGGTGTTTCTGAACAGGAGTTAATTAAATTTACAAGTCACTCAAATGCAAGCTCTCTAAAACTATATCTGCAGCTGGATTCCAGTCACCACCAGAAGTTAATCGAAAATCTCAGAACCACAAATGAAGCTGGACCTTCGAGTTACCAAATGCTCTAGGTCAATAATACACAAAAACATGCTTTGGTAGAAAAGAATGGGCAAACTACTATAGCTTATAATAATTGTATATTTAATATTTTTAACAAATAAATAAAGATTATGTTTCGTTGAGAAAATTATTTACCGGCAAAATTTTCTTCTGGTTTTATTCAAGTTTGACAAACTCACTTGACGTCTCGTGATTTAACTGTCCAAATTTAATTCACGGAAATTACCAGGAAACATACTTTCATACCAGTCAAAAATATTGCCGGCAAAATTTTCTCTTTTACGATATTATACACGAATATTTAATAATAAAACTCGCGAGTGTTTTTCCTAATTTTATTTACTATTTTAAACGCTTTAGAGAGCATTCCGTTTTCTTTAAAATTTAATCAAATTTGCTCTTAGACTGAAGCTTATAAATGGAGAAACGTTGAGATCCTAATGCTTAAAACACAAATAGATTGCAATCTTAAGACTATATAAATATTTATAAAGTTCTATCTCGGTTATATATTCAATATTTTCTCCCACGACGTTCCGCAAAGCTTTGTGGCAATAAAACAAGCTAAAAATAGATTAGGAATGACGGATGCATAAAATTTAAGCTGTTTTTTATAAAATGCATATTTCGATAAAATTAAAAGAGCTGCATAATAAACGTAAAACTAATTTCTTTGTACGTCAACTTTCTCCTGTAAAAAGTAAATCTAAATTTTCTTTCATATCGGCTGGTTGTACTTGTTTAAAGCATCGCAAATGTATATCTTATTGTTCGGAAAAGTATTTACTTTTAATAAAGTAAAATAAAACGTACTTACATAATTAATAATTTAATTACAAAATAATTTAAAGCTTTATGTTAGTTTAGATTTAAAATCCTAACGCGATCTGAACAAATAAATCTGAACTACTGACATTTCAACCTATGAGTCAATCATATTTTGTTTTTGAAACGATACGTTTAATTTATAATACAAAAAATATTAATTACATATTAATATAATTAATAAATATTATTAATATTTTTAAAGTACGATTTAATTCAAAAGAATTTAAAGTTTTGTTAGTTTAGATTTAAAATTCTAGCGTCACATAGGAAAGAAATCTGAACAGATAAACTGATAGTTAAAATAAATTAAAATTATTTGATATATAAAATATTTATTTGCGAAATAAAGTGCTGAATAAAAAGTTATTTGCAAAATAAATTATGTTTATTGTAGTTCGTTTTTATGTGGTAGGTTATCGCGAAATCAAAAATATAACCTAAATATTGTTGTTTAGTGTAGGTTAGAGACATGAATATTAAAAGGTTTAATTGCTCCTATTATTTACAGTCAAAGATAAATGGTTCTATAATTTTTATGCTGCTAATAATTTATGAGTTGTGCCAATGGATTGTTCTTATATCAGTTGTTGTTAATTACTCTTTATTATTATTTATATATTTTTATAAAAAACCAGTTTTTATTAGAAATATATTGTAGTAATTACTTTGAAATATGAATTATTTAGATAGTTTTATTGCAATTGCAATAACATTGACTGATATTTAATAAGACATTTATTAAATTAAATCAATATTTATTTTCAGTATAAACTTGCATTTCATATTGAAATAAGGAAAAATTTATATAAAGTATACTATAATATTAATTGTGAGATATTCACGATATTGCAAAATATAAAGCAACCTCAATTTTAAATCGTCATATTAAAAAGCTGCCTCTTTCTTTAGAATCTGTCTTATTAAAAAATTACATTATAGAAAATTTATCCTCATGTAAAAATCAAACCATAGTACGTTTTTTCTCACTGAATTTAAATATTTAACTTTCAAAGGTCTCTGGTACGAGCACCTAATATTATTGATATTTCTATCAACTATATTATAATTTCGACATATTGATTAAGGGAAAGATTCGTCCTGGTATCTTTCTCAGATTCCTGTCTGTGTACTTCTGCCAAAAGCCTGGGATCAATCGGTAGAGGCGCTAGCTGCGGCATAGGAGCACATTCAGGTGGCATCTAGAAAATCAAGATGTTAAATTATTTGTATGTGGGTGACAATTTGAAAAGTTCCCACCGTTAATATATTTATTCGCGTATTGCTGGTTTTAAATGCAGTGGCGAGAACGTCTTAGAACGAAACAGCGCATTACAAAAAAATTTTATGATTCAGAATAAGTCAAATTGTTAAAGATAGGTCGAAAATAGATACAATGTATTAAACAATGTTATTGGCTACGTACACGTATTACAATATGATTACTCATTATCAAAACCGTCACAGTTTTAGCCATACGGCTCTTACTCCCACTAAGGGAAAAATTCACTCATCCCAGATACCTACGGTATCAAAACGATGGTGTCTCTTTCCATGTTATCGAGACTTAGGTGACTTGGTATGCTGGAGTATCTCCCAAAAATTTTTGTACACATCTGGACGTCTTAAGTATTACAGCTTTCTGCATGATCTTCTAGAGAAGTTCATTCAGATGCAGCTTTTTCATACTTTCTAAGAGGTTCTTCGGAATGACTCCAGTAGTAGAAAGAATAATAGGTATCGTTTGGGTACTTTTCATTCTCCGTTTTCTCCTTATTTGTATTTCCAGATTTCTGTGTCTTGGCAATCTTTTTGTTTTCAGTACGAGGTCTGGTCTATTGTGTACTACTGCTGGGTCTGTCAGCACAGTGCGGTCACAATATAGCTTGAAGTTGCTATTTTCAAGCATACTCTCTGGGACTTGTTGATAATATGGCAGATGGTTTGCTTGGAAAAGTCCCAGTTTGATAGCTACTTCTTAATTACGGATTTTCCTTATTGAACCAAGCCGTTCCTTTTATTTAGTTCCAGCAAATGCCTGGCAGCCCCCAGTAAGATGTTGAATCGTTTCTTGGGTTTGACATCCATATCGGCATTTGTCGCTTTGAACTTGAGGGTCTTTGACGATATATTTAAAGAGATTTTTGTTGGTATAGTCTGATCTTAAATGGCAAGTAATGAAGCTTTTGTTTCAAGTTCTTTCTTGATATCAGCCAATATTTTAGCACCTGGATATATAAAATACTGCAATTTGCAGTATTTTATATATCCAGGTGCATATTTTCTCGTTTTTAGTAATATAGTTTATGCGCATTTCTGGTTACCTCTGCGTTTGATATTTTTTGAGTACATGATATTCCTAGGATTCTTCTGTAACACCAAAATTCAAAGGCAGCCAACTTTTTCAGATGCACTTGTTTTATTGTTCATGCTGCTAAGCCATAAAGAAGAGTAGTGAATACGTAAGGTAAGTATGAACATGTAGTGTAAGGTAAAGACTAAAGCTAAGAATGTTTCGGTGTAGTCCTAATCTTATATCCCTACAACAAAGAAACTTTTTAGGTTTAACGAATGATGCACGTGCTATATACGCTTCTTTAAATACCGCTTCACTGTAGACATTGAAGAGTAGTGGTGACATCATGCAACCCTGGCGGACTTCCCTCTATATTTTGATATATCGGGTGTTCTGGTTGTCAACTCTAACCTTGGCAGTATATACCACATGAGTAGGTAACCGCAGAATATGCGTAGGTTTTTAGTGCCTTTAACAAACTGTTACGGTGTGAACGAAGCAGCTGTTTTACTCTTCGTGTAAACTCCGTAATTATCTCAGTTTTCATTTGCTTATAGTCAATATTCTGGCTATTTTTCGTATTGAATCCGCCAGGCTGAACCTTTCCTTTGATTATATTTAAGACACGACACTAAGACACGGTCGAGAACAAAGTTCATACTAATACCGTTAGAGAAATGTTATTTACAGTATTATTACTAAAATAACTTATAAATAGTAGATTAGAAATATCAATTTTAAATACTGACCATTTGCTGTTGGGCTTGCTGTGGGGGTAAAGCACCCGGAGGAGGTATTGTTGGGTAGTAATTCGTTGGTGACACTGGAGGACTGGGATAGGGCCAATAAAATATTTGAGGAGGCATAAACTGCCGAGGATCTATTGCTGCAGCAGCTAACTGTACCTGCGGGTATGGCTGGAAGTTCGGCGCATGATGAAATGCTGTCGGTAAAATATTACCACCTGAAACAAAAAAACCGTATAGAGAAAAATTGTCGTATCGTTTTTGGTAAAGTATTTTTTATTTAAATTAACTGGCTATTTAACAAAGATAATAAACTGATTCTATACAAAGCTATACTCATACCAGTTTGGGCAAATGAAATATAATTATAGAGCTGTAGTAAACTTTCAGATACGAAGATACTTCAAACATTGCAATCCAAAATACTCCGTATAATACATAAAGCTCCATGGTATGTATCTAACTAAATATTTTACAATGATCTGGACATCCCATTACCTAAGGACGTAATAAAGAATCACTCAATGAAATATATAAATCGCACCACTGATCACAACAACGAACTCATAAATAATTTATTCATCCAACCACTTGCCGAAAGAAGATTGAAGAGAGTATGGCCAGAAGACCTATCGCCATAGACGGTACCTAACTCACGTTAATTTCCTTACAGACTATTTACTTATTACTCTTGTTAACATGCAATGTAAAAATAAAAAAAAAATCCCATTATATTATAAAACAAAAGCAACAACAAAAAACTTCCTTACAAATTTTTATATTAGCTGGGTATAAATACAAGATTTTTACATCTTGAATTATTGTTTTCAAAATGGCCTAACCTAAGTTAATCAGTATCATCAGAAAATTATTAATTGTTTGATGACCGCTGAGAAAAAGAAGCAAATGAAAGTAATAGGCAGGTACTTGTAGAGGATTATCGCTGTTTTATGTAGTTTGATTCAAGATAGAAATTTGGCCTGAGGCTGGTGGGATGACCCAGTCGACCGCAGTATTATAATAATGAACAATACCTATTGATGTTACTATTATAATATAATAATCCCTCGATTTTCTTTGCGACGGGTAGCAATAGCTTTGAAACAGCTTACTAGGACCGGACTTTGTATTATTTACAGAACTGACTCGATACATATCAGTGCAAATAAATTGTTAAAATTAAAATTTCTACACAATGCTTCGTATTAAAAAAATTTGCTATACACGAATTAGTCATCTTTGCTTACTCATCTGATTTACTCATCTAAAATTAAGTTGCTTGAAATCAATTATTCACACAAAATCGAAAAAAGTGTAGGATCGACGAAAAAACAAATATCGGATTTTTTTTATGAAAATGGTTTGTACTTTGAAGAAACATACACAAAAAAAGAAATGTTGGAAGTTCTTCACACAAAAGTTATAAGAAACAGTTTGTTATAGACGAATTAGCCAAACGTGATGGTCATATTATATTGCAATTACCTCCTTATTACTGTGTTTTCAACCCTATTAAATTAATTTGGAGCCAACTTAAGGGAAGTTTACGGCGAAACAACTGCTGTCCCAAATTTAGTAGCCAATCGGTATCACATGCTGTAGAAAAAGAAAAAAAGATTTCCCCAACACTGTGGCAAAATTTTGATCCACATGTTATAAAAACGGAAGATCATTACAGAACATTAACCTCACATATTAAATAAATAATTAAAACACTAGATGATGATGATTCTACTGAAGATGACAGCGATAGTCACATAGACTTGTATTCCATTTTATTTTTTTATGTTATTGTTTTTAATTTTATTATGTTATCTTTTTTAATTTTGATTTTTGCTACCACTCTTTTAATCTTTTACTGTTTATAACATTATTTTTCTTAATTTCTTAAATTTCATTTCTCTTATTTCATTGTACATAATAACATACCTATAACTACATAGATATAAATACCTGTTAAATATATGATATGATATTTAATTTTATATTTATTATTCCAACCCTATTAAAATATTATATGTACTTCAACTTTTTTGTTAATTTTAGCGAATCCGCTCCTGGAGGGTCTGTAGTTTGTTATTATAATAATAAATCGGTAGGGTGATCCCACCAGCGTCAGGCAAAATTTCTTATATCTTGACGAAATCTATAACTGGTGTTGAATCTAAAGGAGGATTTATGTATGATAATTTACGGAATAGGCGAAATATGGCAAATTCGCTTGCAATTTTCAACCACACTGATTCTGACGTAAGAAACTCAGTATAGTAGTGTATCATTTGAAAATTCTTTGGATATGTATTGAAATCCCCTAGTATATATTTAAAGTATCAAAGAATAATCTGTTTCCTTTCGTACAAGTTAAAACACCGAATTCTTCCAATTCATCTTAGCGTCGCCGAATAAAATAAACCATTTTTAGAGTTGTTTATATTTCACAAGATGCGTATTTTGTCGGTTTTCTTTGATCGAAGCCTCTTTTAGGATATTCTGCGTTTCAAATAAATATTCCAGTTTATATGTTTTGTTTATGCCAAGATTGTGCGAATGAATTTTAAAGATAATTTCGTCATTTTCACTTGGGACGCTGTAAGAGACAGTCGGCTTAGGTGTGGAAAGTAAAGATTTGAAATATATCCACAATTTTCCAGTCTTTTTAAGAAGCAGAGCTCCAAAGTTTGTGTTCCATGCCCAATTTAAAATCTCAATTTTGTCTTGCCCTATCACAGTGGAGTTGAATTTGTTCGAGTGGTACAGAGTTTGACTTACAGCGAAGTTTGGTTTCTACCAAATTATTTCGATAGTTACAACTAGCTATTGTATTAGTTATAATTTGGCACCTCGAAGCGGCGTCCTTTTTAAGTTGCTAGAGGTATTTCCTTTTGTTTTGTTTGTCCCAAGAGATTCACGTTAGTACCCCTTTGTTTCATTTTTTGTAGTTGCCCCAATCCGACCCTTTGCCATTTACTTATCCACGACCCCAATTCTCCTAACAAACCCTGAGTGCCGTTCGCATACGTTTCGATTTATTTTGCTTGCCATATCTCGACCCCCATAATTTCAGTCCTCAATTTTTTACCCTTTATAATAATACTCCATGTGGTAGGCAAAACAATTTCGTTACAAAATTGTTTCCGATACCGGGAATCGAACCCGAGCCTCCTGGGTGAAAGCCAGGTATTTAACTTCATTGTAAAGTTTTTTATTTATTTCATTATTTATTTATGTTACCTCATTCTAAATAGAAAGAAGATTTCAAAACATATTTTAAATGAATAAAACAGTAAGTACACCTTACTGCGTAGAAAATATTTTATAAATAGTCCAGTTACTGTGGCATTTTCCCTTTAAATTTTTTATAACTGCACCGATTTATCTGAAATTTTTACAGTGGATAGTAAATTACTCAAAAAACATAAGTTATATGGTGCCGATGTGTGCTTCTACCCCTGGGGTGGTTGGCACCCCATCTAGGGGGTTGAACTTTTTAGACTCAAAATAACCCCGGGAATTGATAGAGAATAAACTTTTAAACAAAAAATGTCATATAAATTTTTGTCGCTGAATCAATTTTTGAGTTATACGCACTTGAAAAAGTAAACTTTTCGCAAAAAAGAACATGTTTTCCAATGATTTTGTACGAATAACTCACAAACAAAGCGTTTTATTGAAAAATCTATAATGAACAAAAATAAAGCTTATAAAAAAACAAAGAGATTGTTTTTTTACTAAGTTTTATAAGTACAATACTAAGCGATTTATAATTGTTTGAAGATGACTTTTTATTTTTGGGATACTATACTCGATGCATTTAACATCAAATATCGGAAAATGAACATCTTTTTTGATAAAAACTCATACAACACTTTTTAAAAAAACCTTTAAAGTGAGCTATGTTAAACGTCATTTCGCTTAAAACAATGCGAAATACGAAGGAAAGAATTTGAATTACTCTAGCGTTTAAAAAAAAACGAGCAGTATAAGTAACACTATTTCGATCAGAATTGAAAATAAACGTATATCTTCTACAATTCATTTTATTTTAGTGTTATTTATAAGTTTTAAAAGTGTAGCCTGTTTAAAATGCGTATTTTCTGAAAAAATCGTGTTTAAATTAAAAAATCTTTTTTTTTAATTATCTAAAAATTTACTTTTTTTCAAAATAAATCTAAAACTATAAGAGATACGTGCAAAATGGTTTTATACCAAAATGTAGTTTTTTTCTTAACAAAAATTTTGGTTTTTTTATTTTTGTTGTAGCTCGAAAAATAATAGAGATATAGCCAATTGAAGTTTGAGATACAGCGGCTGACACACCTGTAATCAGCACTTTGGCCCTTTACTATTTAAAAAAAAAAGAATTTTAACATATTTTAATCTACTTAGTCTTGTAGCTTTTGAAATTACTTTCAAAATATTTTTTAAATGGACACTGTAGCTTAAAAATTAACAGAGTTATTCTAAAAAAATTTTGGAGCATGTTATTTATATTTAGGAGCGTCAACTTATTTTCTGTATATATAAATGCTTTATTCAAGTATATTCAAAAACTAGTAACAGAGACACTAACACTCAAACAAATATGTATATAATACATACATACATACATCTATATATGTTATGTATATAATATAGGCACCTCTAAACTGAACATTTGCTTCAAGGAACTAACGAACACAGAGAAGCGACACTCCTTTGAAGTTGCGTGGGCAAGCCGCCAATGAGTGCCAATGACAGGAGTACTTCAGATCTCGAAGACATTTTAGAAGCTGGGAGATACTGTACAATTTTGCTGTATGGCCTTGCGAAAGACACCCACATGAACAAAATGAATAAGGTCGAAGATTATTCATCATTACTTGAACAAATGCGATACGAATCCTTTATTAGAGCCACAACTAAAAATAGTGCAGTTAAATTATCATCTCTTGTACCAACTGTAAGTGCCCTGGATGAGTATATCAAAAGAGTTTATTTACAAACTCAGATATGGCTTGGAAACAAAGAGATTGATATAACGGATTGGGGATGGTTCAAGAGTGATATTTTACAACCAATAATAATGAAAAGTTCACCTGCACCAGAAGAACTATTGAAAATGATTTTTTGCAATTGCAAAAAGGGTGCTCAGCCTGTGGCTGTCGTAGACTAGGTCTATTTTGCAATGCTACGTGTGGAACATGTTCTTCAGACAATGAATAATTTGATATATTGTAAATAATTTTTATTTTTGTAAATATATTTTATATACTTTCTAATATAAAGTGTTTTCATGCATAATTTTTAACAATAAAAACATCATGAGTATACTTAATTTTTTTATTAAGACATTTACCAAAGGGGAATTTGTTTCGTGAGCATAGAGGTGGTTTTTAAGGGTTGAAAATAAGCAATCAATCAAAAAATATTTTATTGATAAAAAAGGAATTTTTGAATATAAATGGACATTAAAAACTTTTGAAGTTGTTTAAAAAGATTTTTTTATATATTTTGACATAGGGGGTAGTTTTTAAGGGTTGAAGTGTTGCAATCAACCAAAATTATTTTATATAAGCAGAGAATTACATTGTAGATGATATAAATGCACTACAAAAGCATTTAAACCTGTTAAACGATTTTTTACAATTATTTTTATTAAAAGGGGTGGTTTTTAAGATTATTTAAGGGTTGGCAATGTACACAATATCCATTAATATAATTGACAATATTTCAATTACCTAATTTAACACGATTTAAATCCATAAAATGCTTTAATATAAATTTTTTTCATTTTAAAAATAAAAAGCTCACCTATCGCATATATATCTTTTGAAGAGGGACGTAAGATAAGCCTAATTCCAAATTATTAGCAAAATCGATTCAGTTATAAAAAATTTAGAGGTATTGACCTCTTTTCCTCCACAGTGACTGGAGTAAAAACAATACGGTAATAAATGATTTTATTAGTGTCTCTTAAAATTAAAAGTAAAAACCTTGCAATAATGAATTATGATGAAAGTTTACGATCAAACAAAGCTGGGATGAATATAAGTACTGCTTTTATAATGAAAAACAAAGATTTAATTTAGTAAATGAAAATACTTAAAATAAAGGAAACGTTTCATAGAATTTAATAATGCTCTAAACAATAGGATCTCTTTGCAGTTTAATGGAGTTGCGGAGCGGCATTAATTGCACGAGTGACATAAAATTCATTAAAGCGACTTTAGGAATAGGTGCTGCAAGATATATTTCCAGAAACTTTGAAAGCGTTTTTATTACCTTTATTTTATTTTATAAATTCATATTATATTTCCTAGTTAATGCAGAATGTGCAATAGTAATAATAATTATTGTGAGAATTTTAGAAAAATAAAGATTCTTATTTCTTAATGCATCCCAGAAATATCACGAATTTCATTGGTCTAACAAATCACAAATACCAAAGAGTTAAGACTTACAAAAAAGTGAAAAAGTTGTCTTCTTTTTATTGTAGAATAATATGGTTCTCTTTATTGTACACTCCAGCTCTTGTGATGTTGACCTTCAGCTATCATACCGTGTCTTTGGGGTATTCCCAGTGGGTTTTTTTGTATTGGTTTGTGTGTTTTTAGCCATTTCGCGATTCTTCCTGGATTCATTCTATCGGCATGATCTCTTTATCTAGTTTCTCTTAATGTATCTTCATTCCTTTTTCTATCTCTAAGAAAAATTTCTTTTATGGTTCTTAATACTGTCGTCAATTCTGTAGTTCTCAATATTTTTGTAAGGAATGCTTCAGGATAGCGGGTAGACACTCTTTACGATCCCGGTAAAGACAGGTCTGCTTCAGGGATGCGCCCCTGCCCACGCGAGCTCGGCTTTTTCTCCCAATCCTCTTCCGGCAGAGAAACGGATCCTAAGCCATAAATCCTACCCACCAACCCAGACCTACCCAAACCCTTCCCTTCCCTCCTCAACCCGCACTGGACCAGCGTGAGGAGATAACGGTCCAAACTTTCAAGTCAATGTACAGGACAAAAAAGAAAAGGCCCCCAGTGCCCAGCACTTCCCAGAGACTTGATCACGGCAGCGATCAAACAACTAACGGAAGGGGGGGTGCTAAGAATCCCTGGGTAAGACCCGGCTGCCACAAGATGACAATTTGGCTATGCTCCTACAATATTCGAACACTGACGGACGACAATAGCCATACAATACATGTCAAACCACAAGAGACACACCATAATTACAAGACAATTAGAAACGAACTACATGCACGTGTAAGAAAAATTAAAAATTTTTACTGGGAACGCTTTTCGAAAAAAATGGAACATGATTTTTACGGTCTGCAAAAGGAAATATGGCGCTTCATAAAAGGTCAAAGAACGAAGGTCAAGGAACTAATAGAACCAAAACACATAGAAAAGGATACGTAGATTTCCTACCTAAAAAAGCTAGCAAGTAAAGACGGGATAGCAGCAATAACAGAACAATTAACAAAACTAAATAATACAATTATAAAACACAATAAAATACCGAAAGAATGGAGAACGAGAATACTAATTCTACTATTCAAAAAAGGAGATAAAAAACAGCCAGAAAACTACAGAGGTATGAACTTGTTAAGTACTACGCTAAAACTTACAGCTAAAATTTTAAAAGTGGTAATAAATTAGAGGATAAGTTTAGCAGATGAACAACAGAGTTGAAGCAGTGGAAGATCGTCTACAGATGCAATATTCGTTATAAAGCAAATTACCGAGAGATCACTAGAGTATAAAAGACCAGAATTTCTGTGTGTGATTGAACTAAAGAAAGTGTTTGACATAGTAAGACTCAAATATCTAATCCATGTTCTGTATAATAGATAAGTTCCCCTAAATATTATAAAAACTATCCAAAACATCTACCAAAACAACAAAATAGAAGTAAGGATAGATGGACAACCTATAGAGATAGGCAGCGGAATAATACAAGGGGGTTCATTGAGCCCCATGCTCTTCAATTTGATCATGGATAAAATCGTCAGAAGTGTTAACAACAAAGGATGAAGTTACAGGATGGGAAACAAAGAAATAAAAATACTTGTTACGCAGACGATGCAATATTAATAGCCCAAGATAAAGATAGTCTGCACAAGACTGGTCCACAGATTTAACATAAGAGCAAAACAATTTAATATGACAATCTCATCTCAATAGTAGTCATAGTAGTCAGCAAAGAACCAGGTGTAAAATAGAAATTGATGGCATCAGTATTGAACAAGTAATGGAAATAAAATACCTAGGAATTACACTGTCTAGCTATGGATGCCTGGACAAAGAAGTGGGAGATCAAGTACAAAACGCAAATAGACTGACAGGATGCCTTAATAACACTATATGGCTAAACAGACACATTAACACTGAGATGATATCAATTTATAAAGCCAGTGTAAGACATATAATGACATATGCCTTAGAAATAAGACCCGAACAGCTACAATGCAAAGACTACTAGAAACGGCAGCGATGGGATTATTGAGAACAATTACAGAAAATACGATGCGAGATCGAAAGAGAAGTGAAGACATTAGAAAAAAATGTAACGTACAGTGTATATATGAACGGACACAAAATAGAAAAAAAGAATGAAATCACCACATAAGCAGAATAGAGGAGACCCGTGTCGTCAAAATAGCACGAGATAATTTACCAATCGGCAGAAGAAGTATTGGACGACCGCGCAAAAGACGCAGTGACAACCTTCCATGGAGGTATTAATCCGCCAACGAACAAGTAGAATTGCTTATAAAGAGAAAAAAGAAGAAGAAGAAAAAAGGTAGTGCATAGGATTCGCATGACTCAGAACGTTAGGGATCGCCAGATATTGGGTGTCTCTCTGAGAAACCGAATTCCAAGCAAAGAAATACATCGTAGAACAAACACAACAGACGCTATCGAAAAAATCGCGTCACTAAAGTGGAATTGGGCAGGACAAGTCACCAGATTATCAGACAACTGATGGACAAAACATATTGTCGAGTGCAGACGAAGACAAGAATCACTACTAAGCAGAGGGCATGTACCAACCAGATGGACTGTCGACCTGAAGCGCGTTAGCAGTAAGTGAATGCAAGCCGCACAAGACAGACAGATGGAAAGAGCTGTGGTAGACCTATGTTTAGCAGTGGATGCATACATGACGAATTAAAGATTCATCGTTACGTAATTGTTAAGCTAGAAACTTAAATAGACGCAAAAAGTAACTTAGACTTACACGAGAATCCTTTAAATTTCCTGCGAATTGTCATTATTCTCTTCGTGGCCGACTGTGCTTTAACGAGAGATTTCCGAATAGATGGTTTGGCAGCAGCAAAGCAATTAAATGGTATCCGAGATCACTATTAGTATATTATTGTTTATAAACGATATTTAATTAGATCTTCTTTTTCAAAATGTAAGCGAGAAGTACGAACAAAACTTTTTTACCATTTAAAACAAAATAGTCATTTAAACAGTTATTGATTATGTATAAACATGTGTTTTTTGGGTTTTTGTTAGTTAAGTTATTGTTATAAAATTAAAATAAAAATGAAGCGAGTATCGTGAAAACTACAGTTTTTCCTGTTCTTCGAGCTTAAGAAAAGAATCAATTCTCGTCTTACAACTACTAATCTCAGTGCGAGAAATTTATAATTATTTCTTTCCATTTTGAACGCGATTTTCTTTGCAACTCCTGAGCAAAAAAAAATATTAAATAAGGCTACCGTTGAAGGGAAAATTGAAGGCCTTTAAAATTATATGCCAGAGGACCCTGGTTTCTTCTTCGTCTTGACTGGCTGTACAACTCGGGGTGAGTCGTCGCCGCTTCCACTATAGCCCTCCATCTTCTACGATTTTCCACTTCCAAGAGGACCCTTCTTCCTATTTAAAATTCTAAGGTAACATTTAGTCTTGTTAGGAGGTTGAATATTAAGGGCTAACAATACTCACCGAAAGCATTGCGTTTAAAAACAAAATTCATGTCTTTTCAATTGTTCATATTATATATGTATAAGTACGAACTTTCAGATATTGTTGGTAAACAATTTTCAAATTGTCACTCTGTATACGCTTTACTTAATGTGAAAATACTTCAACATCAGATATAATTACAAACTTCAATTGCCTAAATTGTACCACATAGTTTAGTAGAAATGCTCCGAAACCGCATCCAATTAGCGAGTGCTTTAATATATTAACGTATGCTTTATTCAGTTCGTTGAATTAACATAAATTAAACTCTTTTTAAATTAATTACTATTTTAATGGGAATAATCCACAACTGAAGTCTGAAATAAGTTTATTGACGTTTCAATTTCCACTTCGAAAATCGTTCTTAAAATTTTTTTTGTTACTTGGTGAAACAATTTTTTTAATAATTTAGTTTTATCTGACTAATTTATATTGACAAATCAGACATATATTATACATTTTAAAGTAGACGACTTTAAAATGATATTGTCAATATTGCTGAGTTGCGTTCCTGGGAGGACTTTATTTTAAGATAGTTCATTCGATTACATGAAATCAACTTTAACTGGAGAATATCCGTCAGAAAAATCATAGCATGTGATTCGTCTTTCAAAAGACAAGCACATGCCATGAAGATGGTAAAATTCTTCAGTTAGTGATTCCGTAGTAAATCATAAGGAAAAAACCAGGACAATCCTCATAATACTATCCCGACATGGTAAGTATTTGGTCGTGCATTTAGTTTACTTTCAATAAACACCAAATTCTGATTTTATATGTTTGTTATTTAAAAAACATATATGATGTATCGTCTATATTTTACCGACTTACTAATACTGATATTTTCCTTTTAATCCTCTTTAAATATGGATAACCAGGTCCTACTGCACTGTGCCGAGGAATTTGCTACACAATTGATTTCATTTAGCATAATTTGAGCCGCTTCTTTGATTTTTCTCTTTTTACCATCTATTTCTTTTAGGACTATACTTAAATCGTTCCATTAAACCCTATGTTTATTTTCTCATACGCGTTTACATATTTGAGATCAAATTCTCTATTTTTAATATAAGATTGATGTTCACTTAATCTAACATTTAATGGTCTTGATGTTTCTCTAAATAAAACTGATGGCGTTCACAAGATATTTTATAAAATACAATAAATTCTTTGTCCTTCTTATTTACTGTTAGGTTTAGTTTTATATAAAATAGATCTCAATGTGTTTGTTGTTTTGAATGTTGTTAAAATGTTGAATTTATTTCCTATCTTTTTAAGTTTTTCCTATAATAATTTTATGTACGGTATTGTTATTAATTATTATTATTATTATTATTTATTTCTTGTGTATGCTGGAGGATCTCGTTCTAAGTTGTACTGTTCCATTCGGTCGACTGTTAAAAATTTCTTATTTATAAACGATAAAGGATAATTATTTTTTTAATAAAACAGATGTTAACAAATGTTTTTCCTTTAAGAACAAACTTTCGTTAGAACAAGTAATTTTGGCTCTATCGTATAAGGATTTAATGATTCCCTTTTTGATATTGATATCGTGATTTGATTTTGTAATTTAGATATTTGCTGGTGTGTGTTGGTTTTCTATCTGACTCTCATATTCAGTATCGTTCTTAGAGATTAAAACATACAAGAAATGTTTTTCTTCTTTTTTTGGCATCATAAACCTGGATGAGTATTTGCCTGTCTGGTTATGTCCTTCCATTCAGATCTCTCTTGGGCCCTTCTCCTCTATTCCGCCTTCCTACCGGCTTCCAATGTAACATCTTCTTTGTCGTTTTCGTGTCTTCTTGTCGCGGAACATGTCCCAGCCATGACAGTCTTTGACTTATCACAAATCGTACAATGTCATACCCTTTATTTAGTTCATTTACCTCGTCGTTTCTCCTGATTCTCCATGTGTCGTCTTCCTCTTCCTTTTTTCGCCATTACCCAGGTGTAACAACGACTGTCTAATAATTTCAATGTCATCAATCTTTTATTAGCATAGTATGTACGATTTCCACTGGAAATATGTGCAATAATTTCGCTACTTACGGAATTCTTCTGCTTTCTGTGCCCAGATATGTGAAGGCATCCACACGTTCAATAGTATAGTTGTCTATTGTTATATTATTTTCATTCTCATATTATTATTTTTTTTTTATTGTCATGTACTTAGTTTTTGTTTCGTTTATTTTAAGCCCTCTTTTTCGTGCTTCAGGATCAATTTGCTTGAACGTTTCCATTAGTCGTGTCTTGCTTCTACTAATAATAGCGACAACGTCTGCGTATGCAGTAATTTGTACTGTTTTGGTGTTTACATGGCCGGTTACATTGGTTTTGTGACGAGTGGTTTAAGAACTAGGTTGAACAGTATGGTTGAAAGTGCGTCTCCCTGTCTCACTCCCATGTTGATGTCAAACAGGGAAGACAGTTCTCCATCTACTCTAACTGCGGCTTTTGAACCTTTAACGTCATTTTTATGAGGCTGATATATTTTTTTGGTATACCTAGATTTCGGAGGTCTTCCAGCATTTTGTCTCTTTTCACACTATCAAAAGCTTGGTTAAAGTCTATATTTCAAGAAAAGTGGTGTGTTATTATTTTCCTCCATCGCAAATGTTATTGCTTTTTCTTTATCGTGTAGATCATTTAGGAATGTATCTCACAACTCTGATCTATGAGGCCATATTGAGAATACATCATCTACATATCTTCACCATACTATGGGTTTTAAATTTTGTTTAGAAATACTATTAGTTTCAAAATCTTCCATAAATATATTGGCTAATAATGGAAATAAAGTAGAACACATTGCTAGACCATTTGTTTATAGAATTCATTATTGAAAATACCAATGTATCATCACTCTCTAATTTTGGCTTGATTATAAATATTCAAAGCCTTATCTAATGGCACATTTGTAAATATACAATTTATGTCAAAAATTACTAAAATATATGAATTAAATTCAATGTTTCACAAATAATTTATTTCAAAATTCCTTTATAAAAGGTATAATAATAAATAGGGTAAATTTAGGAAGGTAGGGTAGGGTAGAACAGGGATAGTAGTAGGGCCAGATAGAGTTTTTTATTATTATACCTTTTATAAAGGAATTTTTAAATCAATTTCTTATTTAAAAAATGTTGTGTATTTTTTATAAATGTATCATTTTTATTTTCAAATGTTTGTATAATATTTAATAAAAATTTTGACAGTTCACTACAAGGCGAATTCATGGTACCTACTACAAATAGGTCTAAGTGGTATATTCGTTTTATAAATTCTCGGTAGTTCATAAAAATGAAGGATCTTAATGTAATGAGGTGTAATTAATCTTCTTTGATAATTTGTTAAATATTCTTTAAATTGAATAAACTTCTATATATTCCGTTTTCCAAAGGCGTTGTTGGATCCTTTTTTAATTTTGTATAGGGTCCGTTCGGTATTAGATCTTTAATTTTGTTTTCATATTGAATTTTATCAATTATCACAGGTGCATTCCCTTTGTCTGCTGATAAGATAATAATTATAGAGTCGTTTTTTTATAGTAGCCCTTAGGCATGGCATATGCGTCTATATTCTTTTAATATAGACGCATATAGAAGAATCTTTCACTGTAATTTTTTAGCGTCGGCAAAGGTTATACACAAAACAATGAGAACTTGATCATGATTTTAGTTCCTTATTTGTACCACTAGGGAGCGGTCATGTCAGCGCTATTACTGCTTGTAAAATAGGAAAGAGTGGGGCAACAAATGCAACTTTAGATATTTTTATATGTAGATGCCGCGTGGTCGTAGAATAACATTAAATTTTTGCGTGATGTAAAATTTTTTGAAGAAAATAAAATATTATTTCATCTTTTAATAAATGAATCTTTTTAAAAAAAATAGTATGATTCAAATTTTAAATTTAAATATGTACAAATCTACAAATAATATAATTAAAACTCTCTTCTTATAAACTATAAATAAAATTAATTAAAAGTCAACCACCGAGAGAGAAAGCTCAAAAAATTGTAAAGTGTTCGTCAAAAAACAATAATTCCTTATCTTGTTAGTGCGCCAGAATTGCTTCTTAGCACATACACCAAAGAATTATTTTTTACAATTTTAAAATTCGAAATTGTGAAGTATAATTTCGGATTTTTAAGTTAAAAAAATAAATGAGTAAGCTTCCAATAACGCCTCACTAGAGCTCAACAAAGGAAGATGAGAAAAAAAGCAAAAATGGCTGCTAGAATAGCAAATCTCAAGAAAACCAAATCAGCAACACCCGAGGATAAAAAGAGACTTCGGTAGAATACCATCACCCCCCTTGTAACAGAGTTGCTAAGAAACCAAGGGGCTATAACGAGCAGACTAGTCATAAAGCACCGTTGCAAAAGTATTCAGAATGGTGGTAGCACACAAACACCATCCTGATACTGAACTAGCTGGAGCTCAAGCAAATTTGATCATTAACAAACTGGAGCAAGCACTTGATGATGCTCCTATCGGAGGTCAAAATGAACTTCTGCAGTTCCATAAAACATCGTTTAGCGAAGGGACACTGTGGGTGAACTGTGTTAACGAGTATAGAGTTAAGAACCAAGAGCCCCATCGCGTCCCCGAGAAAGAGCTTGATGAAGAAACCATCAGGATCCGTCTAAAGAGGCAAAATAAAGACCTTAACACAGAAGACTGGTTGTGATCTCTGTTTCACAGATTGAACGACAGTAAAGGTAAAGGTCATAGAGAGAGAAGTTATAAAAGGAGATAGTTCTCGGATCGGCATACCTCCCATATGATGATCCCGAACAACCATCGAGGGAGTTGGAACAGTTAGTGACAGATCGCATGAAAAATAAACTGCAATTAATCATTAAATTTGATACGAATGCCTACCATCTGACCTGGGGCAGTACAAATACCAAACTGTTAAAAAATGGCATGTTAATTTATATATAAAATTTATTTTAATTTTAATTAAATCAACAGTTTATTTTCAATTAAGTATAAATCAGTTTAAGATTATATTGTAATAATTTCACCAATATTTATTCATTGTGAAAATTATGTTTTACTAGTAGTTGTTATTTTAAAAGAAGATTAAATTTAATAGTACCTACAGCGTGTTTCAAAAAAAGGTAACCCCATCTCTAAGGTAGGTAAAAAACTGAAAAATAATTGGTTTTTGCTTAGTAAAAAATTTTTGTAACGCAAATACAGACATCCAAGTGGAAATTTTTCTCACGAACCGTTACATGTAGGAAAATTCTGAATATGGCAGAAGAACAAGCGGCCAATTTTATGTAGGAAATTTGTATTCGCTTGACTCTCGGACCAAAATTGACGCCAATATAGCCGATTAACCAAATTCGATAAAAATCCAAGGGTACCCCCTTGGAACATTTTTTCCAAATTTTCCAAAAAAAAATTTTGTTTATTGTTTCGGTACATATACTTGGTACAGCTTAATCCAAGCATGTGTTTTTTTTTCTGTTCCCTTAACCCCTGCTTGCCGGAAAAGAGGAAAAATGTATTAAAAAATCTACAGTTTTTTCGATTTTCCGGCAAAACGGTGCATAATTTTTAGCCACGTGTTTAGATTTTTTTAATCAGCAGGCCACCCTTAATCGAAATAATTCAACTTTTAAACAAAATATACACTTCTAATTTTCACGAAATTTTCAGCAAATACAGACATCCAAGTGGAAATTTTTCTCACGAACCGTTAGATGTATGAAAATTCTGAGTAAGGCAGAAGAACAAGCGGCCAATTTTATGTGGGAAATGTTTATTCGCTTGACTCTCGGACCAAAATTGACGCATATATAGCCGATTAACGAAATTTGATAAAAATCTTATGATCTACAGTTTTTGCGATTTTCCAGCAAAACGATACATAATTTCTGGCAACGTGTTTAGATTTTTTTAATCAGCAGGCCACCCTTAATCGAAATAATTCAAATTTTAAACAAAATATACACTTTTAATTTTCACGAAATTTTCAGCAAATACAGACATCCAAGTGGAAATTTTTCTCACGAACCGTTAGATGTAGGAGAATTCTGAGTATGGCAGAAGAATAAGCGGCCAATTTTATGTAGGAAATGTGTATTCGCTTGACTCTCGGACCAAAATTGACGCCAATATAGCCGATTAACAAAATTCGATAAAAATCCAAGGGTACCCCCTTGGAAATATTTTTCCAAATTTTCAAAAAAAAAAATTTTGTTTATTGTTTCGGTAGATGCACTTAGTCCAGCTTATTCCAAGCATGTGATTTTTTCTGTTCCCTTAACCCCAGTTTGCCGGAAAAGAGGAAAAATCGAATTAAAAAATCTACAGTTTTTTCCATTTTCCGGCAAAACGGTGCATAATTTTTAGCCACATGTGTAGATTTTTTTAATCAGCAGATCACCCTTAATCGAAAGAATTCAAATTTTAAACAAAATATACACTTTTAATTTTCACGAAATTTTCAGCAAATAGACATTCAAGTGGAAATTTTTCTCACGAACCGTTAGATGTAGGAAAATTCTGAGTATGGCAGAAGAACGAGCGGAAAATTTTATGTAGGAAATGTTCATTCGCTTGACTCTCTGACCAAAATTGACGCCAATATAGCCGATTAACCAAACTTGATAAAAATCCAATGATCTACAGTTTTTTCGATTTTCCGGCAAAACGGTGCATAATTTCTGGCAACGTGTTTAGATTTTTTTAATCAGCAGGCTACCCTTAATCGAAATAATTCAAATTTTAAACAAAATATACACTTTTAATTTTCACAAAATTTTCAGCAAATACAGACATCCAAGTGGAGATTTTTCTCACGAACCGTTAGATGTAGGAAAATTCTGAGTATGGCAGAAGAACAAGCGGCCAATTTTATGTAGGAAATGTGTATTCGCTTGACTCTCGGACCAAAATTGACGCCAATATAGCCGATTAACAAAATTCGATAAAAATCTAAGGGTACCCCCTTGGAAATTTTTTTCCAAATTTAAAAAAAAAAAAATTTTGTTTATTGTTTCGGTAGATGCACTTGGTCCAGCTTATTCCAAGCATGTGATTTTTTCTGTTCCCTTAACCCCAGTTTGCCGGAAAAGAGGAAAAATCGAATTAAAAAATCTACAGTTTTTTCCATTTTCCGGCAAAGCGGTGCATAATTTCTGGCAACGTATTTAGATTTTTTTAATCACCAGGTCACCCTTAATCGAAAGAATTCAAATTTTAAACAAAATATACACTTTTAATTTTCACGAAATTTTCAGCAAATACAGACATCCAAGTGGAAATTTTTCTCACGAACCGTTAGATGTATGAAAATTCTGTGTATGGCAGAAGAACGAGCGGCCAATTTTATGTAGGAAATGTTCATTCGCTTGACTCTCGGACCAAAATTGACGCCAATATAGCCGATTAACGAAATTTGATAAAAATCCAATGATCTACAGTTTTTTCGAATTTCCGGCAAAACGGTGCATAATTTCTGGCAACGTGTTTAGATTTTTTTAATCAGCAGGCCACCCTTAATCGAAATAATTCAAATTTTAAACAAAATATACACTTTTAATTTCCACGAAATTTTCAGCAAATACAGACATCCAAGTGGAAATTTTTCTCACGAACCGTCAGATCTAGGAAAATTATGAGTATGGCAGAAGAACGAGCGGCCAATTATGTAGGAAATGTGTATTTGCTTGACTCTCGGACCAAAATTGACGCCAATATAGCCGATTAACGAAACTTGATAAAAATCCAATGATCTACAGTTTTTTCGATTTTCCGGCAAAACGGTGAATAATTTCTGGCAACGTGTTTAGATTTTTTTAATCAGCAGGCCACCCTTAATCGAAATAATTCAAATTTTAAACAAAATATGCACTTTTAATTTTTACAAAATTTTCAGCAAATACAGCGTTGAAGAAAAAAAAATTTACGCATTTTTTACGATTTTGCCGAAACTACTGGCAACATTGTAATGAAATTTTATACGAATATGTTTTGGAAGCTGATACATCCCATAAATTTGTTTTTATATCTGATTCTCATAGAGGGCGCTAGTTACACGGATCGTACTAAGTATTAGTCAATATAACTTTTTTAAGAGTATAATTATTAATTTCAAGTAAACTTAAACATCATTCAATTTTACACGAAAAAGGTACTCTTGGTAAAACTCGATACTGTGTACCGTTTTCGGAATATTTTGATTTGAAAATTATGAAGTAATAATTGATGCTGGTATAAAATAGTTAGTAATTAAACAAAACTCACAAGAAGAAAATTAAATTAATGACTAAGAACATAAAATAAAATTCAATTACAGTAAGTATTCAAAATGCCCTCTGTTTTCGCGAATACACAAATCTATTCTTTTTTCTAAAGATTCCATTAACCTTCTAAACGGTAGGGGATCAGCTATGATGTCAGTAAATTGACGTTGAATTCTTTCTTCCAATTCTTGGCGTGAATTTACCTCTGTAGCATAGACTTTTTCCTTAATATACGACCAAACTGCGTAGTCCAAAGGGTTAAAATCGCATGACCGAAGAGGCCAATGAATCGGAGCTTCTGCACCTCTACCAATCCATCGATTCGGAAAATGATTACTCAACCAATTACGACACCTTCTTTCAAAGTGTGGTGGAGCTCCATCGTGCATAAAAAATAAAGATCTTCGCTCGTTTAGCGTTAAATCTTCTAATATCTCGAATAAAGAATTGTTTAAAAAATCAAGATACATATCACCATTTAAATTTCCAGGTAGAATATAATAACCTATTAATTTGTTACCTAAAGTTGCTGCCCAAACATTAACTTTAAATGAGTGTTGGTAATGTGATACCCTTTTGACTCGTGGATTCTCATCACACCAGTAGTGTGCATTATGGGAGTTAAACATACCTTTTCGCTCAAAGGTGTCCTTGTCCGTAAAAAGAATGCATTTTAAAAAATTTGGATTGTGGGCTGTCCTTTGTTGCAATGTTTCACAAAAATCCACTCTAACCGGTAGATCATCTGGCAAGAGCTCTTGGACTTGTCTGTAATGATAAGGATGTAATTGCTGTTCTTTCAGTATTCGCCAAGTACTTAAAGAAGAAGTATTTGTTTGTCTTGCTATATTCCTTACGCTTACTGTTTGATCTTGATCAAGTAAATTTAAAATATTATTTTCTTTATTAATTGTTTTTGTTGTTCTTGGTCTACCAGAATTTATTTTATTTGGTCTTACATTCCCAGTTTCTCGACAACGTCGTTCAACAGCTCTAAATGTTTTTTTACTTGGTAAGTTTCTTCTAGGAAACTTTTCTGCATAACGTGTCACAGCTGCACTAGAACATCCTAAACATTTGACTAAGGTTAATAACATGTCAGTGTATTCAACATTTGAGTACATTTTGATTTGATTTTACAAATAACAAAGTTTCAAAATTCTAATTATTGTTGATTTATCGTCATGACAATCAATAAATTTCAGATTTCCATGGCACACTTGGAGAAAATAGAGGCATACCTATTGGAACTTTATCATTACTACCAGCATCAATTATTACTTCATAATTTTCAAATCAAAATATTCCGAAAACGGTACACAGTATCGAGTTTTACCAGAGTACCTTTTTCGTGTAAAACTGAATTATGTAAGTGTACTTGAAATTTTGATTAATAATTATACTCTTAAAAAAGTTATATTGACTAATACTTAGTACGATCCGTGTAACTAGCGCCCTCTATGAGAATCAGATATAAAAACAAATTCATGGGATGTATCAAAACATATTCCTATAAAATTTCATTACAATGTTGCCAGTAGTTTCGGCAAAATCGTAAAAAATGCGTAAATTTTTTTTTCTTCAACGCCCTGTATCTTGAAAACGGTTGACGTTACAAAAATTTTTTACTAAGCAAACCCCAATTATTTTTCAGTTTTTTACCTACCCTAGAGACGGGGTTACCTTTTTTTGAAACACCCTGTATGTAGCATAAAAACTTTCACGTAGACTATTCATTAAAATTTACTGATAAATATTTTAAAAATAATTCAGGAATGCATATGCGTCTATATTCTTTGATATTAAACTATCCGTTGCATTTAAATGTCCATTTGATAGATTGACAACTGTCGATAATATGCCATTATTTCTATTAGCTTATCTTAGTATGTATACGTTTTTGTTCTAAAAGAATATTAAATTTATTTAAATGTATATTTCTTGGTTTCTCCTATGAATTGTCCTATACTATATGTAAACTAAAAATCATCTCCAGAAACTTGGATGCACTTGAAAACTCCACCATAACACTGAATACTAAGTCCATTGAAAGAGTGAGTAAATTTAAATACCTGGGATCGTGGCTTTTTGAAGACTGGGCATCGGACAGGGAAGTAAAATGTCGCAAGGAGCAAGCTCGACAAGCTTTCGTAAAATTCAAGAAGGTACTGACTTGTTCAGAGTTCGATCTTCAACTGAGACTAAGGTTTACTAAGTGCTACGTGTGGTCAGTGCTGCTATATGGCGTAGAGGGCTGGACACTCAAAACGAGGGATATAAACAGATTAGAAGCTTTCGAAATGTGGCTCTATCGCCGTATCCTAAAAATACCATGGACAGCGAAAATCACAAATATAGATGTCCTTAAAAGAATAAACCAAGAACGCCAACTTTTCGAAACCATCAAGAAAAGGAAAACGGCGTATCTAGGTCACATCATGCGAAATGAAAAATACTAGTTCCTCCAACTTATAATCGAGGGTAAAATTGAAGGCAAGAGAGGAATGGGACGCAAGAAAATGTCCTGGCTCCGAAACATAAGGCAATGGACAGGGATTAACGACATACAATCTCTGATACATATTGCAAGAAATAGAGAATTAATGGAAAATGTGATCGCTAACATCCATTAGTGGATTTGCATCTAAAGAAGAAAGAAGAAGAAACTAAAAATAATTAGGTTTTTGCTATTTTCAAATGTTTTCAAATAAGTTATCTAGTTATATTTTCTATTATGGCATACATTAGTAATACCTTTTTCATAGAACTCCAATCCTTATATTCTTGAATAATTAGAGCTAATCAAAGCAAACTCAAGTATCGAATTTTGTCAAGCATTGTACAACAATCAGTGTATTTTAATGATAAGGATAATTAAAATAAATTGCAGCTGTCCGAATGAAAACAGTAATTGCCAAATTGAAAAAAAGTTCACGGCAACACTCTACTGAAACAAATTTTCGATTAAAATAATAGAGATTGGATGCATACAAATTTTAACAGTTACGATTGAGATAATTGGATTCAAGCAATTTTCTTGTTGCACTCTATTGAATGAATGGTTTATTGATTAGCGAGTTTGAATGGCTAGAGTCCAATGAAATGCCCTTTTAGGTGAATAGATATCTGCAAACAAAAACAAACAAAAAGTGAATGCTGAATAAAATTAAAACGGTCCGGCTGACAATGAATGTCGAAATGTAAAAAGAAAAACAGAAGCATTTTAAGTCTAATATATTTCATTAGGATTTATAGAATTAGTATGTATAGAACATATATTGACTGTTTTTGTAATGTATTTCACTATAAAGGGAATGTTATGTCATGTTATTTACAAGTTAGATAAAGGGAAAAAGAGTTGGCTAATAAATTTGGTTAGACTCAGACGTGGTCGCCATTTTGAGTCAAGGTCAGTATGTTCATCATCAACCTGTATGCGCCTACTGCTGGACGTAGGTCTCCCTCAGCTCTTTTCATCTGTCTCTGTCTTATGCGGCTTGCGTCCAGTTATTGCTAAGACACCCAACATCTGGCGCTCCATAGAATTCTGAGTCACGCAAATCTTATTCACTACCTTTCTTGTGAGTATTGTTTCCGCTCCATAAGTGACTATAGGTAATACATATTGGTCAAAGATTTTCCTTTTGAGGCAAATGGGTAGATCCGATTTACATACATTGTTTAATTTCCAAACGCTGTCCAAGCTAATTATATGCGACGTGGGAGCTCACATGTCTGGTTATCTCTGCCCAACCGAATTTCATGTTCTAAGTACTTATACGATGTAATGTGCACAATATCCCTTTCATCAACAGCAATATTTCGATTTAGCACCAGACTATAGTTTATTTTTATGTATGAGAGAGTAATAAAACAATAAATTATGTATGCAAATCCCTAAACTGTTGATACGGGTGACTCAATGAAAAACAGATATTTGTCAACAAGTTTACAGAAGTATATAGAAAAACAATTTTAAATTGAGTATGACCACCAGGTATAAAGGTTGGAGCAGAATAGAATACAATAGTTGTGAGGGTTACTAATCCCTAAATAAGGTTGCCAGTGTCGGAGTGATGGAGGTTAACAGGTACTAATGAATTTGCAAGAAATGTAAGATGTTTATTTTATTGGTTATATATAACCAATAAAAGTTTAATAAGTACCTACCTATTTGCAAAATAAAGTTTAATTCTTTAGATAAAATAAAACGTTTTATTTTATCTATTTGCAAAATAAAGTTTAATTCTTTGCCTATTTGCAAAATAAAGTTTAATTCTTTAGATAAAATAAAACGTTTTATTTTATCTGAAATGAGTGCATTCCACGAAGTAAGGGTTTCAACAATCAAACATTTAATTCTTTAATTCCAGGAATCTACGACAGTAATTGACTAGATAATTACCTTCTAAACTTATTCCACAGAAAATGTGATAGAGGGTTTTTCCATTTTGTATATAGGAAGGTCCAAGTGGCGTATTCAAAATTCTTAACAGTTCACTAAAAGTAGGTACTTCAGTTGCAAGGTGCAGTTTATTGTGTATACTAGTGTTATGGAAAATTTGGAAGTGCCGTGTAAACGCCGAAAAATTGGTCCTCTAACAGTTAATGAAAAAACATTAATATTTAATTGTTTTAAATCATTTACAGACAAACGTTTATGTGAAAGTGTTGATGAGACCGTTAAGTTAGTTAGCAGTACACTTGGTGTTGGGAAATCTACGATTTACAGAGTTATTAAAGAAGAGAAATGTGGTAGTTTTCAAATTCCACGTAATGCTCCAGGGAAACCAAAATTTCAAATAGAATATCATTTTAAAGAAGGACTTCGACGGAAAGTGCATGAATTCTTCTTTAGACAAGAATTTCCAACATTGGATAAAGTTCTTGTCTCAGTTCGAGATGATAAGGATTACCCAGAAATGAGTCGAAGTACGTTATGGAAACTTTTAAAAGAAATAGGCTTCGGCTGGAAAAAGAATCCCAGAAAGTCTATTTTATTAGAAAGAAGCGATATTGTCATATGGAGAAGACATTTTCTAAGAACCATAAAGGAAATGAGAAACCAAAAAAGAAAAATATTTTATCTTGATGAAACATGGATCAACGAGGGTCATACACCAAATAAATTTTGGCAGGATGAAACTGTTACAAGTCAAATGCACGCTTTTGTAATTAACTTATCTACTGGTTTAAACCCACCATCAGGAAAGGGACGCAGGCTGATAATAGTACACATTGGCAGTTCAGACGGTTTTGTTGAAGGTGGTTTATTAACTTTTGAATCAACTCGTACCGGTGACTACCATGAAGACATGAACGCTGATGTCTTTCAAGAATGGTTAGAACAAATGATAGATCTTCTTCCTAAGAACTGTGTAATAGTAATGGATAATGCAAGTTATCACTCCAGACTTATAGAAGGACTGCCCACAACCAAGTGGTTAAAAAAAGACTTGCAGAATTGGCTGAGTTCAAAAAATATTACGTACCATCCCGGATCTATAAGAAAGGAACTTTATTCGTTGTGTGCCCTTCATAAAGAAAAATTTAAAAAATACGAAATTGATGAAATTGCCAAAAATCGTGGACTGACAGTACTTAGATCCCCACCATATCATTGTGAATTAAACCCGATTGAACTGGTATGGGCACAGATAAAGAGTGAAGTTTCAAGAAAAAATACCACTTTTAAAATTCATGATGTTAAACAGTTGTTTTTGGAGGCCGTAAATAATGTAAAACCTGAAAACTGGGAAAAGGCAGTAAATCACACTATTAAAGAAGAGGAAAAAATGTGGAAGCTGGACAATATTACTGATAAAATGATCGAGCCAGTTATTATAAATCTTGGTTCTGAAAGTTTATCTTCTGAATCTGATTTGGATTTGTAACAAGTAGCTGTAAGTTTTATATTAATATTTTTATTCATCTATTTAACATACCTTAGACGGTTTTAAAAACTCTTTTTCTCTTTTGTAATTTTTAAAAATTAAAAAAAATGTGAATTTTTTAAAACCCTTTTTAATGTAGGCCAGTCAGTTCTAATATAGTGTGTGATAAAAGAGGTCACTTTTGTTTACATACACATAACACTTTATAACACTGAAATAATTTATTTATTTTTTACAATTATTCAAAGTAATTTTTCAATTAATCTTGAGCACGCCCATGGAGTGGTCGGAGCTACCAGTTAAAATTATGCTAATTACTCTCTCGTTCATAAAAATAAACTATAGTCATTATTTGCGTCTTGTTCATATTAATTTTTGGTCCGACCTCCAAGAAAACGTGATATAATTTTTCAAACATTATTGCATGATCCATAGATCGGCTAGAAGGAGGATGTCATCTGCAAATCTGAGCTTTTCTCCATTTATATTGATACCATGCTCGTTCGGATGTGCTTTCTTACAAGTATGTTCTAAAAGCGTCGTGAATAGTTTTAGAGAGACTGTGTCTCCTTGTCGTACTCCTCGCTGTATACAGAATTTATTTGTTTCTTGTTCAGATAGTCCTACGCTAGTTGTGGTATTTTGGTAGATATATTTGATTATGTTAGTGTGGTAATGGTCTATTCGGCATTCTGTCAATGCTTTTAACATTTTCTGATGGCCTATGGTACCGAATGCTTTCTCGTAGTCGACAAATATCAGTGCCAATGGTTTGTTGTGTTCAGTATGTTCACTTTTGAATAAATCTTTAATCGTCGACATTATGTTATTTTATTTTTAATTCTATAGCATTTAAAGAGTAAATAAAGACTTTTATAAAATTTGGAAGTGACTTTTTGCGAATTTTTTAAGTATCGTTGATAATGGTCTGATAGAACTGAAAACGATTTAAAATTTTTATTCCTTTTGGATACTTCCATAATTTTATAAATTAAACCAATTACACTAAAAGGTTTTACATATTTTTGAGAATTTACCTCTTTTTAACTTTTTTAATTAAAATGTAATTTTGATTTTTTCTCTAATTGTACTTCAATGATCGCCAAAATAAATTGTTGGTTAGCAAGTTTCGAACCTAAGTAGCAAAACAATAATTTTTACAAAAATTTTATTCTTTTTTTATCAAAATAATGTCTCTTAACGGCGATACAATCATTCTACCCTTTTCTAATTTTTAGATGCCGCCCTTTAAAACGATTTATCTTTGCCTTCAAAATAGGCTTTGGTTTCGGCAATTACTTCCTCATCGGAGCGATTTCTCTTGCTCCGGAGCATTTTTTTTAGATCGGAAAAAGGTGGTAATTTCTGGTGGTCACATTTGGTCTATACGGTGGATGCGGAAGACTTGTGCATGACTTGATGCATTGACTTGTGACACGGTGTATTGTCTTGGTAAAACAACAATTTTTTCTTAAACAAATGAGGCATTTTCTTTATGATTTTGGCCTTTAAACGCTCCAATAAACTAATGTAATAGTCACGAAAAGTCAAGAAAAAAAAGAGTCGGGAAAAAATCACCAGATATATAAACAAAAACCTTATTGGTGGACAACAAAGAGAGAAAACCAAATAAAAGTAAAGAAAAAAAGCTTACAAAATATTAAAAGACGGAAATACATTCAAAATGTCCATGTTACATGAAACAGATTGGGTTAAGGTTCAAAAAGACAATAGAAAAACCTTGTGTGAAAATCTAGTGTCGTTCACAAAAGAATCGAGTTTGGAGTATGATCCAACCGTCCGACAGTATTTATTATAAGTTATGACCATTTTTTTTTATTTCGAAATCCGTATGACATCAACACCATGTATATAAAAATTGACAAAATTTGTATACAGGGTGAACTAGAAAACAAAATTACGATTTTCTCAATTTGTTTAATCACCCTGTGTTTTATTTTTTAGAAATATTGTATTTATGATACTCTTTCATTTTTATATAGCATTTTCTATACCTAAACTCATTATTTCTTTTAAATTTCGGGAATACATTCAATTTTTGTAAGTAGAAATAAGTATTGAGTATTGAGTGATAATATAACAAAATTATTTTTATTCAATAGTAACTAACAAAAATATAAACCATAATAAGATGTAATAAATATAACAATGAATGTGATATTAAGAAAATGAGTCTAAAGTAATTGTTCAAAATGTCCACCTTCAAGTTTGTAACCGATATTCAATTGACGGACCCACATTTCTTAACATTTGTAATTCAATTTTATTAAAAGCTTATCCTATTTTATTTTTCATATCATCTGGCGTTGTTGGCTATTTCTGGTATACAAGGTCTTTTATATAGCCCTACATGAAAAAATCAATTTTGGAGAATTCCGGTGATCGCGGTGGCCAAACAGTTGGTTCTTCTCTGCCTATCCACCTCTCAGGATAGTTATTATTTAGATGATGGTGAATAGGAGAAGTGTGGTGAACTGGAGTACCGTTGTGTAGAAACCAAATTCGTTGTCGAATATTAAGCGGTACATTATGAAGTGGTATTGGCAAATTATTATTTAAAAAATTCAGATATATGGCACCATTCACACGACCGTCAAAAAATGTGGGCCAATCACATAATCGCCTTCAATACCACCCCAAACATTTACAAACCACCTAGTTTGACTATGAGTGTTAACAAAATAGAGATTGTTTGATGCAAAGTAATGAAAATTATGCCGATCCACCGTTCCATTTTTGTGAAATTTCCATCATTTCCAAAAACCACATAATCCAAAAAAAATCGGCCTCTTAGCACTTACTGCTGATACCATTGACAAAAAGATAATCTGCGTTGATAATTATAGACTGTCAATTCTTGATGTAACTGTATGCGGTGAGGATGCAGTTTATGTTTACGAATGATTTTTGCCGCCAACGTTTGACTAATGCCATGTTGACGTGAAATTTCACGAGTGCTGATGTGGGGATCTTCAGTAGTAGAACAGCTTTGGTTCTCTTATTTTTTTGCATTGCTCAAAATTCAAACGCAATGAACAAAAGGAGTGACATTAATCAGTTAAGCTCCATTTACTCCTACCTATTATATTTGGAAAGACATTCACAATCCAATGATGTTTCAACAACTGAGCCATTGTAAAGTTTCCAGGTTTCGTCATTTATTATAGTTTTCATTATACAAATTTGTTTTTAAACTTAAATACAATCTTTGGTAAATTTTGATGTGTAATATTAGTATTACTACATAAGACAAAGAAAATAAGAAGAAGTACTGTCATTTGCCATATCCAGGAATGACAGCTACTCTTAACCTAACACTCCACTGTTGGCCGGCACACGTGGCCTTTTTAAATCGTTGTAATTGTCTTTTTCTTATGTGTTAAAGTAAAATAATTTCTCAAGTTTGGTCTTTTACACCATGCAATTTTTATATTTTTTAATAATTGACTCAATCAATGAGTGGTTCGTGAATTTGTCACCTGTGAGTAGAACATCCACGAAAGACAAATCTCAATAAAGTAAGTTTTTTTTACAAACTTTACACTCTTAATAGATTTCGAGCATGCTTTACTAACAGTAGCACTTTATTTCAGGTTTTTCCTGATGATGAAATTAAACATTTTCGAAAGCTTGAAACTTAGTTAAAAGAGTACACTTATTTCACCGCTGCAAATCCCAATAAACCTCAAAGCTATATATATATATATATATATATATATATATATATATATATATACAGGGTGTTTGGTAGCTCGATGGAAATTTTTTAAGGGATAATAGGGGACGCCATTTGCAAAATTTTTTGCTAATAGTTTATCCCTCAAACTGTTAAGGTTTCCGAAATAAAGTTAAATTTTTCAATATTCGACAACAGTCTATTTCACGTTTAAAAATTATCTAGGCGTACTACCTCCCTGTTTTACGAATGGAACAAAAATGTTAACTTACAAGACTGACTCTTCGCATAAAATTTCAGCTATCGTCATTCTCCGAACGCATAAAAAAACAAAAAACAATCTACCTGCTATGAAGTGGTTTATTTTGGTTTATAAACTTTGTATGCGTATGAAAGGTGCGTTTTACTGTTTTGACATCCGAATTGTGTTCCGGAGTTTCTTGTGAGTTTTTTGTGCATTATGATTTTGAACTTTGTTTGAGTGAACAACCAGACTGTGTATCTGCATAACGTGATTTATCGATTAGTTGTGATGGCTTCGTTTTCGAATGCAGAGTACGCAGACATTCTGTTTCTCTATAGCTGGAGTAATGGAAATGCATCTACAGCACGTCGAGAATATCAGCGCCGTTACCCTAACTGGCGACTTCCCCATGTAAGTGTCTTTATTAACACATCGGCGAATTAGTGAAACTGGTAGTGTTAACAATCCTGTTTCAGGTATTAATCCTGGGCATTACGGTCCTGGTGAAGGCGTACAAATTTTGCAAGCTGTTACGAATAGTCCTACCACAAGTGTCAGAAAGGTTTCTCGACAGTTAAATGTCTCGCAATGGAAGGTCTGGTCGGTAGTACACAACGATGCACGCTACCCCTATCATTACACGCCAGTACAAGGTCTTCAAGACGGTGATCCAGTTAGAAGGGTAAATTTTTGCAGTTTTGTTAGATGCAGACATCAACGATGGTAATTTTCGTAAAAGTATTTTATGGACTGATGAATCCAGTTTTAATAGAGAAGGAATAACACATTTTCACAACCTGCATTACTGGGCACATGACAATCCCTATCTACCGAAAAAAACATCTTTTCAGCAAAAATTTAGTGTCAACGTTTGGGTAGGAGTTATCGGACGAGAGTTATTAGGCTATTTTACTTTTTGCCAGGCAGGTTAAATAGTCAAGTGTACTTAGACTTTCTAGAGAATGAATTACCATCACTCTTAAAAGATTTACTCCTCGCCCTCAGACGAAGAATGGTGTACCAACATGATGCATGCCCTGCACATGGTGCACGTGCTGTTACGGCTTGGTTCAACAATCACTATCCCAATAGGTGGATCGGACGAACTGGACCGATTTTTTGGCCTGCTAGATCGCCCAATTTAACACCGTGTGACTACCACTTCTGGGGCAGATTCAAAGAACTTGTTTATCAAGTTCCAATCCGAACTAGAGCTCATTAAATGGAAAGGATTATCGAAGCAGCTGACATTATAAGGGCAGAACTGAGGTTAAAAGTAACCCCATTAGAAATAGGATGCATGGCAAGAGCGTTCATTAGGAATGTTGGTTCTCATTTTGAACAACAATGACTGTTTTCTGAAGTTTATGTACATATTTAATAAGGCATAATAAATGTTGCGAAAAGCATAATGTATCGTTGTTGTGTTTTACCTTTCTTATCCGTTTCATTAATGAAGGTTATTTTAACAATGCATTAAGATTCAACAAAGGGTTTTTGCAATCTGAGCAAGTAATACGTAAGGCATTTTGTATGTCAGAGAAGTATCTCGCTTGGATAATTATTTTTTAAAATAAAATAGACGAGCAGCCTTATTTTCGAATATTGACAAATTTAACTTTATTTCAGAAACCTTAACAGTTTGAGCGATACATTATTAGCAAAAAATTTTGCAAATGGCGTCCCCTATTATCCCTTAAAAAATTTCCATCGCCCTACCAAACACCCTGTATATTACTATATTAGGTGTATTTTGTTTATAATTTTATTTAAACGCTCGCTATATCTAAACTTTTTTATATTAAACCTCGTCTTAATTTTGCACGAGTTGTATGAATATATTATCCGTGTCCAGTTCTGCAGTAGTGTGAATTGTTTGCTATAACAATGGAAGTAACGAAGGATTTCCAGCTATTGTGCATTGTCCCGGTGTAACTTCCATATTGTCGTATTATTAGCCTTGCTAAATTAACTTCGTCTAATCGGTTAATTTGTTTATAAACACTAAATTTATTATATTAAGTTGGTTAAATCGTTAGAAATAATTAATCGAGTGAACTAAATTGTATATAAATACATAACCTTCAAGAGAAATATTTTTCCTAATAATTATTATAATATGAAGGTATGAAAGTTATCGGTAAACTTTTTACTACTTACTCTACAGATCCCAAACATAAATACTGATTTTTCAGTGAACAATATTTAATTATTTTTGAAAAATCAATTATTGTGATGTAAACCCAAAAAAAGGACAAACAGGAGAATTTCTAAAAGAAGTAAAGAAATAGATGAAACTTACAACTTCATTTGAGTGTTTTTTTTTAAACTAAATGGACTTGACGGTGGATAATATAAGGATGTTAAAAATATACTAAATTGCCTCTTGTAATAAAAATTATTTGTGGGAAATTTGTGACTGCCATGTTTCGTGAATAAATCAACACATACCAATTATTTTTCGATATTTTTTTACTTTTTTCCTGTCATTACACCTTCGCGAATAGAAAAATCCTGCTCGGTTTAAATGAGTTTCTTAATGAGAATTGAGGCTTTAGATTAGCCAAAATCTATTTCTTTCTTTCTCTGTCAAGCACTTTGTGGATAATTTCTTATTTATATTATTGTTTTTTCAGCGTTTTAATCACATGAGAAGCAAGTATCAGCTCTTGGATGGCCGAAAGCTATGTTTAACTATTTACTAAAAAATACGCTGCTTGTTTCATATGATGTATTTATTTCAGGGTGAATTTCAACAAGCACATCATGTATCTTTCTCAAATTTCGCTGTTCTGTGAGAGAAATAACCCAGTCTAGATATGAAAAATGATTGATTTCGCGAGAAAATTTAACTGATAGCTTTAAGGCATAGGGGGACACAGTTAATTAAAAATACGTTTTAATGCAATACACTGGCTATTTGTTTGTAAACACAGGCCAAATTCCGAAAATGTAGTATTTACCGGTAGAATTTTTTGATTATATTTTTTTGGAACAATTTTTGTATTGTAAAAAGTCAATTAATTTGAATTTTTAAAAGTTCAAACCCACCAATAAATTGCCGAGATAAATGAAAAAAACCTTTTTTGTACTATTAATTAAATAGTAATAACTTTTAATAACGTATACACAAGTCTATCTGGAAAAAAATCAGTAATTTCACGTAAAACATCTTATACAGATATATGAAGGTTCTTAAAGGTATATGACGGGTAGCTAATTGAAAATGTTTTTCAAACCAAAAAACTTGTTTTCAACAGTTTTTACAATTGTAGTATTTTATATCGACTTTCCCTTACTATATGTCCCAGATAAGACATTCTTCGATGTTTAACAGTCTTTAGCAGTTCTTTATCCTTGTTGATGCTCCTTAGAACTTCCTCATTAGTTTTCCTTGCTGTCCAAGGTATTTTCAGCATTCGTCTATGAATCCAAATTTCCAATGCTTCAATTTTCGTCCACACTTATGCACTATACAAAAGTACGGACCAAACAGCACTTAACCATTCTTTGTCTTAGTTCTAAACTGAGATGATTATTGCAAGAAATGACTTCATTTTCATAAAAGTAGTGTTAGTCATTGCTATTCTCTGTTTTATTGCTATGTCTGGATCTAGTTGGACCGCTATCACAGTTCCCAAAGATGTCATTTTGTGGACTTTCTCAACTTGGACTCATTTCCTCTCCTACTTCGTGAATACGATCAAGCAGAATTTGGAGACTTAATATTATCTGACAGAATTACTGTATCGTCTGCATATCTAATCATATTAAGTAGTTCCCCGTTGATTTTATTCCATATGGTTGTCTCTCAAGTGCCTTTTTAAAAAACTGGTCCGAGTAAACATTAAACAATGCTGGCGACAAAATGCAACCTTGTCTGACTCTTCGTTGTATGGAGATTTCATCGGTGTAGTTATCTCCAATTTTGACAAATGCAAATACATCTTTTCTTTGGTCACGGCATTTTTGTAATAGGATGTTAAGCGCAAAACGTACCTCCCTGATTCCCACAGCATTTCTAAAACCAATCTTATAGAAAATTTAATTGTTGCCATTTTATTTTTATACGACTTTTATACGAAGTTATCACCTAACTATTTCTGCAAAAATCCGAATGTCAACTCTCACATCCACGTCAAAACAGATCCGCCCTGGTTTATTATTGTTTTATTCCTACATCAGTGTGTGGTCCTTCAAACTTTAATTTATTAAATTGCTAATTTATTAAGTTTCTAATTTCCCTTTATACAGGGTGAGTCATGAGAAACTTTACATACTTCTACCATATGTAGAGTCCCTCAGGGAGCATATCATGTGGCCACTAAAAAATGTCAACTCCTCTTCTTTATTAATTAACAGGGTGATTTGTGTAATTGACAATTTATTTCATTTTACTGTAGTGTTTATACGGCTCATTTGATTTTTTTAATTTTTGCATGATATAGTTCACTACTATCAAGCATTCGACTGGTATTAGCTAAACTAAAAAATTTCAGGACTGGCTTTGGAAAAATTAATTTAGGGATTCGTAATAAATATTACACCCTGTATATATATATTTTTTTTTTTAAATGCAATAAGTGATTTTCAAACTACATAAATAGCCAATGAAAACGACATATGCGACAATGTTGTCGCACTTTTATTAAATTTTTAGTGAACGATCAAATCTTACCAAAAATAGAACAACCATAATGAAGTATCAAATTATAAGGTATTAATTTAAACAAATGTTATAAATTTCAAACATTTTAATTAAAATGAGTTCCTACAACATAATGTAATACGTAGAAAATTAACATCTTTACTGTCACTTTGTATTAGGTATCTCTACGATAGAATCAATTGTTTTTCAATTTTAAATTTTTACTCATAGATCGTATTGGGGCATTATTTTCGATAAATAATAAATTAAATTGATTAAAAAGTCAAACCTCTTGTATGTGTTAGTTTTGTTGATTGTAAATGATTAAAATTTTATGTCAAATAATAATACATTGCATCAACTGTACTAAATAAAAATAAATCTAAAAAAGTTTAAAATGAAGGTTAGCGTTGACCGTTTGACGTTTCTTGATATTTTATACCCATTGTCATTATTGTCATTATCAATTGTTATTTATGTGTACAAGAATACATATTTCTTCTGTCATATCTACGTTAAGTACATTGTGTTAGTTTTGGTAGAGCTTTTGTTACTTTCGTTCAAAATGCCACATCAGTTTTCGACCACAGAATATGCAGACATAATATTTGTTTATGGATTCTGTAATGGGAATGGTAGGGCTGCTAGTAGAGAATATCGCAGGAGATTTCCTAATCGTCGAAGTCCCAGTCATCCAACATTTGGGTCAGTTTTTAATTATTTGCGAGAAAATGGCACTTTTCCTAGTGGAACAACAGAGCGACATGTAGATGAAGCGCAGGAAGATGACATTATGGACGCCGTTACTATGAACCCTACAATAAGCACTAGACAAGTAAGTCGATAACTCAATGTGACTCAATCAAAAGTAAGTAGAGTCTTACAAAAAAATAATCTATACCCATATCACATTCAAATGGTTCAGCGACTACATGCTGGAGATGAGATCGATAGGTTGGAATTTTGTAGATGGATTAACAATAATCGACCAACGCTATACAGGACACTATTTACAGATGAAGCCCAATTTACCAGAGACGGGATAAATAATTCACGAAATTCACATGTGTGGGCAGAAGAAAATCCCCATGCTATTCAAGAACGTCGTTCTCAGTTAAGGTTTTCGGTTAACGTGTGAATTGGTGTCATAAATAACCAATTAGTAGGTCCTCACTTTTTTGATGGTCCTTTAACAGGGCAGGTCTATTTGAACTTTCTACAAAATATTTTGCCGAATTTGCTTGCCAACGCGGACGTTGCTATCCGAGGGATGTATTTTCAGCATGATGGGGCACCCCCACACTTTTTACTGGCAGTGAGACAACATCTCAATAATGTTTATGGCAACAGGTGGATAGGACGTGCAGGTCCTATTTCGTGGCCTTCGTGGATTGAAGCAACTAGTTTACGCAGTGAATATTAATAACCGACAACAATTAATTGATAGAATTATACATTGTTGTAATACTATGAGAGACGATCCCCAGAGTATCCGTAATTCAATACGTCAATTAACAATTCGGCAACAAAAATGTGTACAGGCTGCAGGGTTCCATTTCGAAAATCTATTTTGAATTATTTTTATTTTGTTACCATTATTGTATCTTTTCCAATTCTAATTTATGGGTTTATCATAACTATGTACATATTTTTAGTTTTTTTTTTTTTAAATTGTTCTTCATTATTGTTAGTAGTTACTGTTTTTTGTTGTGCAGTGACTCAGTTTATCATTTCAATTAAAATGTTTGAAATTTATAACATTTGTTTAAATTAATTACCTTATAATTTGATACTTCATTATGGTTGTTCTATTTTTGGTAAGATTTGATCGTTCACTAAAAATTTAATAAAAGTGCGACAACATTGTCGCATATGTCGTTTTCATTGGCTATTTATGTAGTTTGAAAATACGAATGTATTATTGTGTAATATTTAATACGAATCCCTAAATTAATTTTTCCAAAGCCAGTCCTGGAATTTTTTAGTTTAGCTAATACCAGTCGAATGCTTGATAGTAGTGTACTGTATCATGCAAAAATTAAAAAAATCAAATTAGCCGTATAAACACTACAGTAAAATGAAATAAATGGTCAATTACACAAATCACCCTGTTAATTAATAAAGAAGAGGAGTTGACATTTTTTAGTGGCCACATGATATGCTCCCTGAGGGACTCTACATATGGTAGAAGTATGTAAAGTTCCTCATGACTCACCCTGTATTGTAGTAAGATCGCTATCCTAATTTATTGTCCATCTTTAAAAAATATACACTTTATTGTAAAATGAATAAATAAAATATTTGTTTTTATTGCAAAAGTTTTTAACATAAATATTATTTGCAAAATTTTCTACCATATTTCGACTTAAAATCTGTATGAGAACTTTACTTCCAGTTTAGTTTTACTGTTCTTATTTGCAGAAACTTAAGTACTTGTAAAACTTCCGATTTCAATATTTTCGACAAAAAAAAGTTTTATATACATGCTACTCTTACTTTGCACAAACAGTAGAAAAATTCATAAAATTTGAAAATTGTATGAACTCTTATAATACAGAAAAAAATTAACTATTTTATATAATGAAAACTTATGCCGATATTAAAATCTGTATCAAGAAAATCGAAAATAGATCTTAGATCAGAGCTGATTTGTTTTAAGGTGGATGTAAGAGGTGGCAATCGAATTTTTATAACATAAAAAGTTAAAATAAAGTCTAACCTGCCAAATACGGACCTGTCACATCCGGACAGTTCGCGGAACAAATTTTTCGAAGATATGAACGGCTCCACGCTATATAGTTCTGTACGAATGGGTGTATTTCTAGCGTGGTATGTGGCCTTGAATGACTCTCTACCGTTTTGACTGTCTCCGACTGTGGGTCTGTGTTTTCTCTCATTCTCTCAGTCTTTGTTTGCTCTTGAGCAGTGAAAGCTGTTTGGCGTGAAATTTTTAAGATTCGTACCTACTTGACATTGTGATCGTTGTTTGTTTATCGTTTTTGTGGTAATATGGTCCAGAAAAGAAAGAAAAATGTTGTAACAATGAAAGAAAAGTTTCTTGCGTTGAAGAGGCCAGATGCTGGTGAAATGACTAAGAAAATTGCTGTTGAGATAGGTGTAGGAACTAGCACTATAAGTGACTGGAAAAAATCTAGAAACAAAATTTAAAAATATTGCTCATCGCAGGTTTCAACAATTTGGACAAAGAAACTGAAAATGATAAAAAACGCCCCTAACAACCATATCAATGAGTGTTTGTATCTTTGGTTCACCCAAAGCAGGGGGCAGGTATTACCAATCTCAGAGCCTATATTAAAAAAAAAAGCCTTACACTTCAACAAAGAAATTAGAGGTGATAATGATTTCAAGGCAAGTGAAGGATTGTTGGAGAGTTGGAAAAATCGGTACGGTGTGCGGAAGCTACAGATCTTCTTCTTCTTTAGATGCAAATCCACTAATGGATGTTAGCGATATCATTTTCCATTAATTCTCTATTTCTTGCAATATGTATCAGAGATTGTATGTCGTTAATCCCTGTCCATTGCCTTATGTTTCGGAGCCAGGACATTTTCTTGCGTCCCATTCCTCTCTTGCCTTCAATTTTACCCTCGATTATAAGTTGGAGGAACTGGTATTTTTCATTTCGCATGATGTGACCTAGATACGCCGTTTTCCTTTTCTTGATGGTTTCGAAAAGTTGGCGTTCTTGGTTTATTCTTTAAAAGCTACAGATATGTGGTGAGAAACTGTCTGCTGACCCAGAAGTTGTCGAATTCTTTAAAAAGACCTTGCACAGTTTACTAAAAGAAGAAGGAATTACCGGAGACCAGCTTTACAATTGTGACGAAACAGGTCTCAATTATAACATGCTGCCGACCTACACTTTGGTCTCAAAACAAGAACACAGTGCACCAGGATTTAAGAAGAAAAAAGAAAGAGTGAAAATTTTAGTCTACAGAAACGCTACAGGATCTCACAAACTGACTCTAGGATTTATCGGAAAGTCAAAAAAAAAATAGAGCTTTCAAAAACTTTAGAGACTTTACTTTCCTGCCAGTTTGGTACCATCATCAAAAGAGTGCTTGGATGAACAGTCTTCTATTCAAAGAGTGGTTTCACAATCAATTTGTACCAAAGGTTGAAAAACATTTAGCAAAGAATAATCTACCTCGAAAGGCAGTCCTGCCGTTAGACAACGCACCCTCTCATAAAGACCTAAAAGAACTAAAAGATGGCGAAATAAAGTATCTTTTTGCGACCAAATGTGAGGGATCAGCCTATGTACCAAGGACTAACGGCATTGATTGCTGTAATGGATAAAGATGAAAACGTTACAGAGACTCTGAAAAAAAGTGGATGTTGAATGTGGTGATTGTGAGTGGCACAAGCATGGAATGACATAAAACCAACAATAGTAGTAAGGTCAAAGAGAAAGCTGTTAGACCACAAAACATCTGATGAGTGGGCGGGAGAAAAACCAGAGAAAGGTACCAATGAAACTTTCAACGAAGAACAGATCGCTGAACTGGTAGAGAACCTGCCGGGATGTGAAAAAATGAAGGAAGAAGATGTTAACAAGTGGTTGAATGCAGTCGAACAGAACGAATTAACAGTCGGCGATATATTAAACATAGTATGTCAGAATGATAATATAAACTCAGACAACGAAGGGGATGAAAACACTGACAAAAAACCGTTCGTAATGAGCCACTCCGAAGCATTCAAGACGTGATGCTCTTAAAAAAGATGAGAGACATGGCTTTAAAAAAACGTGTAAAGTGTGGAAAGAAGCAGGAAGTAACCAAATTTTTTTAAAAACTAATGTTTAAATTGTGTAACTCTTTCATTTTAGTATAGAGCATATAGTATGTATATACTATGTTTAAAAACGTAATTTTTGCTTATAAGAACAGAAATACAGCTTGAAAACTCTATAATGTTTAGGTTTTTATTTTACCTTTCTTATCTATGTAATGTACCTATGTATTGTATTTTAGTCCTGATATTAAATGCCTAAAATGCTACAAACTATGTATTGTAAAAATTTCACGCCGTTTACAGCTACATACATATTTTTAAATAGTCTTGATATCCGAATTTTTTCACATCTGGATCGGTCAGTAGCCACATTGATTCAGATGTGGCAAGTTATACTGTATTTAAAAATTACTAAAAACATCGACTTTTTCTACTTTCCTTGCTTATAACTTTAAAACAATTTATTTTGGAGTAAAGTTGTAATAAAATAAAATAGCGACAGTTAAATTTTCTATAATATCCGGCTAAACAAAAACATTTTAATGTATTATGGTTTCATCATTCACAGAGAAGAAGACAGAGTAAACCACAGTAGCTCCCAAGATTTATTTCGTTAGAAGTTCTAGCAAGTCGATTGAACCCGCATATAAAAACGAGGCGAGTACAAGCGGATATCAAGTCCAAGAGAAAACTAATAACAAAAAAAAAGAAGCATTTAATTACTCTCTTAAGTAGCGAATCATCAGATTTCAGTCTTCACGATGACTCACTTGACGATGTCTTTAGTGAAGATGAACCTATGAAAAGATTTAAGGGGAGCAGCAACTCTGAAGGTGACAGTCGACTAATTAATATGAACAGAAAGGCAATACGGTTACAAAAGAAACAACAAAATGTAATCCGGGGTCTAATCAAGAAACAACTTCTGACTCCAAATGCTTAAACAGTTCTTTTAACGATACAGGACTGCTGATAACACCGGAAATTAAATTACCCACGAGGAAGAGAAAGCCAGATTCAAACAATAAAGCCCAGCAAGGTACCAAAGATTTATTCGCTCCAATACCAAAATTGAATAATCCAATCCAACGACAAGGGTTAAGATCCGGAAGACAAATCACAGCAAAGGCCATCGAGTACAATAAACCAGCATATCTATGTTTTATAGACCTGACAAAGGCTTTCTATCGCATCCAAATCGAAGAGGTCTTACACCTACTGTATAAAAGAAACACCAATCAATATTATACAAACCATCGAAAACATCTACTTCCATAATCAAATACAGGCAAAGATAAATGAAAAAGTAACACAGTGCAAACCAGTACAAAGCGGAGTCAGACAGGGTGACTCGTTAATCCCACTTCTATTCAATATAATAATGGACGAAATAATACAAGCAGTACGTTAAGGTCGTGGTTACAGAATGGGGAACAAAGAAATCCAAATATTATGTTATGCAGACAACGCCACATTAATCGCCGAGACTGAAGAGCAGCTCCAAAGATTAACACACATCTTCAATACAATAGCCTAGAAATATAATATGACAAAATATATATAGTATGACAAAATCTAAATACCCATGAAAATAATATAGCAGGAAGCAAGGCTTAATACCTGGGAATAGATATAACTAGTTACGGAGATGTTGAAGAAGAACTACGACAACAAATCAATCTGGAAGAACAAACACCTAAGACAAGACACAAAAACAAGAATCTATAACGCAGCAATTAGAAATATATTAACATACACAGCGTAGACTACACCTGACACATCAAAAACGAGACAACTACTAGAAGCGACAGAGATGAAAATACTTCGATGAATATCAGGGAAAAGTCTGTTGGATAGGGAGAGAAGCGAAAACATACGAAGAGCATGCAATATAGAAGTATTGGCAGACCAAAAAAAAAGATGATGCGATAATTTAGATAATTTAGGAGGCTAATGTTGAAGAAGAAACAGGCTTTAAAGCCTACATACAAGAAGGAAGAAGAAGAAGAAGAGTAATCAATCAATCAAAGTTGTGAAAAAAGCAACGAGCAGTACGTCGAAGAAATCAAGTAATAAAGAATCGTGGTATTGTTTTCTTTATAACATCTGCAGTAAAGAAGATATGCGCTTATGCATAGTGTGCTATCGTTTGTTCACAAGGCTTGTGTAGGACAGAACTACAGATGACAAAGATGACAAAGAAAAGTTTACTTACCCTCAATGTTCTTAAGTTATATTTTTCAGAAATTTTTGATACATTTATACTACTTAATTGCCTGTATTTTGCAGAAAAATGTGATACTTTTAACAGTAGTTCTGCATTGCCTAATATTGACATGGGTGGCAATAATAGGAGATCTGTATTTCTAATATTGCCATTCGCAAAGTCAATAAAAAAGTATTCATTTCTTTACTACTACCCAAATTTGTTTTCATTTATTAATAAAAGTGTAGGATTTATTTAGAACCAAACGTTAAGGTGGCAATATTTGGCTTACTCACCTTATTTGAGAGGGAGAATACGTCAATTATTATTACTGAAGTTATCACATATTTCTGCAAAAATCCGAATGCCACCTCTCACATCCAAATTTATTCGATTTTTTACAGATCCGCCCTGGTCTATCTTATTATTTCTTAAATTATCATCATAGTGTATAAATTTTAATACGCTGAATATTCATGAACTCAATTACTTCACACATTCTGAGATGAGATATAAATTTTCTAGGAACACCCTTACGATATTATAGTCGAGTAAACTAATGTGCCCTTTGATTGGAGGAAGGACTGGTTTTCTGAATAATGGGGAGTTGATTTCGAAGTTTGAGAAATAATGGAATATTTTTTGTATTTACTTACATATACCTATCGAATTTTTCTAGAACAGGAGTATATATTGCTAAGAAGACTGAATTGCTTAATATACGGCGTTCGGTTCTTGACCTTGGTTTGCTACTAAATAACAGATGAAAAACGGTCTTAGACAAGATTGCTGAGTAATTCTTGAACAGTTTAAAATGTGAATAAATTAAGTATAAGCTTAATAATATCATTGTTTTTTTTTCTCAGGCTTCTCAGCCAAGAAATTTTTCTACCTCCAACGCTTCTTCGTCCAAGTATCTTTCCTTGCATTATAAACTGTAATAAGTCATATCTTGTGTCCCTGGAAGTATAACCAAGAAACTCAAGTTTTCTCTTCTTTATATTAAATATATTTTCAGATTCAATGTTCAGTATTACCAGCACTGCCTGATTTGTGACTACGTCTGTCCAGCACACTCTGAGAACGCGAATGTAGACCTACATTTTAAAGGCCTTTGTCTTTTTAAGGAGTTCCTTATTTATTGCCCAGCTTTATTCACCATATGGGAGTATGGTTAACACATAACATCTAACCAATCTAATTCTTAGTCATAGAGAGATGGGGTGATATAATTTTTTTTTATTTCGAGGAATGAAGCTCGTGCTTGCTTAATACGTGAACGAATTTCTTCTAAATGTTGATAAGTCTCGTTGACAATAGTTCTAAAATATTTGACAAACTTGCTCAATAACGTGTCCATTAAAAAGTAATACATATATCCACAATTGTTATTTTTTTTTAAACGGCCACCATTTGGTTTTCCTAATATGATATGTATACTGCACGTCATATTAACCGTAAATACTTTATTAAAGAGTCTCTGGAGGTCTTCCAAATTGTTGGCTATTATTGCTGTATCGTGAGCATATCTGATGTTGTTAAGAACTCCATTCTGACTTAACTTCCAATGCTTCACGGCAAATATATTCAGATTATAAAATAAATACATCCCTCTCGTACATCTTTCTAAATGCTAATTTTCTGACATGGAGCTTTGAGTTTTATTCTGGCTGTTTGAACTAATTATAAACTTGATATTATTTGAATATCTTCATAATTATTATCAATGTTTAGTTTTTGCAAGATTTCCAGTAGCTTCTGGAAATCTTCCAAATTTATGGAATAAATTCATTATTTCAGAAACACACGACTTTTAAAAAAATCTTAAACACGACAATTTTAATTTTTGAATTGATATTAACTATGTGTTGGACATTACGTCATCAGTATCGGCGTAATGACGTAATCGACGATTTTTTTTAATACAAACCGAGGTCACGCGACAGCTCATTTGAAAGGTCTCCTTATCGCCTTTGCAACGATATAATCATTTGAATATTTATTTCTACAGGGTTAACCAAAACTTGTTGTTGCTTTATTAATAAAATTAACTTACAATAAATGTTTACTTTAATACAATTAAATTACAACAAATGTTCAAATTGATGACCTTCAGTAATAATACAATGTGAAAGATGGGCAACTTTTTTACATTATTCGGTCGATTTTGATACACTCTGCTCTTTAAATATCCTCATAAAAAAGTCTAACGGAGTCAAATCTGGAGACCTTGGTGGCCATTCGATGGGCCCCCTTCTACCTGGGAAAATGTCATTAAGGTAATTTCGTACCTCGTGCCGAGTGTGAGGGGGCCCCATCATGTTGGTACCACAAATCATTTCTAAATAACTGATTTAGTTGTGGCAACGAGATAACGAGAAGCAGTTTTCCTCAAAAAAAATATGGCCCTACAATTTGATTGTCTATAATGCCGGAACAAAAATTTACCTTCTCGGGATATTGTGTCCTATACTCTTCTATCCAATGTGGATTTTCACTTGCCCAGTATCGATATGTCTGACGATTTACGTCAGAATAAGAAAAAAGTACCTTTTGTATGAAACCCTGATCTCTGTTACATTTTTTCATAATGGTTTCGCACAATTCGATTCTTCTATCAAAGTCATCTTCTAATAGCTCCTGGACCAGATGTACTTTGTATGGATGCCACTTCTCCTTTTTTAGCACTCTTACAACATTTGATTGGTGGACATTATTATCTAGTGCGACCTGCCTAGAACTGGTTTCTCTAATTTTTTTTTTAATTTTACTTACTGTTGATTAATTGCTTCGTGATTGGGGTATTTAGCATTAAATAAATTACGAACTTGCTTGAGTCCTCACTCTATCTCCATAACCAATCATGATTAAAATCTGTTTCTGTTAGTTTCATTTTTGTAAATGCTGTTTTAATGTCAGTAAAAAACTCGAACAGTAAAAATTTGACATCTATTATTTGACAGAGATCATTGACAAATAAAGACGAGTCAATGACAATATTGATTTAAATATTTTTGAAAAATAACTTGGAATACTTACTACAATAATTATTAATTTCAGATTATAATGTAGCATTGTTTATTATCTATGTATTTTTTTTTGGAACCAACAAAAAAACACTATTTTGTTTTATTCCCAGTTGCGTTCCTTAGTGTATTTTAGTTCAGTGAATGAATATTTATTGTAATTCCATGTTACTTAACAAAGTTCATCATTTTGGTGAACCCTGTAAACATAAATATTCAAGTGATTACATCGTTGCAAATACGATAGCGAGACCTTTCAAATGAGCTGCCGCGTGACCTCGGTTTCTATTTTAAAAACTCGTCGATTTGATGGTCATTCAAAAATTAAAATTGACGTTTTTTAAGATTTTTTTAAAGTCGTCTGTTTCTGGAATAATGAATTTATTCCATATATTTGCATCATACTATATATAGTAATGGTTTAAAGATTGTCATCCTATTTTATAACATACCGGTCAACTTTGATCGCTTGTATCAGGAATCCCTGCTCGTAATTCAACTTTTTTGCTTTTATAAGAAACGTCTTGCTGAATCTTTCAAATAATCCGATTAAATTCCATAAAGTACCATATTTATTGTGCAAGATGTAAGTAATGTAAAAAAATTAGATTGCAAAATAATTATGCAAAAACTGATTTTGAACGATTTTTTATAGATTCGATAGAAATTTTATTTTATTTAACATAATAAATATTTGTTTTTACTGACCCCCTTCTAACTTTAAGTAAATAGTCGCCTTAATAATTAAACTTTACAAGTATATGTCGATTTTTCTGTTGATTCAATTTCTAAAAGAACGTTTAGTCGAAGAGAATATAACAATGTAATTGGTTTGTGGTGCCTTTTAGAGCTCATGCTTTATTCAACCTGTTGGTATATAACTTTTCACAAAACCGTAGTGTGTAAGTATCTTGTTAAAATTTAATAACGTTCTCGCTGTTTAAAGTTTGTTATACAACGAAACTTCATAATTACATATTAAAAATGAGGTCTGTAAAATGTCCGATGCTTTTATTAATTTTTTTTTTACAATTAACTTATTCCTGGTGTAATAGACCAATTATAAAACGTTGCATAATCAATCTTATTAAAAACTGAACACAATTATTTTGTAGAATTAGCTGAAAAGAGGTGTTTAGCTATGGCCACAATATATTTGGTGTGTTATTATATTATTGTATATAATCATAGTAATATATTATTGTAATATATGTATTATTTGGTGTTGAATAAGTATGTGTATAAGATTTGTTTAATATTACTAATAAATCCAACAACAAATATTATGTATCATCTCAATTTTTCTAAAATATAATAAACACAATTAACTCAATCATCTGCAATGACATTTTCTAAATTATCTTTTTACTTTTTCTTTAGATTACTAAAAATAATCCTACAAGGCAAAGTATTCAGATACCGAGCAATTGGGAGAAGAGAAATATCATAGTTAAAAAACCGAAGAAAATTGTTCTCCATAACAACAATTAATATAATATGTAAAGCATCAGTCAATAAACTTATTATTGCCAGAATGATGGCTAATAATATTCAAAAAAGAATAGGCATCAAAAGAAGATTATTTTTACTTACCTTGTATAATAATTTAAAGTATTGTTATCACCAAATATTAACTTCATTTTAATTTATTTTTAATTAATTTTAAAATTAGATTTTCTTGAACAATACTGCAATCGTATTACCTAATACTTCAGAGTTAAATTGATTTCCACATAACCATGCCAAGTGCATGTTCTTAGTATTTTTTAGTGTATCAAATAAAATTAGTGTCAGTTTTTAGTACGACATCGGTGATAATTCCCTTGTGCTACAAGATATCCAAAAACTTATTCAAAAAAAAAATGTAGGCAATGATATTCTCCATACTTGTAAAATGTGTGGAATTTTACAGGGTGATTATTAATTAAGTGGTATAGAAAACATACAATTTTTTTAATGGGACACTCTATATATTTTTTTAAATTTGTATTCTCCTCATAATAGTATTGGGTTTTGCATTGCTATACAGAGTATTTAACAAGTTATGACCATTATTATTTCGAAATTCCTATGAAACCAACACCATGTATATAAAGAGGTAATGCATACACAATTATTTATTTTATAAAATAAAATAAACAATATATTGTAGTTTTAAAATTAGTTTAACTGAAATTATCGACAAGAGATTGTATAGAAGGTGAACTACAAACAAAATTACGATTTTTTTTAATAGATAATCCTATATTTTCTATTTTAGAAATGTATTTATGATACTCTGATACTATAATATGATAACCTGTTGAGGACCTGTTATCAACAGGTCCTCGAAGACACTTTGTCTCAGGACCATGTAACCTAAGTAAAGCTATACGTTGCCATGTTACCAATTCCAACGGTAACTTAAACATCCTAATTTTTAATAACATATAATGTAATATATCTATAAATTAATAACATTTAAAGGGTTTTCACCCATATATTTTAGTGGCTTATAGCATGTACACTGGTGTGTAAAGGGGTAGTGAAGCGCAATACATGATGTCGTATCCTGTTGGCATCACTTAGCCTATTCTACTCAATTCCTATCTTCACCTCCAAGCTGGTACACACCGGTAACCTGAGCAACCCCACTGGAGACTGGGTAGCCAACCCCAGTGGAAGGTGGGGTCAGGGCAGACGAAGAAGGGAGCCTTGGTCCTCCGATGAAAAGGGGGTTAAGCGAAGGGTTAACAACCCTTCCTTGTAGAACTCAATTGTTGTGAATACAATGGCTAATGAAACAAACGGACGGATCTCACAACTCAGCACAGCAAAATGGACATGATTATGGATTTAAAATTTGGAACCTGGAACGTGCGAACCTTCTTAAAGGCAGGAGCTATGATAAGTATGGCAGAAGAGCTTGAAAAATACGGAGTTGAAATATTGGCACTGCAGGAAATCAGATGGAAGAGCCAGGGAGAAATTCATAAGAATAAATTCTCACTATACTACTCCGGAAATGAAATGAGACAAGATGAAAGAAGAGTAGGGTTTATGGTAACCAAAAAACTGCGGAAAGCCATTATCGCATTTACACCAATATCAGATAGAATTTGCACCATAAGATTTAAAGGTAAATTTCATAACGTGACAATGGTTAATGTATATGCACCGACAGAAGAGGCTGATGAAGAAGACGTTGAAAGATTCTACGGAGAACTACAGGATGTATGTGATAAAATCCAAAGACACGATGCTGTTATAACGTTAGGCGATTTTAATGCTAAACTGGGGAAAGAAGAAACGTTTGCAAATATATTTGGGAAACACAGTTTGCACACTGAAATCAGTCAAAATGGACTCAGGGTGGCACAGTTCGCAGCAGCAAATAATTACGTAGTTGTCAGTACTAACTTTCAGAGAAAAGATATCCATAAAGGAACATGGAAAATACCAGGAACTAACGAAGCCAACCAAATTGACCATATACTCATCTCAAAAAGATGGGCAACAGACATAACTAATGTCAGAACGTATCGCGGGGCGAACTCTGACTCAGATCACTATCTTGTAGGGGCAAAATTACGGCAGAAAATAGCGACAGTAGCAAAAGGGAAAAATATTCAAATCAAAAAATGGAATGTCGAAGGATTCAAAAGCGCAACAAAGAGACAAGATTACAGAAATGCTCTCCAAATAAAACTCAACCGAACTAGAGAGGAAGATACTGCAGAGGAGGAATGGAGACAATTAAAAACAATTATAACGGAGTCAGCAGAGGAAACTGTCGGAAAAGCCAAAAGGCAAAGAAATGCGGATTATTATGATGATGAATGCAGAACTGCAGTAGACGAAAAAAGGCAAGCTAGGCTTAACCAACTTCAAAGAAACACAAGAAATAGCAGTGAGATTTATAACGAAAAAAGAATACAAGCGACTAGAATATGCAGAAGAAAGAAAAGAGAGGCTATGAAAAAACAAGTACAAGAAATCGTAAAGCATAACAACAGACGCGAAAGCAGAAAATTCTATAAATGCATAAAAGAAAGCACACAGTCATTTAGACCAAAACTAACGATATGCAAAGACACGGACGGAGAACTACTAACAGAGAAGCAAAAAATTATAATGAGATGGAAACAATATTTCGAAGAAAATCTAAATGCAGACAACGAAAATGATCAGAACGAGGCAATATATTATACGGCGGAGCTGCACATCGAAAATCCGAGTTATGAAGAAGTAGTTCAGATAATAAATAAACTAAAAAATAATAAAGCACCAGGAACGGACGGAATTTCGGCAGAATTATTAAAGCATGGAGGATCCGAACTCTGGGAAAGAATCCATTACCTAATAACATTAATATGGACGAAGGAGCAAATGCCAGAGGAATGGACAGTTGGCCTCATACAGCCAATATATAAAAAAGGAGATAAGAGGGAATGCCAGAATTATAGGCCAATTACATTTCTAAATGTAATATACAAAATTCTTTCTGGTATAATCTACAATAGATTATTAGAATACTCCGAAAATATGGAACGAAGCAAAAACGAAGTATATGACAGTCAAAAGAATAACTGACAATGAAAATAATATCACAATAGACAACTATACTATCGAACGAGTGGACGCCTTTACATATCTGTGCAGAGACAAAACGATGCAAAAACAACAAAGAAAATGTTACAATGGAAGCCCATAGGAAGGCGAAAAAAAGGAAGGCCCAGAACGAGATGACGTGGAAGACGACCTGAAAACAATGAACATAAGACAATGGAGAAAAAGGGCACAAGAGAGATCTGAATGGAAGGACATAGCCAGACAGGCAAAGACCCATCCAGGGTTATGATGCCAAAAGAAGAAGAAGATAGCATGTACACTTCGTTACACTGATGATGGAATTTACATTCCGAAAACGTTCTGTAATGTATTTGTGATATAGTTCGTTTGGGTATTTTATTATATACCTTTTATAAATGATTTGAAATAAAGAATTTTGTGATATATGGTATACAGCCAGCTACAGGAACTTAGTTTCCTAGTGGGTGTTTTTTTTAGTTTCCTCAAAATGACATAAAGTGGAAATGTCCGGTTTTGAATCTAGACCCTTCATTTTTTGTTTGGTACTTATTAAATAAAAATAATTTTGTAAATACAGAATGATCTATTAAAAAAAAATTGAGAAAATCCTAACTTCGTTTTGTAATTCACCCTGTATACAAATTTTGGTAAATGATTTCAATTAAACTTAATTTAAAAACAAAAATATATTGTTTACTTTATTATATATAATAAATAATTGTTAATGTATTACTTCTTTATATACATGGTGTTGATTTCATAGGGTGTTTGAAATAAAAATGGTCAGAAATTGTTAAATACTCTGTATAGTAATGCAAAGTCCAATATTATAAGAACAAGAATTAGGAGGGGAATATAAATATGAAATAATATATAGGGTGTTCCATTTAAAAAATTGTATGTTTGCTATACCACGTAGTTACTAATCACCCTAGAATTTCACATATTTTAAGTATGAAGAATATCATTGCCTACATATTTTCTAAATAAATTTTTGGGTATCCTGTACCATGATGGAATTATCGACCAATGTCGCACTAAAAACTCACCCTGTATATAAACTTAAATTACAATGAAATAGTATAGAAAAGAAAATGCCAAATCTACCCACCTCCGGAAGAAGCCATCCGCTGCCCAACACTTATCTGCATCTTCTTGCTTTACCAGGATTTACCAAATAAATACAGAGTAACCACTTGCCCAGTACAGTATTATACCTTAATCAGCAGTATACGTAAATACCTATTCCTACACCTAACACATTATTTTTACTCCCAAATATGCACCGATAACCGACAAATTGTTACATGCTAAGTTGATGAGATTAAATATAATCCAACATTGTTTTCGGGGATTATAAAACATGATCTGGAATTGTTTCTTTCCGACATTTCGTCTACAATTAAGCAGATATAACCAAAGGCGGTATGAAACAGTCGTAATATTCTTTCGCTGACAGATCACCGATAGTTACCGTATTGCGTTAATCACAGACAATAGTTACAAAGAAAAAATGTAATAGTATAGCCTATAATGCCCAAAAACAATGCGATTAAAACATACCGATAACATTACGATTAATATAGCTAATGAGGATTATTGCTTTTCTAAACAGTAGAGTAAAATAAAGACCCAAACTGATATCATATTGTTTTAGGATTAAAACGTTTTAATAAAACAAATTATTAGAAAACATTGAAGGTGGCGTGGTGAAAGTGAAGGTGAAGGTGAAAAAACGTTTTTGTCTACATATTCCGGATACTCTATGATGGCTATGATTTACTATCTTTAATGAAAATTAGAAAATATGTTTAATTTGATTGATCTTTCGATTTTTACTGCGCAAATTGTTCTCAAAAAATAATTATTTGAAAATTTTCGAAGCGGAAATCGATAAATGTATTTTAAATTGAAATTATGGCTAATTCCCATAAAAGATAAAGGTAATTTTAAAATGCCAGTGTTAGTTTCTTAATAATTTGAATATTATTCAACTCTACAACAGGCTTTTTATTATCTTTTATTTTAAGAGACATTACATACACACGTGTTAATGATACCATGACATGGCGATAATAATCTCGTCTCTAAACCTTAGATAACCAACGATACCCACGTATCGGTTTGCAATCAATATAACAATCATAACAGCCACAAGAAAATAACCTTCAGGCCAACTCTATGATAAGTTTTAAGGTCTTCGTCTAAAGGAAAGTTGTTCGTAATATTGTGTTAATACAGATTTTATTATGTTCAATGTGCGGTTTTACCGATGAATAACGATTGCTTTCTACCGATGGATAACGATCACCCCTTGCCCAAAATCACAAACCAGGGATTGTAATTATTGCCTTAAAATTTGAAGTTTAAAGTGTCTTTGACTATGGCAAATAATGATGTATTGTACTTTCTTTGATACACTTAATTTTTTTTTCATATTTTTTTCCAATAGCCATATTTTGTGTGAAGTTCTGGGGTGATGTTCTTCTTCTTTCTGGGTAAAAGAATTATGCGTCCATATTCTTTGTTATCAGCGTCATAATTTCACTCACAATATGGCTATTGGCCTACAAGGTCCAGGGTACTGTGCACTGAGAGCACTTGGATCTATCTCAAAGATAAGGTAATTCAGGCTGCAAAAGACTGTGAGACAGAGGTTTCCACGGGCCGTAAACCGTGGATATCCGATAATACGTAGGCTATCAAAAGAAATCAGAAAACAATGTCGCAAAGACAAAGCTTGTTACATCTCTCAAATATGAAAGAACATGGCTGTCGAAATAAATCGAGGGATTTATTTCAGACAATCAAACTCCTTACCAGAGAATTAAAATTTTAAACGTGGTCTGTGGCGAGATATATAAAAATACCGAGATACCAGCAGAAAATCATTAACCCTCTGACTACCCTAGAGAACCTACTGTCTTACTCGCTGAAGTCAAATATGCAATTAAATCGCTAAAGAGAAATAAATCCCCAAACATTGACTCAATACCTGGTGAAATACTACAGTTACTAGGTAACGGTAAATTTTACATATCATCCATTCCATCTGTGTCGCTGTTTGGAATTAAGGAAAATGGCCACCTGATTGGTGTACCTCATTTTATATCCCGCTACACAAAAAAGGAACTACTACCAGATGTGAAAACTACGAAGACTACTAGTACCATCAAAAACAGATTAAAAATCTATCTAAATTACCAAATATCTCAGGAACAAGCGGAGTTTGTAAAGGGTAAAGGCACACGAGAACAAATCCTGAACCTGAGACAAGTACCTATGATTATATGCTTCGTTAACTATCAAAAGGCATTTGATTGTGTAAGCTGGATAAATCTGTGATTCATTTTAATAAAAATAGGCACACCAATGCATCTGGTGACACTACTGAAAATCTGTACCATTTTAATATAGCAACAGTACGACTAGATCTCAGAAGCTCTCAAACCAATTTAAAACCGAATGGATGTTAGACAAGGATGCGTGTTATCACCTGTCTTATTCAACATTTATTGTAAACTGTTCATGAGGATACCTTTAGAGGAATGAGCCTCAATATTTCTATAAGGGGCAGAGACTTACAACTCTTTGCGGATGCGCGCGCCAAAAAATTTATGCTTTTGAGATGTGGTGCTGGAGAAAAATGCTGCGCATACCTTGGACTGCGCATAGGATAAACGTTTCTATTTTAAACCAACTCGAGACTAAAACAGACTGTCCACAATAGATGGTCCAACCAAATTATATATTCAACTGGAAAATTGTTAGGAATATTGAAAGAAATCACGATCCTTAGTAATGGGGCAACGACAATAGAGAGAGAGAGAGAGAGGGGGGGGGGGGAGAGAGAGAGAGATAATTATAATATTTACAGCTTGACATAATTTCTTAATTTTATAAATTTTTTTTAAAAACGATTTCCGGATTGGAAGTTAAAACGTCAAAAAAAAAAATGTAAAACATTTAAACAAGAATACCGTCAGAACCTCTAGGTTATTGAACGAAACGAAAGGAATTCCTATTTAGTTAGTCTGGATACTCTCTAATTTCTATACATATCATGAAACAACTTCCGTATAAAATCATGATCAGAATCTGGAAATTGTCGTTGTATTAAAATATATCTTCTCGTATTCCAGAGAACAGAATAATTAAAACATATTAGAAGGTGGACGCTGTATCAAAGATATTACGTAACTGTAATTAACTATATAACCATTACGGGCAACAGAGAAAAGTATTAGTAGAGACCGAAATAGAAGTATACCAAGCTTAAAACATAAAATTCTCTTTTAGTACTATATCTATGAACATAAAATTCGGAGCTCACACAGAGTTTGTGTAATTAGAGTCCTGAAAATTATATGATCTCATCTTGCCGTAGTGCCGCGAAAAATGCACCAAGGCACTTTACAAAATTAGGAAAAATACGACAAATTATACTGTACGCTGCATGTATAAAAAATATACGAAGAAAAACATAATAACACTAGAATACAAAATCAACAAAAAGACTTTTGTAACAAAATAATGTATATACAATATAGCTTTTTTGGATTTAGACGTCCCTCATTGTAAAATTTTGTGTTGAAATGTTTATGAAGAAACCACCAATTAATGACGGAGTATTAGTCACTACCAGAAATATTGTCATGTTGCCGCGTCGTTTGTTGAGTTTTCAATCAGTGTTCTGTGACTTTTGTACATTATCGATGTGGTATCATCGATTTTTGAGGTTATCTTGTGAAAAACATTTATTTATTTGTCAAAATGCCCAAACAGCTGAATAGTCGATGCAAAGAACTTGTAACTTCATTAGTTAACTATTTTGAAGAAGAAAGGAATAATAATGGCCCCTTGTCACCCCTAAACGCTGTGCAAGAGGTAATATGCGAATAAAATACGAGGCATGTTTTTTAAGTAAGTACCGTTTTGCGATTCTACCGCCGCAGCGCTACGGTCGGCGTTCCGCGCATGAGCGCTGGTTACCTACATCTCTTGTCTACGCACTGACGCCATTACAGTGATGATTCTTCATTGCCATGATTCTTCATTGTATACTTGTTTACTCCAGTGTTTAAGATGCCTCCAACAATCGTGAGTCACGCTGATTGTGAAGTACGGGCTGTTATACGATTTCTTAGTGCTAAAGGCGTAAAACCGATCGATATTCATCGTGAGATCGTTGAAGTTTACGGACAAAACATTATGAGTGATGGAATGGTAAGGAAATGGGTGGGAGCATTTAAAGATGGCCGCACAAATGTGCATGAGGAAGAACGGAGTGGGCGTCCTTCGGTCGTTAATGAAAATTTGGTGCAGAAAGTGGACGAAAAGGTGAGAGAAAACAGACGCTTTACAATTTCATCATTGTCCGACTGCTTTCCTCAGTATTCTCGTAGTGTTTTTTATCGCATTGTTACCGAGAACTTGAATTACCGGAAATTGTGTTCACCTTGGGTTACAAAAATTACAGATTTGCACAAAACCCAACGTTTAGGCAGTACATTGACTTTCCTTGAGCGGTACCACAGTGAAGGTGAAGATTTTTTAGACCAAATTGTTACTGGTGACGAAACGTGGGTGGCCTACGTCACACCAGAATCAAAATAACAATGCATGGAATGATGGACCCAAAAGAATGAAGTTTCAGCAAACAATTTCTGCCCGGAAAATCATGTGCACAGTTTTTTGGGACAGAAAAGGAGTATTGCTAGTGGAGTTTCTGCCTCGTAATGAGGCAATCAATGCAGCGTCTTATTGTGAGACATTGAAAAATCTGCGTCGTGCAATCCAGAACAAAAGACGTGGCAAGTTGAGTAAGGGTATCGTTTTGCTGCGTGACAATGCCCGTCCACATGTGGCTAATCAGACCAAAGATCTCATCAAATCATTTAAATGGGAAACTCTAGATCATCCTCCATATAGCCCTGATCTGGCGCCCAGCGACTACCATTTGTTCCAGCACTTGAAGAACCACCTGGGCGGTTAGCGTCTTCAAGACGATAACGAAGTCAAAACATTTGTGATGCAGTGGTTAACAAGTCAGGCGGCAGAATTTTATCAGGAGGGTATTTAAAAACTGGTGCCACGTTATGACAAGTGCCTCAATATTCACGGAAATTATGTAGAAAAGTAGATTAAGGTACAGGCTTTCATGTAAAAATAAAATTATTGCCATATCTTTGCACGTCTTTTTTTAATTCCAAAACGGTACTTGTTTAAAAAACACGCCTCGTACCACTACTTTACTTTACAAAAATTTGTATTATTTTAGCGTATAGCTGCTGCTTTAAAAATCAGTGTAAGAACAGTAAGCAGCATATGTCAAATGCAGAAAAAAGGTGAACAGTTCTCGAGTCACCAAAGAAAAAGCTCTATTCGTAATACGATTTACAATACGTACCAGAGAAGTAAGTATGATTATAACAAATATACATTTAACATAATTTTATTTCTGTATGCTTTTAGAACAGCACGTAATGGTTCAATCATTGTGGTCCCAACTGAAAGATAAATAATTATTTAATGGTAGTATCACTTCTTTAAAAAGATTGCTCAAAGAACTTGGGTTTGAGTGGATGAAGGATAATCCACGACGAGGACTTATGAAATTACCTAACGTTGTTTGTAAAAGAGTACAACTCTTGAGAAGTTATAAAGAAGCGAAGGATAAAGGTATATACCAGTTCGTGTTTCTCGATGAAACTTGAATATTTCAAAATGGGATCATTGGTCATTCTTGGCAAAATGAAAATATAAAGAGTATTAAAACCACTAAAACGGATGGCAAAAGGTTTGTTGTATTAACATAAGTTGTTATATGAACATTTAAACAATATCATGGCAGATATATTATACTCCATGCTGGAAATGAAACCGGTTTGGTGAATTGTGACAATTAATGAAATGCTCGAGTCATTTCTTGGCAAATGTGGATTTCGGCAATATATACCGAATAAACCTGCAAAGTATGGAATCAAACTATTAGCGATTGTTGATTCCACGTCATATTACACCTATAATCTAGAGGTGTATGTTGGGACTCAACCAGATGGGCCCTATAAAGTTGACAATAGCGCCTCTTAAGCCGTACAAAGATTAATTAAACCGATTTCTGGAACTGGAAGAAATGTAACTTTCGATAATTGGTTTACGTCGACACCTTTAGCCTTAGATTTGCTAAAACAACACAAACTAACTGTTATGGGCACAATTCGCAAAAAATAAATAAAAAAGAAATTCCTGAGATTTTTACCGTAAAGTTAAAGAAGCGTAACTCGAGCGTAAAGCGAGCATTTTTGTTTTCACCGATGACCTGACTTTGGTATCCTACAAGCCCAAGCAAAACAAAATAATTACATTATTGTCAAAAATGCATTACAAAGACGAGATTGATCCAGAAAATGGCGATGCATATAAGCCAATAATGATTACATTTCACAATGCAACAAAGGGAGGTGTTGATACCGTAGTTGATCTAAAAGGAACTTACTCTGTGCCACGAAAAAGTTGTTGATGGCCTCTAACGTTATGTTTTACTTCCTTGAATATATCTGGAATAAATAGCCAAATCATTGCTGACAAAAATAACAATACTCATAGTACTCGCCGAAACTTTTTGAAATCATTAGCATTTAGTCTCATTAAACCGCAACCGCAACGTCGTCGACAAATGGTTACCAGTAACTATGATGATAAGTCGCATACAAGAAATATTGGACATCCCAGAGGTATCTACGCAACATAGCCAGTATGACGTTCCAGACAGATGTCGTTTTTGCTCGTCGAAAAAGAACAGAAAAACGAAGAACCTATGCGTACAGTGTTAATGTCATTGAATGCCATAGTCTGTGGACTAGTACGCATTTCGATGCGCATCGCCCCGCCTCGAATTTTCCCATTGGCTCTTGGAAATCCCTATTTATCGCTCGAACAGCGCATATAATATATTGGCGATTTTCAGGTCAGCTAGGTCAGTCCCTCACGGGCTCTCCGAGAGCTCGGTGCTCTCGGGGCTCTGCTTCCTGCATTTATTTTCCATACTCTGTGGCTGAGAATTGTTTCAACTTAACTTGGTGTTTTTATTTTCGACGAAGAAATTGTCATGTAAGAAATATCTTGCCTTTTTCAAGGCAAGACACCGAAGATAAATATTTTCCAAGTCCATAACCCGAAAATGGACTTAAGTAGAGGAGCTCTCGACAGTATATTCGAAGCCCTCTCTACAGAGCACCCGAGGATATCAGAAGGTGGTTAGACCCTTATTTGTTCCCCCGAGGTGACATCAAAAGTATATATGCCGAGAACATACTTCCCAGCTTTGTACTGAATGCTATAAAAGCCAACAATAAATGAAAAATTGTAACGTAAGTTTAAAATAAAAGATTTTTGGTTTGTATTTAAGTTCTACTTGTTTTTTTTTATTAACTAACACCAGAACTATGTTTTTGGTCGACCGGGTTAAGATATAGTTAGTCCAATCTCAATATTTTGGTCAAAACAATCTGACCTCAGTGTATTTTTTAACAGTTATGACTTACCTTGTAAAAGAAACTGATTGGATCTAAGAAAGCTTCTTGTTTACTCAAAAAATATATAGAATAATATCAAAAATATTAAAATTACTTGCATATACTTCTTAGACTTGAAATAATAAGTTTCCGTAGTATTTTATACACACTTAATATACCTATTTCCTTTTATAACCAAACCAACAATGTCTTTAACTGAAAACCATATTTACGTCATATTGTTGCTAGCTACCAATATACTGCCAACTAAGGTATCGTACATCCACAAACAAGTGGCCCGCTCCGTACCTATGAGAGATGTGTTATAGAGCAAAGGAGACTAAACAACAAACCCAAAAGCATTATTGTGACAAACATTTATTATGTAGTGTATATTAAAACAAAACAAAACGATATAGCTGCATACATTACAGAAAAATAAAAGTGTTCACAGATATTGTTGTCACTTTGAAGCACCAGTAGGTAAAAACCAAAATGAAAGAAGCAGGAAGAACATAACTATGCGTTAAATCACATGTTGACGTTTACCTTTATAACAAATTACATTACGCATGCTGTTAGAGCCAAAAAAATCATTGTTTTATCTTTTGTATCTCTTAATACCCAATTGATGCAAAAAAGAAATATCTCATATAAAATTATATCGCATTGGCAACAAAGTGTCGTTTCATAATAAGTAAATGTATAATATTGTCAAACATATACACTAAAGTAAAAAACCGAATAAATATACTTTAAGCTCTCTATTAAATAAGCAATTAAATAAAAAAAATAACATAAAGCAAACTTTATATTTATTTTCTAGTTAAGTCATTTTTTCCTTGATAAGTGCGTCGCTTAGCTGTAGATACATTTAATACGAATTTTTTATTTGAATATTTGTTCTTTATGTACTAATCACTACTTCAAAGAAAGAAAGATCCTCCAAGGTCATGTGCGCAGGAGAAATATTCATTAAATAACGAAAACATTCCTCTCATTCAGTGTTTTATTATAAAAGATCAATGAAATATATGGGCAAATGAGACTCATTATAAAGCTACGCGACCCTAACAAAACTCATAAGTGGAATATAATTGTTATTGATTATTTAAGTTTTTCAATCTGATTAATAAAGATAAGCACCAAATTCTCATTAAAATATAAGATAAATGACTATTCTACAGAAACTAACTTAAATATTTAGTAGCTCTATAACTGAATTGTTTCAGGATGGCAGGGTAAACATACGATATAATGTAAATCAAGAAGGACATGCAATTTCAAGTTCCCCATGCCATCAAAGGCGTATTACCCAAAGAGTGATTAATGTCGATTTTTATTTGTCTCCCCAAAAACAAAAACACAAGAGATTGCAGCGATTGCCGCACCATTAGCATGATGTCTCATGTGCTAAAGTTACTACTAAAAGTCATCCATAACCGAATATATCACAAACTGGACATAGACGATGATATCACGGGAGAGCTCCTTCAGAACATGGGAGACAAAGGATGTTACATAATGTGGAAACTTTGTAATAAAATTTGGAGATGCGGAAAGTGGCCCAGAGAATGGCGCACATCATTGTGCATACCAATCCATAAAAAAGGAACAACTACAAAGTGTAGTAATTATCGTACCATCTCACTGATTTCCCATCCAAGCAAAATATTACTAAGAATCATTAAACGCCGTTTGCAACAATACTTAGACAAACAAATTCCCCAAGAACAAGCAGGCTTTGTCAAAGGGAAGGGTACGAGAGAGCAAATCCTTAATATGCGGCAGCTCATAGAAAAGGCCCGCGAATTTAAAATTCCAATAATAATCTGTTTTCTAGACCACCAAAAGGCATTTGATTGTGTGAAGTGGGAAGTTCTCTGGACAGTTCTTCATGAGATGTGAGTTCCAGATCATTTGGCAATATTAATTAAAAACTTATACGAAGATAACTCAGTTAAAATAAGAATTGAAAACCAGCAATCTGATACCTTCAAAACCAGCAGAGGTGTACGACAAGGGTGCATACTATCTCCAGACAATTGAACAGCAATTTATATGGAGAATACATAATGAGGAACGCACTCGATGGATGGAGAGGCGGCATCTCCATTGCAGGAAAAAAGATCTCAAACTTAAGATTCGCAGATGATACAACACTGATAGCAACATCTGAAGAGGAGATGTCGAGACTGATAAAGAGAGTAGAAACCGAAAGCAACAAGTGTGGGCTCAAGATTAATAATCAGAAAACAAAAATCATGATTGTGGACCACAATATCCTCCAAACAACAGGCGCCCTAAATCAATTCGAGAAAGTAGACAAGTTCACGTATCTAGGATCTTCCTTAAGCAATGCAGCCTCCTCCCATACGGAAATTCGCAGAAGAATAGGGATGGCCAAGAACGCGATGAGTCGACTGTCAAAAATATGGAAGGACCGCTCTTTATCCAAAAAACTCAAAATGAGACTGGTACGGACACTCATTTTTTCAATCTTCAGTTACGGTGCCGAAACATGGACAATAAAATCAGAGGATAGGAAAAGGATTGACGCATTCGAAATGTGGTGCTGAAGAGCTAAACATTCAGACCAGACTCTCCTCTCAGTGTCTTGCAAATGTTTTAAAGTTTTTTGGCCACATTGCGAGAAGAAACAATGACAACTTAGAAAGACTAATTGTATGCGGAAACGTAGAAGGACGTAGAGGCAGAGGACGCTCACCTATCCGATGGTCAGATCAAGTACAGAAAGCCACTGGAGAGACGTTTTCCGAGTCCATGAGAGCAGCCCAAAATCGCAAGAGATGGAGAGAATTGACAGCCCGCATTGTAGGAAATCACAATCCTCAGCAATGAGGAAACGACAAGAGAGAGAGGACACAGACGTTAATGATACACAATTTGGTTTTCGCAAAGCCTAGGTCTAGGAACGCGTGAAACTCTTTTTTCACTTAATATACTGATACAAAGATGCCTGGACGTCAATCAAGATATATACGCATGTTTAATTGACTATAATAAAGATTATAGAAGAGTTAAATTCACACTTTTGTCAAAAAAATATTAGATATAAAGCAAAGACAGACATTAAGGTTTAGCAATTTACTCACCGAATGCAAAACGAAGGATCTGCCAGTCAATCAGTCGTCCACAGTACGATTAAACTGATTGTGAGTAAGTATAGATTGTGTCCATCGAATTATTAAAACTCGATAAGATGCTATTGACGTAATGGTTGAACTCTTTAATCTAATATATCAGACTGACACAATCCCCAGACAATGGCTGCAATAGACCTTTGTGGCAATACTCAAAAAGTGCAATATTCTTCTCAGATCACAAAACAATAGCTTTAAAGAGTCACACACTTAGAAACATTTTCAAAAATAATACACAGCAGAATTATTAAAACTTTTGAATATGAAATTGGTGACACACAATTTGACTTTGAGCGTACTACGCTCAAGAGATTAGATCCATAATTGAAATGGCACGGTCTACATTTATTAAGTTGAGATCCTTGCTGTGCTGCAGTGATCTCAGTTTGGGAATCAAGATGCGGATAGTGAGGTGCTACGTTCTTCCAGTATTACTATATGGAGTTGAAGCCTGGACACTGACGCAAGTCACTGAAAAACGAATCGAAGCCTTCGAGATGTGGATATACAGAAGGATACTAAAAATATCTTATGTGGACCATGTCACCAACGTTGAGGTCCTACAGCGCATGACAAAAGAATAAGAAGTGCTTAATTTAATTAAACAACGTAAGCTTGAGTACCTCGGCCACGTGATGCGGAACGAAGAAAAATATCGAATTCTTCAACTTGTTATGCAGGGTAAAGTATTTGGCAGAAGAGGACCGGGACGCCGTCGTATCTCGTGGTTGAAAAATCTCCGACAATGGTTTGGGATGACCTCAGCGGAGCTGTTTCGCAGAGCAGTCAACAAAACCATGATAGCCTTGATGATCGCCAATATCCGGACCGGATAAGGCACTGAAGAAGAAGAATTTGACTTTAGAATGGTATGGGCACAAGGGCTGCTTTGTTCGGCTTGAATGTGCTGGCTCAGAGAAGCATAGATATGAATCAGAACGACAAAAATTCAAGGAAAGCGAAATGTGGGAAGACGAAGTATATCGCGGTTTAAGAACTTGAGGGAATGGTTTGAATGCAGTAGTGCAGAACTATTTAGAGCGGCAGTCAACAGGGTCCACAGGCCATGATGATTTTCAACCTTCGTTAGAAGGTGAAACTTAAAGAACAAGAATCTTCTGTTCTTTCTATTTACCTGTTTATAAATAGACCAACATGCATAAACAATTCATCGCATGGTGCAAACATTTGAATGACCTTGAACTACTTTAATAATCAATAAAAAATCTCTCAATCAGTCGACAATTGATGTCCAAACTTATTTGGTTTCTTGTCATTATTTTTACCAGTTAAACTTGAATCGGAAAACAACCGATTTATTTACAAAAGATGTTTGATTATTTTTTGAAACAATTAACTTGATATAATATATTTGTAAGATAACCAAGAAATTGCAAAAAAAATATTAAAAGATAAAAAAAAGACAAGTAAGTTATGTTCATTTTGTTTTATCTGACACGTAGTGTAAGTCTTTCATTATTTTTACTGTAGAAATATCTTTACAAATACCTGACACTCATTGATCAAATTGATGCTTTCAAATTCGTCTCACGTGCAAAATTTCAGTCTTCACAAAACTGAAGCTCACGATCTTTTGCTAATGAAGCGACTAATTACAACACTCCGCTGTTCAGACCTACGTAATAATTACCTACCATAAATACTAGATACAACTTGTTTGTGTTACGACCTGTTACGTTGTTAATAGAGAGAAAATTGTGTTAAAACTATAAGAAATAAAAAGTGTCAAAAAAGAGTAGAAAGAGAAACATAAAAAGCAAGAAACAAGTTATAGCTTAATATGAAATAAAATTGCGCATTTTCCATAAAAAGTAATGTAAAAAACGAACTATTTGTTGTATTTTATATGAGATATTTCTGAAATTACAACAATTATTTAACATTTTTCATTCGGTAAAAAGACCCAGGAAAGCGATACAAATATCAGAATTATCAAACAGATTCCCATAACAGAGTATGCTGCTTTTAATTATTGTAGCTAAGAATTGTGTTACCACCTACCACCGTTGATACAAATAAATGTAAGTAACACAAAGTTCAGATTTTATAATAAACTATAAAATATTAACACTTAATTTATTGCATGTGGTCAATTTGCAAGCAACTAAAATCATAACATTATCAATGGCTAGAACTGGTCTCACTCGTGGCAATTATTCATTTCGGAGGTAGTCCGAACATTCTGACACTTAAATCAAACAAGACAAGGAAATTCAATAATGTGCTACACGGTCTCACCTTTCAGATGAACATAATGATAACAGAACTAGTAGAATCTAGTGAAGAAATTAATGGAGATTAAAAATGATTCACCCATATGCCAAAATCTGTAAATGAAAGTGGGTCTGGCAACACTCTACAGTATTCTAGGCTGAAAGATTTCTGCAAGACTGCAATCTTGGCGTAAAAATCCATTACCAATATCAAAACTGACAAATAATGACATGGACACCGGCGAAAAAACGGGAATAAAGGCTCATGAGAAATTTTTGTGTATCAGAATTATTCTTCTAATTCTTATTTATTAAGAAAAAGAAATTAAATTCATAAGTAAATAGAGAGGACAGCTCTACAGAGGTAAAATTAAATGCAAATAATTATAAATAGCAGTTATAAAAGTTTTTCTTTAGTTTTCATTTTAAAATGTTCAATAGATCAGGGTGGATTTGCATTGAGATGGATGTGAGACACAGCATTCGGATTTATGCAGAAATAGTTAGGTGATAACTTAAGGGTACGTTCATCACGGAGACAATCGCATCGTATCCTCGCGTAGATCATAGCACTGACAGTGAACGCTCGCATTTAACCTGGCGATCGATACGATCCTATGATCGGAGCGATGGACGTTGGTCGGCGCCTCGTAGTAAGCACCCACTTAGTAATAATAATTGACTTATACTCCCTCTCAAATAGATCGGGAACGTTAATAAAAAATTCAAATATTTAAAAATTACTAAAAATATCGATTTTTTTCTACTTTCCTTGCTAATAACTTTAAAACAATTCATTTTGGAGCAATGTTGTAATAAAGTAAATTACAATTAAATTTTCTATAAGATACGGCTGGTTAGTAATGGTTTAATTTATTTCTCCTGCTGCAAAATAGCAATAAATACAAAAAAAGGGGGAAGACAAGCATTTTGTTATTCAATACTTTTCAACCACTTAGATTGGACTTAAGACCTTTATAACTCGCCTGAAAAATCTTTATAAAATAATAAAACAGCCCACCAATTTTTTTAAAAATCGATTTAATAGATTTCGCATAATCATTTTGCAATTTAATTTTATTTTAATCTTGCACAATAAAAATGAGACAATATGGAAGTTTGCCAATTTTTTTACTTATAAAAGCGTCCTTAACCTATCTAACCTACTTTTTGTAATTGAAATAGGATTATTTGCAGCCTCAGGAATGTATCAAAATCGGTATAAGTAAAAAAAACGTATTTTCTCGCCTTCCAATAAAGCAATTTTCTTTAATATCAATTTTTCTTTTATTTCGAAGTAAATCAAAAGAGCCTTTTAAAAAACGCAATACCAAATGCCAAAAATGCTTTAGTTTTTTTATAAATAAACTGAACTGAACCTATAAAAATCATACGAACAAGCTGAATTTTGCTGAGAACTAAAAGAAGAAAAGTTTGCTATTGCTACCCTCCGGCTTTCTCTTAAAACCAGCCCCCCCCCCGTTAGCGACAATTTTAAACTAAAATGTTAATTAGCATTTTTTGTGTAAAATAAACCGTTCTCTCAAAATCATTAAAATCAATTTTTAATAAAATTTGTATCAATTCGACGGTAAAAAGTCGATATCTTTTGATTGAAGTAAATCTCATAGAAAATTTAATTGTTGCTATTATTTTCATCACGACTTTGCTCCAAAATGAGTTCTTTTAAAGTTTAAAGCAAGCAAAGTAGAAAAAAAATCGATGTTTTTGGTATTTTTTAAAATATTTTAATTTTTTTATTAATGCTCCCGATCTATTTGGGAGGGAGGATAAGTTAAATATTATTACTAAAGTTATCACCTAACTATTTTAGCAAAAATCAGAATTATACCTCCCACATCCAAATTTAGTCATTTTTCACAAATCTGCCCAGGTCTATAGTAAAACGACATAAGGTGGGTATATACCGCAAAACAAGTACTGGTCTAGGAGAAATGATCTAAAGTTATTAGAGCACAAGACAAATGAAGGGCCCTAATTAAGATGCAATCAACTGATAAAACGAATACAACAAGCTGGAAATATTTCGTGATAAATGGCAGTAGTACTGTATGAACTCTAGTAAAGACAGGTAAAATGGAGACAGTTTTTTGTTGAAGACAAGTTTAAAATTTAAAAAATTAAACTAAAATGAAAACGTCTCGAAAGGTCTGAAGTTTATAAGTTTTTAAGTTTATATGCGAAAAGCCAGGATACTGCTGACTGTCGACTCTCTAGAAACAGTACTATGAAAAGATAAAAAATATCCAGTGGAAGACTTTCATATAGAGACAAAGTCAACGAGCATTATGATAAAGATACAATCAACCGCATTGTACCTATCCAACATTTATTGTTAATGATAATTATTGTTGTCGTTGTATGTATAGCCAAAACAACAATTAAAGTATATGATGGAACAAAATCAATACCAATAAATAGAGGCGTGAGACAGGATGATACAATATCACCGAAACTTTTCAATCAGGCTCTGGAAGATATTTTTAAAAGATTAGAATGGGAAGAAAAAGGTATAAAAATTTGTGGACAACGCTTGAACCATCTAAGATACGCTGATGACATCGCATTGATAACCGATAAAAAAGAAAAATTATTTAAATGATGAAAGAACTGGACGTAGAAGCTGGAAAGATAGGCCTTAATATGAAATACAGCAAGACTAAAACCACAACCAATACAGATGAAGACATTACAATGAGGATCGGACAAAATGAAATAGAACAAGTTCAGGATAATATATATCTGGGTCAAACTATAAAACTTAACAAAGAAAACCAAACAGCAGAGATAAAAAGACGAGTTAGACTGGCATGGGCGGCATTTGGCAAACTAAGCTACATTCTTAAAAACAAAAGATATCCATAGCATCTTAAGACCAAAGTATACAATCAATGCATACTGCCTGTTCTCACTTATGGTTCCCAAACGTGGACATTTACAAAAGCAAACATGGACAAAATCATATAAGTCCAAAGAGCAATGGAAAGACAAATGTTGCAAATAAGACTAATTGATAAAAAGAGAAACGATTGGATAAGAGAGAAAACAAAAGTGAGAGATGTTAGACAAGTTCCAAAACTGGCATTGTGCCGGACACAATGTAAGACAAAAAGAAGACCGATGGAACAAAATTCTTATAAGTTGGAGACCGTGGGAATATAAACGAAGCAGAGGAAGGCCCCAAATGAGATGGGTAGATGATATCAAGAAGCACGTGGGCTCTAGGTGGATGACTGTAGCGACATACAGAGTAGAATGGAAAAGGATTGGGGAGACCTATGTCGAAAGATAGACCGAAGAAGGCTAATTAGATAGATAGATGGATAATTATTAGTTCTTTTTTAAAATGACTATCAGAACAATAAAACGGAAATATTAATGATGCGTCGTAAAAAGTTTATTATTCTGAACGCTTCTGAGAATAATTTGACTGTACACACTACGTCAAATAGCTGTTTAAATCTAAAAACATACTAAAAATTTTAGTTGATAAATATTTTATTGATTTTTATCTCTCAAATATTATCTGTTCAACAATGATAGTAGTATCTTAACCTCAATATATAAACCAGCGATACGTGTTATGGACACTTGTTAGAAAGAACCATATAGGCACCTTCATCTTAAAAATATTCTTCTTCGAACACTTTCTTCTGCATTTCTGGTGCTTTACCTACCGTTACCACAAAATGAAAAGACAGAACCTTCGCTAGACACGTGAATAGGCTTGGTGAAAACATTTTTAGCATTCCAATGGGAAGATCCATCACAATTGGTTAGTAAAGGGTAGAGCATATTTACTACTTTCCTTTTGGTTAGTACACACCCATTCAAGGCCGCTTAACATATACAGTGCGATGTTTAAGAAATTATATAATTTTATAAATATTAAGAATCCAGTTATTTTGTTACGTTTATACTGGATATTTTAGCTTTTTATAACTAAAACTTCAACAAAAAAATTTTATCAGAAATTTTTAAAAATATTTTAGTTCTTGGTACATCTTATACAATATATACAAAAACATTAAAAATTAAGTGCATAGAATAACGTAACCTATCGTTACAATTTCTTTGATTGTTATTAGATATAATTCGTTTGACCAAAAATATTCTTCCTTGCTAAAAAACAGTGAAATTTATGGGAATGGATAAAAATAACACCAGGCCTCTAAGGAGACACTCGGGACACAGCAAAACAAAATTAGTAACAAAATATGGTGGAACGAAGAAATCGAATATATAGTAAAACAGAAAAAAGAACAGCGTCTAAAATGGCTAAATACAAAAAATACTGAAGACCATCAAGCTTACAAAGAAGCCGATAGACAACTACGAAAAATGATAAAACAAGAAAAGAATAAAACATGGGATCAGAAATGTCAAGAAATCAATACATACATCGGAGGGAAGCAATGTACAGAGGTATGGAATTTTATACAATCAGTAAAAAATACAGGAAAAGACAAAGCACACATACACACCATAAAACCAAGACAATGGAAAGATCACTATGAAAGCTTGCTGACAGAGACAAGACAAGAATACGTAGCGAACTCCCCAACACAGTCAGTACATATACAAGGAGAGGAAACGAGGGTAGACATCGAAATAGTAAGGAAGGCTGTAATGACCCTAAAGAATGGTAAATCCGCTGGACCTGAGGGAATCTATGCTGAAATGCTTAAGAATGGAACTCATACACTATTTGAAAAATTAACTTATGTGATCAATCAGTGTCTAAATGGACACCCAGTACCAGAACAATGGAGAACGGCATACATGTCCTCAATACACAAAAGGGGGGACAAAAGGAATTGTAATAATTATAGAGGCATATCGGTAACCAGCACTCTGAGCAGACTGTATGGACGAATTTTGAGAAATATGATCGAGGAAGAATATAAGCACAATGAAGAGGAAGAACAAAGCGGGTTCCGTGCAGGAAGATCGTGCACCGATAACGTATTTTGTCTTAAACAAATAATAGAAAAAAGATCGGCTAAGAATCTAGAAACTCATATTACTTTTGTAGACCTGCAAAAAGCATATGACAACATCCCCTTAACAAAACTGTGGACAACGTTGAAAAGATCTAACATCAACCACACATTGATAAATGCTGTACAAGAACTATATAGAGACTCAAAGGCACAGATAAAAACAGGAAAATATCTAACGGAAGAATTCCTGGTTACAAAAGACTTGCGACAGGGATGCTGTATCTCACCAACCTTATTCAAGATATATGTTGCAGCGGCATTGGAAAGATGGAAAAGAAAGGTACATAGGATGGGTATAGAGCTTAGCAATGAATGTATATATACACTCCAGTTTGCTGATGACCAGGTAGTGCTAGCGACCGACAGGGAAGACATGCAGTACATGCTAAGAAAACTGAGAGAAGAATATAACGACTGGGGAATGAATGTCAATACAACAAAAACCAAATATCTTTGTATTGGAAACGAGTCAGATAACATAGACCTCGAAAACGGACAACATATTTCCTGCTGTCAGAGCTATGACTACTTGGGTGTTGCCTTTGACAATACAGGAACTGATACACGGGAAATAGAAAAACGAATCACTCAAGCAAAGAAAGTCTTAGGATGTCTCAATGGTATACTGTGGAGTAAAGAGATAACGAAAGGAAGGAAATTTAATATATATGAGACCATGATTAAAACTACTCTTCTTTATGGCACTGAAACATGGAGAATTAGTGAAAAGAACAGAAAGCGAATAGAAGCAGTAGAGATGGATGCAATGAGAAGATCTTTAGGTATTTCCAGACGAGACCGAATCAGAAATGATGTAATAAAACAACGTATGGGAATAGAACGAAATATAACTCAAGATATAGAGAAGAAACAATTAAGGTGGTATGGGCATGTTCAACGGATGCCAGCATCAAGATTCCCCAAAAAAGTAATAGAATGGCAACCGATAGGTCGACGGAAAAGAGGAAGACCCATATTAGAATGGCAACACGGCGTAAACAAGTCCATGAGCGAAAGAAATTTAACAACAAACGACTGCGAAGATAGGAAGAGATGGTGTTTAGGTATCGGACAACGTCGAAAGACGTTCTAAACCGATGTGTATATATAAAAATAACACCAGTTGTAAGCTGTTTCCAATTACCAGTACCATCATAGTGGTTCATTTAGCCGATTCACGACTTTTTGGTATTGATCGTGTCGGCCATTCATTGGTTCAACGCTTTCAACGCGCTTTAAAGAACCATTCAAAGACGATCCAACTGCGGTTGAACAGGCTGTTTAAAAAAGAATCCACAGCCGTTCAAAGGAGGATGAACGAGTCGTTTAAAGAAGATTGTATGTTTGTTTCAAGAAGGTTCAATGAACTGTTTCAAAGTTTAAAAAATAGTTCAATTGACCTTGGAGTTCTCCAAACAGGTCACGTTGATACTGTCAAACGAAGATCTGACATATGCTAATACTTAGACTAACAGCATGAAGAGTGTTGAAGAAGTGTTGTGGACGGTAAATATGGTAGCATCAAGATGATTGTTGAGGACTGCTGTAGAAATCAAAAAACAATACTAGTTTGCGGAAAGATGTTTGACATATACCGTATCGGTAAGTCGGTAGTTGATGAAAAATTGCTTGCCTTGATTGACCAGACGTTTATAGAAAAAGCAGGAAAATTCCCTCGAGCCAGTGAGTGAGTATGAGCTGGAAAAAGGGTTGCCTAGTCGCTTCTATGTTAGTCGAGTTATCTACTGTATGGACTTTGGTTATAAGACGATACCTACGTTTCATTAGCCTTCTCTTGTTCGGGTCCTAACTTCGGGTAGGACAAGAATAGACCGGACCTGCAGTAAACAATGCAAATAAGATCAACGTAGCCTCAGTTATACCAAAACCATGGAACTAGATCATGTTACATATCATACTCGAAAAGATAAGAAAAATTAGTCAAATGACAATTTTGGAATTTACAATCTACAATACAAGCTGGCTGGTTTGTACGATAATTTTGACAGATAAATGATAGCACAAAGTATCAATAATAATTCAAATATACGTGTGGATATTTCTTCTTAAATAAACGGTTTTCGAGTCACAAACGGTTCACATAATTGGCTTATTCAGAACGAGCTTATTAGGGCATTCATATTCATACGACGAAGGTCCGATAAGTAATTATCCTCACTACTCGATGGCGCCCATATTGCAAGAGAAATATACTTGTAATTGTTAAGAAATTTATAATGTAGTACATTCTCGTAGATGGCTAACGTCAAAATTTCAGCCGAATAGAACTTATAGTTTTTTTGGTTCCGTGTGGAAAATGGAAAAAGAGCAATATCGGTTGGTGATTCGATTCTTGTTTTCGGAAGGGAAATCGTACAGCGAAATTAAAGAGCGCTTGGATGCTGTGCTTGGTTACTATTCTTCTTCTATAATGACCGTAAACATTGGTTTAACTAATTTCAACGTGCTCACACGTCAGTTTTTGACTAGCAATGTCCAGATGTACAGAAAACAGCTACCATGGACCATAAGGTTATAAAAATCCACGATTTCGTATTGGCAGATTGCCGACTTAATAGCAGCGTGGGTCATATCTTGCATGAAATTTACTTTGCTCACTGTTTGTTCACTCCGAACAATGAGCACCACCGTGGGACAACTTCACAGTATTTGACGTTGTTTATGAGTAATCTGAACGAGTTTCTGCATCATTTCGTGAAAATTGACGAAATATGGATCCACTGGCATATAATAGAACTAAGGAATAGTCAAAACACTGTACTTAATTGGGCGAACAAAAAACTGCTCTTTCATTATGACAATGCTCTGTCTCATACTTCCTCCGTCGCCATAGAATAAAATTGGTCGAATTGAGCTATAAACTGCCGCCTCCACTACCCTATTCTCCAGATTTAGCCCCGTGCGACTTCTTTTTGTTTCTAAACTTGAAAAAGTCACTCGCCGGACAGAAATTTGGGTGGAACAAAGAGGTCATTGCCGCCTCAGATGCCTATTTTGCAGGCTGAATAAAACGTATTTTTTAGACAGGTTAAAGAAGTTGAAGGTTTGGTGGGTCAAGTATATTGAGATAAAAATTGATAAATAGATCCAATTTTCCAAAATACTCGTTTTTTATTGTAGGCTACTAAGTAGTTCGGCTTACCTAGTACCTTGAATTCACTCAGAAAGTAGGTCTGGAAGTTAATATAAAAACGTTTTATCCGCGTTTTTTTTTCCTTTGCATGGACAACAACTCCAACTTGACATTAAGAATGCCCCGTACTTGTACAAAAATCAAACTTGACTAGCACTACTTTGTGCTCGGTGGCAAAACGAATAAAATTTGTTGACTTATATTTTATTAAAATAAATTTAAGAGATAATATAATAATAGCAACAAAATTAGGAAAAATTAGAACAATAAATAAGAAAATGTACACACACAAATCAAGAAAAATTAAAATGTGTATTACGTCCTTTATGCTCCAAAAAAACTCAAATTAAATCGAGATCATTGTTAATTTGTGAAGGAAAACACACAGATTTTTATACAGTCCGAAATATTCTTTTGATTTGTTTGTCTTTTTTTATAAAGTACACAAATTGCGAGCAAGAGCCCGTGGGTTATTAACAAAGGACTAAAATCTGACAATAAACACTTTTAATTAATACAATTTAAAAAATCTGTTTCCGTCAGAAGACTCGTTTAATTTAATTAGTGGGTCAGCGATTGATCTGTTTTTTTATTTAAAATTAAATATTTTTACTACTAAGATTATCAAAGAAGAAAAGAGGTGAAATTTAAGAATCAAAGATAACATTAGTGTTTAAAATTATATAATAGCTTTAAAAAATTTAAACCCGCAATAAACAACAAAAATAAGAAAAAAAAAATATATTTAAGAACCTAATACATAAAATATTAAAATAGTTGCAGAAATTGATAGGACTATATTGGTATGATATACAGATCGGCCAAATAGAGAGGACTAGGCTCATCAGAAGCATTTTTATAGGTAATATGAAATCAGACGTGGTGCTTCTCAGTCGGATTACTTATCCTACCTGTTACCGAATGATTATAGACCTGGAAAGTGACAAAACCCTTATACAGACACTGTAGGTCCTTGTTAACAAATTTCCACAAAAACTGGTTCGTATTTTTTCCACAAAAAGAGAGCGCCCAGCACAAAAAACCAGAAAGGCTGGCACCGCACATGGATCAAGGCGAAAAGAATAATTATGAAGTGAAAAAAATTAGAAATGAAAGCATTTACAAAAAAATTCAGAAATATTTGACAAGATGTGGAAAAAATAACTTCTGAAGCATGGACGCACCAAACCGAAGAAATTGACATTAGATAACAAAGATAAACAGCTTATTAAGAGATACTAGGTCAACGACAATAAACCATCTGAGAATTGCAGCTTACCAAGCGTTTCCCAAAAACAAAAAAAAAAGATTAAACGCAAGTAAAACAAATTAGAAAAAAGAAGCTTTTTAAAAAAATTAGGCTTGACAGAAAGGCGATCTTCAGACGCAGTGAATAACCAAGTCAATAACAGAAAAATTGGATCTAAATCAAAAAATATAAAAATAGCCAATAGCAACCTCTTGTTACTGAAAAGCTTCTTTTGCTCTTGTATCCAATTTCTAGCGTACGTAGGCATACATTTGTGATACGTATTATTAACTGAACAGAAATTAAATGTTGGAATGCCGCTTGTGATGTAAAATAATGTTTCCGGTAGAAAGTGTTAAGTGCGAGGAATCAAGAGTGAATGTATTCAAATTCCAAGATTGAGCAGTTAAAAAGTTATGTCCATCATAAGACTAAGACCAAATTTACAAATAATCCATCCATCACGCTTAATACAAGATCATACACACAACTAAGTTAAAACCTTGGATACGTTACATAACATCTTTCTAAGGATTATACTTGTAGCGTACAGAACAAAAGCTGAAATAGTTGAACCCACGCTAGAGCATCGTAGGTAGCTATTAATCCTTAATTACACTTCTAGCATAACTCTAAATAAAATAATTCTAATAAATAACATTTTAGACATGTCCATGGCTAACGACACTTCAAAGTTCAATCTTCCATATTTCTGCAGAATTTATCATGCAATGAACCTACTTAACTGGAAGCAATGTCCACCCTTATATCAATACAAAAACATATATTCATCTGCACCTCGGATTATAAAAACTCTAACAGTCAATTGCAGTCTATTACAATTCCAAAAAATAGCACCAACCCTAATCTTATCATACAACTTTTCAGAGATCTAATTAATTCCCATTCCGATTACACAGTATACTATACAGATGCGTCTAAAACTAAAAGTGGAGTCGAAGTGGCAATAATTAACAGCTCAGAGTTTCTCAAACATACAATTCCAGATACTGCAACTATATTAATAGGAGAACTCTATGCAATTTATCAAGTGATACTACATGCAAATGCAAATAAACAATATATGAATCGTGACAGATGCTATGTCATCACTACAAATAATTAGGAAAATATACACGCAGCATTCATTGGCTTTATTAATAAAGGAAGAACTAAATAAATTGCATACTAATGATATAAGTATTAAGTTTCTCTGGGTCCCATCACATGCTGGAATAGCAGGTAAAGAAGAAGCAGACAAAAATGCCAAGGATGCTATAAACGGCAACAGTATCCCCATATGCACCAACCAACCTTATTAGGTTGAAGCGGGTTTTTTTAAATAAAAGTTCATTGTAGATACACTCATGCTCGTCTTTTTCAAATAATGAATCTCAAAAATGCTCAGTTTGTGATATAGTAGTTGGCATATAGCACTCTCTAATCGATTGTCCAAAATACTTCAGCAAAAACAGACTTTTAGCACAAGAAACAATTTAAAAGCACTGTAAGGTATATACTGATATTGAAGTACCTATTTTACCATTGTGTTGATTAAGTTTAATAAAAAGGTCATTGTACAGTTATGTAGCTAATAGCTTTGAGGGGATGCAAGTATTTCTTTTATATATAAAGTAATCATCTCAGTTTAGATCTAAGACAAAGACTGGTTAAGTGCTATGTTTGGTCCGTACTTTTGTATAGTGCAGAAGTGTGGACGCTAAAAGTATCGCTCATGAACAAAATTGAAGCATTGAAAATGTGGGTTCATAGACGAATGCTAAAGATACCTTGGACAGCGAGGAAAACTAATGAAGAAGTACTAAGGAGCGTCAACAAAGATAGAGAACTGCTAAAGACTGTTAAATATCGAAAAATGTCTTATCTGGGACATATAGTAAGGGGAAGTCGATAAAAATATTACAACTGATCCTTAAAGGCAAAATAGAGGGCCGTAGAGGTGTAGGAAGAAAACAAGTTTCTTGGTTAATAAACATTCGTGAATTGACACAGATATCAAATGCAGGACAATTATTCCATATTGCAGAAGATCGAGAAGCCTTCGCAATGGTGATCGCCAACGTCGGATAATTCTGATACGGCACGCGAAGAAGAAGATAAAGTAATACTTGTACAAATTTATACAGGAGCTACAGTTTGACGTTGACTCCAAATGACTAAATAAAACAAGTAGCTCCTGGCAAAGGTTTACCTCGTGTTTAGATATTTCCTTTGAAGAGACTAGCATGCCAATACTTTGTGGTGGTCTCTTTGTATAAGATAGTGAATTAAAATTATTGGCGTATCCAGTATGAACCTTCTATACTAACTGATTAATGGACAATATATCTGAGAATCGCAGAATACTAGGTTTTTCCAAAAACAAAGAAGTAAAATAAATTTCGAATAAATAAAATAAATATTAAGATGATATGGAACATACCGAACAAAGAGGGGATTTTACACAAGGAGGCAAGCCCAACTTCAGAAGTAATGTTTAAAAAATTGGGACTACTTTACAAAAGATATAAAAATTGTGCCAATACGCTCTGCAGAGCTTAATAACTAATAAAGCAATTAACTTCTAGTACTGCAAACGCCACATAGGAAGATCAAATCTAGCGCATGTGGCGTGTGCCGACTGTATCCGAAGAGGTCGACAGTGGCGTGATTATGCTTTTTATATAATTAACGGCAACGAATAGTTTCCGCTGCGCTACTGACAGCGTGGATAAATATGTAAACAAGGCACTCGGATCGAATCAGTACGAAAATACGGTTTTGCGCTGGATCTTCGTAACTGGAGCCTACTGTAGCAAGCTTCAGAGTACATTGCAAAAATTAAAGCCTAAATTGTTATTTTCATGTCCTAACAGTTCAGTATCCAAATTTTCAACACTCTTTTTAATTTTTGTATATATCGAACATGTACCAAGATACTATTATTTACTATTTAAAAATAAATCTTAAATTTATTGTTTTAATTTTCAAGTCTTTCAAGTTCAATCCATGAACTACCCATGCAACCCTAATTTAAATATATTTAATTCCAAAACCGAGACAAAGTTTTCAAAAAAAATTTATTAAGTAGCCAAATGATAAAATAAATTTACTTTTTTATAAAGGCATTAAAATGTAATGTTGTTAAAAAGTAGTTGTTTATTTCAATATTTTTCAACATTATATGGCTAAAAAATATTTAAAATTTATCATTTATTGCTATAATATATTATTGTAATATTTTTAATAAAAATAATTATAAATATTTTGAAATAATGAACGTAAAAGAAGTACCTTACCTGAACGTTTCTGAATAATTTAGAATATTCACGTTATTCACGAACCTGATAGGATGTGCAATAGTAATAAGTCACTGACATTTTTATTTTGTAAAGCCAAATATAAAATATATTGAGTATCTTGAAAATAATATTAAGTTTTAAGTTGCTATATTATAAATGTCTATCTCTTATTTACTTGGATCCTTTTCTTCAAAACAAAACAGAATTGGCATAATGTTTTAATATCATTAATAAAAATTATATTTTACATTTCTATTCAAAAATATGAGAGATACTTAGAGGAAACATGTAACATAAGAAGTTTGATAAAAAAAATCAATTCACTTGATTATTTATATAATAATAGTCTCCCGTTTTTATACCGCTTCGCGGCTTTGGGAGTATAGCAGGGTAGTCTGCTATATCTAGGGCCTACGGTATACAAGGAAGGTAACATGGCCAGTGCTACGCTTCAACCGCCTATTATTACCCCTGGTTTTACCCAAGGTACTCATTTTATTCAGGCTAAGTCGACCTGGGGCCTATAGACATTTTTTAAAAATGTCTAGTTGTTCTTGCCGGCAGTAGGATTCGAACTCCGGACCACCGGCGGGCGAGGCAAGCATCCTACCGCTTGCGCTACGCAGGCCCTAGATTATTTATCGATGGAAAAAATACAAACATAGCAGCATACATGTGAGGTAAATTAGGCAGTGTAACTGATTTACAAGAAGTGTGAGTTTCAGATGAGTGACACTCAATTCGGATTTCCAAATTGATTGCGAATAAGAGAAGCTCTTTTTGCCTTAAATGTGTTAACACAACGATGCACAGACAGGAAAGTAGATGTATATGCATGTTTTATTGATTATCGAAAGGAATTTGACTGCGTTAACCTTCAAAAAATGATCGAAATTCTAAACACAACTGAACTGACATTGACGAACGAATTGACGAAAATATTTGGGAGCAAATATCAACAGACTGTGTAACCCAAAAAAAGAAATCCTGTCAAGAATCGATCAAGCGAGGAAAACACCCATGAACATAAAAACATTTTTTACAAGATCAGACCTTAGTCTAGAGCTCAGAATTCGGCAATAAGAAGAAGAACCGATTTGGAAAAACTAAACGTAATAAGACTTAGAAAATCATCATAAGTACGTGCGATGGCGTGTGATAAAATAACGGTACACTAAGAAAACTAATAATTTCACAAACAAAGTAAACGCACTGCAATTTTAAAAATCTCAGAAAAGCTCTCCAATGATGGTTATTGTAAAAAAGATCTTTTTTATTATCTAAATGCAATAATGACTACTTTTTCCCCAAAAGTTACGAAGCGATAACATTACTTGCGGATTGCAAGGATCAAAGGCACAAGAAGCTTTTTATCAAGCAGATTCTCTGGCAAAACGAAGATTAAGACAAACCATTGAAAGTGCAGAACCATTATGTGTAATCACGTCAAATTATTAGCAGCATTGACAGAAAGCTTTGATTTAATGTATTGGATCTCAGCAGACGACAACTAGTAATGGTCACAAAGATAGTGATTGGACACTGTCAATTACGGAAACACTTATACAAAATGTCATGTCTAGGAAGAACTCTAACTTCTATGAAATACAATCTACTATATTTAATGTCCTAAACCAGAAAAAAACCCAATAAAAAAAGTAAAAGACTACAGTCCTTCTTAGGTGAGTTTACATAAGAGTACAGATGTTAGTATCGACGTTTCACGACCACTAGCCAGTGGCATGTAGTGTCTTGTCTGAAATAAGAAGAAGAAATTTCAATATGACATCTAGTTTTTAAAAATCTTTAGTTTCAAAAATGAAATTAGTTTCATTAGTTTAGAATAGATAGACTTAATCTTACTATAACAGAATTTAATATAAAAATAAACAATGATAAGACCAAAATAATGACCATTTCACGATCTCAGAATATTCCAATACCTATCACATTGATGGTAACATCTTTAAACAAGTACTTTAAACAAGTAAGCAAAATAAAGTACTTGGGTTGCTGAATAAACAACCAACTCGGGAATCTCGAGATTAGATGCAAAATTGAGCAAGCAAGAGACGCATTCTTGCATTCTTCATATGTTTGGTGAACTCTATGCTATACCGAGTAGAATCATTGGCGCTCACTTAAAGACATCGTAAAGGCATTTGAGATGTAAACTTACAGGAGAATATTGAACAATTCCTTGAACTGACCGTAAAACAAATAGACAGATTCTCGATCGTTTAAGCAAAAAAAGAGTACTACTTCACATTATCAAAGTCCGCAAATCATCATACGTTGATATCAGTGATATTTCGTCCTTTAAACTCGTAATTACAGGCAAAATTAAAGCAAAACTCAGAGTCGGGAGGAAAAAGCTCTATTGAAACCGAAATATACATTTGATGGGTTTCAATTATAAAAGATTAATAAGAACACCAGAGAATGGCACCATTTTCTAAAAATAGAAGATCAATAAAACTGCATTTTAAAGTATGATGTTTGTAATATATAAACTAATCAAAGTTTAAAAAAGTGCTAATAAAAAAATGAAAAATGACCAACAAAACTAATGAACAAAAAAATACTATTTCAAATGACAGTATAAACAACTGTACTCTACATTTATGAACATAATGACTACTCTGTAGCTTTTCGCTAAATTATATTGCGAAAAAAAATCGTTTACGATAAATGTAACGATTTCTGTTTGTGCTCAATTTGCCATCGGCGATAATACCGTACAAGCGTTCCTAAATAACGTATATTGTAGTTAATCAAAGCAAAATTAGGCTACCGTCGAATCGGAGGCATCATTTATAACCATAATCGATTTAATAAATCCTCAAAAACCGCTTGCGTGCAAATGTTAATGTTACAAATTAAAAATAATGGCCCTATGTGTGATTAACAGGAATATATAATGAGCTAAAAAAGGGTGATTAGTGGTAAAGTATTACGTTGATATTACGGTCAGATGAATATATGAATGACAAAAAATGAATGAAAAAAAAAAGATTTTTACATAAATACAATTAATGTTTTATCATTAAAAATAACTTTATATTCACAGACATTCAAATTGCCAAGTGAAATTGCCATTGAACACAAAATTAACAAGTTGCAGTATATATGCGGGACTGTTCACAAAACATTCAAGAAGAAGACAAGAAACGATACAATGATAAAGTCTTATTCGCCATTATGTTAAACGAATTGCCTGCTATGATGCCTACGGCTCAACCAGGTGTCACCAGCAATCTACTGGAATGCCTGGCTCAGCAGTGAGTGAACATCAAATCTGTAGCTTCTCGTCATACAAGAAACAAAAAATAAAACAAAGAAAAATGGAACAACAAAGTCTCTGTTGGTAGCTGAAAAGATCTCCTCCCGTGCATCGGAAATTTGTACGAGAGGATGCTGCGAGGACGGATCGACGACACGATTGAGAGATCAGGAGGCCTATCGCCGAGACAATTTGGATTCTGTAAAGGGAAGAGCACAGTTGACGCTATTTTGAGTGTAATCGAGGCATTGCACAACATTGGGGCCGAACAGCGCGGGCGGCTTTACTGCTCTTTGATGTTAGAAATGCATTCAACACTCTGCAGTGGAAAGAGGTGATGCGAGCGTTGGAAGAGAGGCAGTGTCCTAACTATCATGGTGGGACATCTTTCTGAGAGAAAAATCATCGTAGAGAAGGGCGCGCTCGTTGACGTAACGGCTGGAGTTCCACAGGAATTGGTCTTGGGTCCGACGCTATGGAACCTGGCATATTACAGGGTCATGAAATGCGAATATGGGAAGGTATAAACCCATTTGCTTTTGCAGATGATCTGCCTGTGCTGATAGTAGCGCGGGACGAGCCGGATCTCTTATTTCGAGTAAGACATATGGGCAACGTCGTGAAGGACTGAAGGAGAAGACCAAAGCCATCATTCTAAAGGGTAAACGGAAAAGACAAAGGATGGAACTACTATGTACAGTGGTACAACTAACATCAAAGTAATGCGCCAATGTAATGTTATGCCTAACATTAAAGGACTCAAATCAGAAAGGAGGAGGGCCTTACACGGCGTCGTATAGTTAATCATTCTTTACGTGGCACCAGTCTGGAGTGCGGCGATAGAGATTGTGGACTATCACGGGTTGTGTTCCTCTGAATGTGTTAGCTGTAGAAGGGAGACATCTCTATGAGAGCAGAGAATATGTGACAGCAGCCATAAAAAAAAGAAGAAAGAGAAAGATCAGTATAAAGATGGCAAGATTGGAACAACAGGACAGGAGTGTTTTAGGACATATCTTCATGGATTCAGAAAGACAGATAAAGATAAATGCCTATACGGTGAATACTCTAAGACTGTTACTCAGGCAATGCTGGAGTGCTATAGATGGACAGTGGAGAATATAGAATGTACAGAGAAATAAGTATGAACCCTGTGAAAGAGATGATTGTGAAGATGACAGGAAGAAAGGGGGGATGGAATATTGAACAGTAATTAAAAATAAGTAGTCAGGATAACAGGAAGGTTCATCTGTTTGCAGGACTTCTTTCTTCTAAGGGGAAATGGGCTCGGATGTATTCTTCTACCCTAAATTTAACAACATACGCCAGCCATCCCTAGGGTTAACCTAGTACGGTTTTTAGAAATATCCACCCACAGAGAGCAAAAAAAATGTAGAAAGGTCTACAACACTAAACGATCAGTAATCTACAAGTATAGATCTGCGTTACAGTCTTAAGAAACTTTGGAATAATGCATAAGACGATATTATGTCAGTTGTCACTTGTCATTTGTCTTCTGCTTATTGATATAAAGCTTCTGCTAACAAATCATAATATTGTTCTTCGATCGGTTTTAGAACAACCTGAAAAATCAAGCTTAAAAAAAATAATGGCCCATTTATGAATACAAATGAATCTGCAAGTGTAGATATACGTTACAGATTAAAAACGTTCTAATCACGTAAACGACGACTCCAATATATATATATATATATATATATATATATATATATATATATATATATATATATATATATATATATATGTCATTTGTCATCTGTCATTTGTTTTCTGTAAAATGTTTTTATTTTAGATATGGGAAAAGGGAAGCAAAAAATCAAATTAAGAAATGGCAATTCGATCGGTTTGAAAACAACCTGAGAGGACAAAATAGAAAATAATAATGGCCCATTTATAAATATAAATGAATCTGCAAGTGTAGTGACTCCTATATGTCAGTTGCCATCTGTCTTTTGTTAATTGTTTTTATTTCAGATATAAGGGAAGAGAAGCATCAGATCTAATTCAGAAATGAAAATACTATCCTTCGATAAGTTCTAGAACAACCTGATGATATAAATATTGTTGGTAGAACAAAAAACGCTGTATATGAAAATAAGCATGCAACCAAAAATCCTACCACCACGTGTTCGTAATCGAGGCAGTGAACGAATTTGTATACCTGGGAGCGCTCCTTAGCACTGAAAATAATACTACCGCACAAATAAACCTCAGAATTTGCACGGCCAACAGATGCTATTTTGGGCTCAATCTCCTTCTTAAATCTACAACTATATCGAGAAATACAAAAATAAAACTCCACAAAACAATAATACGACCAATCCTAACATATGGTTCAGAGACCTGGACTTTAACAAAAAGTAATGAAAACATGTTAGGATGTTTCGAAAGAAAAGTGTAAAGGCGAATCTATGGAGCAGTGAATGACAATGGAGTGTGAGAAGACGATACAACTTCAAACTTTTTAGAATATATTAGGAACCATATATCGTAAAACTTATTAAGATAGGACGTCTGAGGTGGATAAGGCATGTAATGCGGATGAAACAAAATGACCCAGCTAGAAAAACACTCCTTGATAGACCCATTGGTCAGAGAAGAAGAGGAAGACCCTTGAATGATGTGTTAAAATGTCTAGAATTCATGTTCTAGAAAACTTAAGATGAGTTTAGCTAGTACGTAAACATAAAGGAGTAGTTTTGACTGCTAATAAATTAATAAATTCAGTTTTTTACCACCAATTTAATATTTCAAATGTATGGCTAATTTGGCGACTAGAGAGGCGTTTTGAAGAGAGGAAAATTTAGGTCCTCATCGGCAAAAACTGATGAGAAGCATAAACAAGCCGAAATTGTTACGCCAAATATAAACAGAAATGTATATTACGTCGCCTTCTACATATATTATCTGTATTAAGTGCGTAGTAAAGGTAATGAACATTTTTTCGACGAAAATAAATATATAGTTGCTGAATTGTTTTCTCCCAAGTATCATAAAGTTTTTAATTTAGCAATAACATGAATGCCCACATTAACATAAGAGATATTAAACGATATGCATGTTTTGTTTTGTTTTAAGAAAGAGGACCCTTCATAAAAATTGAAACCATCCGCCAACACCGTTCCGAAAGTTAAAAAATGAATGTGAAAGCAAACACCAAATCATATTCAGATATCTAGCGAAAGCTATGCAAGAGGCTTAATCTGGACCTACAGTCGGCGCTGTCTTTACGACAAAAACATTCGTGTAAATGTTTTTGAAGCTTACAGAACCGACGAGTATATATCTATTACTAAGTAAACTAAAAACCCAATATATAATAAAATGAATAAATTATACACCATGAGTTTGTACAATGTTTCTTAGTCTACTTCAAATATTCTAGGAAAAGAACCTTAAATCTGAGTATCGGTCGGTTACTTTGTTGTTAATAATTGTTAAAGGTTGTCAATATCATAATAAATATCAATTTTTATCAACGAATTAGTTGATAGGTGAGATAAATGCTGGTTTTTTTATACAATGTTTTAATTAAATGAATTATAATATCTACAGTTCTCTAAAATCTGCGACTACTTTAAATAGTATAATATTCGAACTGAAACAAGAAGTAAACCTCAATGTTGAGTTTTCTAAAAGAGAATATCTTGTTTGCTTCCTGCGGCGCATTTGGTCCTCCTTCATCAACATCAATCGTTGAATTATATAATCAGAATATATTATACTTATATCTGTGTATTTAAAACTATTCCACTAGACTATTTTTAACTGATAAAACGTCATAGCAACGCCACGTTTCCTACAAACAGAACTCCTTTCTGCCCGTGATTTTCAGCGACAAAATTATGACAGATCCATCATGAAGGTGTCTGGTAATTCTGTGGTTGTCAGTTTGACAAACGTCATTGAGCAGTAATCAATTTTGGACAGATATATTCATTATATTTCATTCCATCATTCCAGGCGAAACATCAAGCTTTGGATGTCAGTCAGGTAAAGAAATCAAATAATTGGTTTGAGAAAATGTCCCATTGAACACGCAGAGGTCCAGAAGCTCTATTTCGACCCAATTTTCGGAGTTCCTACGGGTGAAAAAATTTTACGCTTGAAAGATGTACTACCATAACGGACCTAGCAAAAATTATCGAGGATTATGCCTTTTACATGAAAAAGGCAATGGCAAAGACTATAAAGAGTCATCAGTAAAGTCAATGTGGAATGCTATACGCATAGCAAAAATGGTATAAGAAAAATATTTTACGAAGTACGGCATAAAAATCGACCTTTTCACAGATACATCTTCCAAATGTGCAAGATTGACCAGAGATACCAAGCGGAGGCAGGTTCAAAGTGTTCAAGAAAAAATAAAACTCAGTTCGAAAGCATTATCCAAAAGAAGAACTATTAAAAATCATCCAAAGCTACGAGGAGGAGACCTCCAAGGGAGCGCAAAAAAGTTTTTTCGCTTTTGCTCATTTGAACTTGCTTGGAGAGACAATTTTATCAAATTTAAACCGCTACTATGTAACCGCAATCTTTCCTTCAATCTCCGCTACAGGATGGTTAAATGCTATGTATGGTCCATATTGTTATACGGCATGGAAACATGGACGTTAAGAGTACCTTCCATTAATAAGTTGGATGCCTTCGAAATGTGGACGCCGCGAAGAATGTTCCGCATACCATGGACAGATACGAAAAATTGGATACCTCGAGCATATTCTGAGAGGAAAAAAATACGCAATCCCTCAACTAATAATCCAGGGAAAGATTGAAGGCAAGAGAGGAGTACGTCGCAAACAAATGTTGTGGCTGCGGAACATAAAGATCTGGACAGGCATAAATAACACTGGCGATCTTTTGCATGCCGCAAAAGACAGACGTCTGGCCTTAAGATAATTCGCCAACGCACTATAGGTGCACGGCACTATAAGAAGAAGAAGAAGGAAAGGCAATGAGGTTGTGAACTACTTACTTACTTTTTCCAGAAGGAATTTGATGTTATAGGAGCAGCATTTTTTCCAAAACAAATTAAGGCGGTTCGGAAAGTTTAGCAAGTAGCAAATGGCTGGTAAGAAATTCATCAAACGAAAATGTATGCCCAGTTAGATTATTTTTGAAATTAATGAAAAAAGGGGACCAAAGATTTTATCAGACAGACTCTTTCTTACCGTTTACCCCCACTGGAAGGATGGATTATTGTTCAAAAACTGTCTACTTGGAATCAACACTGTATCTAAGTGGACAAAAATGTCAGCTGGAAAAATTGGAATAGAAACAAAAAAAAAACATAAAATAACAAACCATTCTCATCGATCTTCAGCTGTGTCAGCCTTGTTCAAGCAAGATGTTTCTAAACAAGAGTTAATTACTTAGTTAAAACTTATCACAACTTAGTTGTTTGATATCTGTATTAACGAGTGTCATGAGAAAATCGTTAGTTCCATGTTCTAGAGATCCATATGATTGTTTCATGACAACTTCCACCAAAAAAATTGTTCCTTAAGTTTCCAATAAGCTGATAACTTTTTTCTGGAAAATAATTGTCTGTTTGACGCCATTCCTTGCCCTTTCATTATTTTCTTATTTATTTCGGTGTAAATTGAATATTATTATTATTGCAAACAGTAGTCGCAAATTTTTAATCTATAAGATTGAATAGGTACACCAAATACTCGGTTTAAGGTTCTGAAACGTACCCTTCGCCATCTATTGACAACAATGACAAACGATGTTCGTCAACCAAAGACAACCCTTAATTAGTACATAATAAAAAACATAAGTAAATAAATATAGAAATAAAAATAGTTGCCTTCAGTGTCAACAACTGTCCTAAAACCATAAGTTTAAACAACAATTACCCAATCCAAGAATATATTCATTAGTCGCAGACATTTGTGTTATGACAAAAGCCTTTTTAACATGGAAATATAGAAAACTAGTGAATAGAAAAATATATAAAAAAATTTAACCTGTGTAAATGCGTATATATATCAAAATAACAAAGGTCGAGAAATCAGGAGAGTTGTTTGTGTATTTTTTATACTCACATTTAACACTTTTATTTGAAAATAAATTATTTCGGCTACAGTTGATTAAAAAATTTACTCCGGTTCACTAAACTTTGCTAATTTGTTCTTTTATCTAATAAACTTCCATAGTATTACCAAGCGATATGCTCATCTGCAATGTTAATGTTAAATAAAATGCACCAGTCCATTGTAGATACAAAAATAAGAAAATCAGAAACACCGACGGTACTAAAATTACGTATGACAAAATTAATTCACTACAAAAGAAGTTGCAGTGATCCTACGCTAAAAAACACGTAGAATTATGAGAAGCTATCGAAATAAAGTATTTATATCGCAATCTAAATAAAATACACCACATTTTAAACCTACATGTACCGCGAGAGTCATTCCACATTGAATTATGGGACCAACCAGAAACTGCGCGTAAAAAAATTCTACTCGGATTATCACAGAAAGAAAAGTTTGAAATATTAAAAAGGTTGGTAAGCTGTAAACAATATGGTTTAAGAAATTGATGATATGAAGTAAAATAAGATAAGTTAATAATAAAGACAAAAGCATTAATGTGGAATACATCATATACAGATTTGGAAAAAATTTTATGGAACATAGGATTTTTAATACAATAACTCAGATCCTCTGATTTCAATTAACCAGTGTAAATTTCAATACAACGTCGCGATGTTTTATAATTAATTCATTTGCTCGACTGGAGTCTCAATTCATGTCCAACGAAACACAGCTAGAGTGCATCTCAATTCGCCGAAAACGTACGTATTTATAAATATAGATATGGAATTAAAAATATTATTTAACTAAAAAAAATGGTTGCTTTATTGCCAAAATGGCTTAAAAAAAATAGATTTCTAAAAATAAAAATAAAATATTAATAATACGCTCATTTTAATTGAAATTAAAAACAATATTTGGAATAATAAATGTATTTAAGTATAAATTTAATAATTCTTTTAATAATTTATTATCTGCACAAAACCGGACTTTCAGGAAAAATCGGTAGACGGAGCAACACTGTCGACGTGCCACATACGCTACTACAAACCGCAGAGGAGATGCAATTAATTGGAACAAATAAATTAGTTATAAAACATCGCGACGTTATATAGAAATTTACATTGTTTAATTGCAAATAAGGGAATCTTAGTAATTGTATTAAAAATCCCTTGTTCCGTAAATAGAATCCAAATATGTATATTATAAAAACGACTTTGGACCGAGACCGATATAATGAATTTTGGATATAATATCATATATGACATCAAAAAGCGACTAATTACTTATACAAATACTTTTTGGATAATACGAAAAACCAGAATGCATAATTTATTGCTGGAGATATGTGAACGATGAGCATTTATAGTTCGTCGAGACAAAAAAAGTAAAATATTTAGCCATTCACACTTGTACGATCGGTAATCTTTCCTTTCGTGTGAGAAAACGAACAAAGACAGACTATTACAAATACCCCTGCAATAATACAAACATTTTTTACAATTTAAATTACTTTTCTTCTTTGTATTGGTTTTTATTAATAAGAAATAATTCAAAATTCTCAAAAGATTGCATTACAACCCTATTATTCATGATTGCTGCTTCCGGTTCGAAGGACCATGTATAGCAGGGCTGCAGTGCAATGTTTGGAAAATTTAATTAATTAATAATAAAACAATAAAACAAGTAAATGACCGTAAATTGTAAAAAATGTTTGTATCATCGAAGCGGTTTTTTTAGTAGTCTATTTTTGTTCGTCATGTAAATAGCTTTGTCTATTGAAACGACAGCGTTAGTCGCACAAATGTTTAAGTCATACTATATCTCGCTGAGCGTAACGGATTTCCATATTTACGCCAACAAGATAGAGGCGATAAAATTTAGTGATTGTAGCCTCGTGGTCTAATTTTTAATGTAATTTTGTGTTTTCTGAATAGAAGTAGTAAATATAGGTATAACAAATGCACAATATTTGTTTCTCTTCCACCGACAAATTCGGAATGTAGTTTTATCACAATTGTTGAGTCCCAGTCTATAATTATAAGAGCATAAACGGGAACATATTGGGGCTCTAACCCTGTGAAGATTAATATGTCTCAGAGTTTGGATAAGGGCTGCTTTTGTAATTGTACTATGATATATAAAAATCTTGTTATTTTTTTAAATAATAGCTATTTGCTGTTATTTCGCAAAATGAAAATTCTACATGAAAAGTAATATTTCTACTGATTGTAGTATATTGGATAATGTTTATATTATTGTACTGGCAATCACATTAAAAGTGTTAGGGTTTTCATCGAGAGATTATTATTTTACCAGCTGGCATAAAATAATGTATTTTTAGGAACATATCACATGTATATTTATTGAAAAAGTGTCCATTTCCAATATATATTTGTTTGGAAGTCCAAGAAATGAATGAACAGATAGAATATTGTAATATAGCAAATCTTATTACGTCGACCACAGTTTATAGACCGAGAGCTCGTAAACAAATTTAAGTAGTATTTGAAATTTAAAACAGCATAAAAAAGTATCAGTATAAATTTTGAATACTGTCCAAGATGTAATAAAGATAGTGGTGATACTTTATTAATCCTTGAGTTTTCAAGTTGTAATAGATTTTGTCAGATATGTGCGACAAAATAAAAATACATGTATCAGTTTAAGTTCAAAATTTTATCACGGAAGTGATAAAATGCGTGGCATCAGGAATGTTACTATGAATAGGTTCAAATGTGGAAGAGAATGTATATGTTAGACCTACTAATTTTATTTTCATATAGGTCCTACTGTCTCTTGGGACATTAAGGGACATTCAGTTTGTGTAATTTGTAATAAAACTGGTGGCTATGTGTTAACTTTTATTTAAAAACCTTGTAGAAAACATGAAACTTTCATCCTACCCATAAGGTAGGCAAACACTCGTGGCAAACATTCTCTATCACCTACATGTTATAAAGCCCCACTATAATGGCCTATTGTTTTGATTTTTTGTTTTGTTTACGAATAATATTCTGCCAAATTTTCATTTGCCTAAACTTTTCAATTTTAAAAATCAACCATTACAGTATTGTGCGAATTAATAGAATCATGGTGACATTTTTCGATATTCAAAGTTGGCAACACTGTCTACACATTTACAACTGACCAAGTATTGACAACATAATCTTACTTTTCTCTGTCTTTTATTTGGAGTGTTTTAGGACATTTCCAACTAGTTTGTGTTGTTCTGTACTATTTTGTGTTGTTTTCAATTCCTTGAAAAGGCCCAGGCCTAAACAAGGAGAAAACGTCCATGTCATGTTGTTTTCGGTAATAACTGAGTTTGTTTAGTTTAATTTCATCGTGGATATTCTCCCCAACATTGGAGATTCGCAGTTTGGGTTTCGGAATTTTCTTGGGACAAGAGAAGCACTGTTTAGTCTACAGGTACTCATCCAGCGCTGCAGAGATATGAACAAAGACGTGTACATATGCTTTATAGACTACGCAAAAGCATTCGATAACGTAAAGCACGAAAAGATAATTGCAGTTCTCCATAAGATCGGAGTCGACTACAGAGACATTCGAACAATAGCGAGTCTCTATTGGGGCCAAACAGCTAAAGTGAAAGTAGGATCTACATTGACCAATAAAATTGAGATCAAGAAAGGGGTACGACAGGGCTGTATCTTGTCTCCTATAACCCAACAACCACCACAGCAACTGATATTAGACAATGAAAGAATTGAACACGTGGATTAGTACATCTACTTGGGAACAACAGTTAACTCAAATCGGGATCAAGCGAAGGAAATACGTATAAGAGTAGAAAAGGCAAGAGCATCGTTCACTAGCATGAAGCAAATTTTCACCTCTAAAAGCCTCACCCTACCTCTCAAAATTCGACTTCTGAAATGTTATGTATTCCCGGTTTTGTTATATGGAATGGAGGCGTGGACAATGACCGCAACATTGATGAAAAAAGTAGAGGCCTTCGAAATGTGGGCTTACCGACGTATATTACGTATATCCTGGACTGAGCACGTGACCAACGAAGAGGTACTACGCCGGATAGGTAAAGAGAGAGAGGTAGGAATAAGTATAAAGAAAAGAAAGTTGGAATACTTGGGTCACGTTATGAGACATAATAAATATAGAGTACTACAACTGATCGTTCAAGGGAAAATAGACAGCAGAAGGCGTCCAGGGAGGAGAAGACACTCGTGGCTCCAAAACTTGCGGCAATGGTTCGGATTGTCATCTGCTGAACTATTCAGATCTGCCGTAAACAAAGTCAGAATAGCCATGTTGATTGCCAACGTTCGGAACGGACAAGGCACATGAAGAAGATATTCCCAGTTCTATCTGGGAACTGTCAAAAGCTCGCAGAATCTATGCCAAAACGGGTAAAAGCAGTAACGGCAGGCAAAGAGAGACATATTTCTTACTAAATGATGTAAGTTTACCGGTAGTTTTGTCAAAATATATTTTTTTTCTAAATAAACTGTTTTTTCAATAAAACAGCCTATGATTCCATTAATTCGCACAGTATTGTAAATCTGCCTGACCAAATTTTAAACCGATAAAATAATTTTCTTAAATACTTCAAAATAAATATTTCTAAATTTCATAATTCCTAAATTCAACTCAAGAAATCTAATAGTTGATATAGTGGTACCACACCTTAACACGATCTTGGATTTTATATTTTGACATTGCTCAAAGGTTATTTACATAAATTTTCATGCTACCTCAAAAAGATTTAAACTTCACGCGAGATCGTAGAGATAAAAATTTTTATTTTTAGGTTAAGTCATTTCATGTCAAACTGAAACTTCACGCGAGATCGTAGAGATAAAAAATTTTATTTTTAGGTTAAGTCATTTCATGTCAAACTGTTTTATGTGCACATATTTTTTTAATATTCTAAGGAGTATCGGTTAATAAGCTTTTTGCTAATCGACCGTTGGGTTGTTTTATTCAACAAATACTATTCAAAAGTGTGTGCCAGATCTCGACCTATCAACGCAAAAGATGTCTGCTGTATGCAACGTACAGTAGCGCGGTTGCCGATATCAATGATTGTTCTCTTTCATTTAAAAACATAGCATTCAATCCCATCTTTTTATGACATGTTCACTTCTACAACTTCCGACGGTGTATATATATAATTTAAACCAGAATAAAAAAATTATCGAGGAAACTATAAAAACATGTTTATTTTTATAGGAGTTCACTCTAAACTGTTCGAATAGCTATTTACCTCTATTAAAGAACAAAAATAAAAATGATTTGGGTGGAATGAGGGTATGAAGTAGTCAACATTTAACTTTATTATTTATGGTAATAAAATTGCCTAAATTTCAACGTTAGTGCATGTAAATTATAAAGAACATACAAGAACTATATCGTAATAAACTTAGTAACAGATATTTACTTCATAACTTCAAACTTCAATGTTTAATTGATTAATTTAAACGATTTGGTTGTGTGTCATTTTAACATAATGATTTTTTTAGTTCCAATATGTATTTTAGCATTTAATAGTCAAATAAATTAAAATTTATAAATAATAACTGTGCAGTTAACCTAAACTAGAAGCATAGGTCACTTTATATCCCCAGTCTACCTAACTAATTTTTATTTTTGAGTTTACTCAAATTAGTTTGATAACTATATGAATCGAGGCATCTCCAAAGTACGCTTAGCTATATTTTTTCCACTGTCTTAAATAACTTTTTTAATTTTGTTATTTAACTAATATACAAAGTTACGTTAAGGTCATATTGGAATGGAATGCTTCCTATATCAATATTTTTTCTTTTGTGTTTGTCTCAACTAATCCATTTAAGTACTTACAAAACTTAACCTAACTATATAAAAAAATATGAACCAGAGGCCAAATGGTAATAAGGCACATTTATACAGTCTGAATTGTAGTGTTTTATTATTTTTTTATTCAAAATTAATGAGATAGATAAAACAAAAGAGTAAATAAACTGGTTATTGACTTGGTAGAATTACATCAAATTAATTCTTTATAAAAATAAATCATATTTTTGGTAATAACAAAAGAAAACAATGCGTGATCTGCTCTTGGACTTTCGTAAAGCCGTGACAACAGCATGTGACTGGCATGAGGACGGCAAAAATTAAAAACTATACAAAGAATAATAAATGGGTATGTACAAAGTACTATGGTTCTATGGTCGTCTAGAAAAAACTGTTAACGCTATTGCTAATCGTGAACTACTCATTATTTTAGGAGACTTTAACGCCAAAGTAGGGTCATCTAAAGAAAATATTGAAGTAGTGCTGGGCAAACATGGACTGGGGCAGAGAAATGAGAATGGCGACCGTCTAGAGGAGTAAAGAACAACATCTTACAATTACAAACACGTTCTATCAACATCATCAACGAAGATTATACACATGGCGCAGTCCAGATGGACGAACAAGAAATCAAATAGACTACATCCTAATAAGATCAAGACGGAAGTAATCGGCCATCAACTGTAAAACATATTCTGGCGCGGACTGTGGATGCGATCAACTACTGGTATTGAATGTTCGACTTTAAAGTCCCTAAATGACTTTCAACAAAACCTAGAAGAAGCTCTTTCTTTAGACCAAGTGACCGTGAGAGCACTTATGGTGTGCAGATTTGTGCAAAGCAAGATTATTGAGATACTACTTGATATAAATTTAATTTTCAACAATATTCGGCTTCTGTTTACTCTTTGTACATAAAAGAAAAATGTGGAGACATTATTTGAGTGTCATCTGTTAAGAAATGCCCTGTTAAGAAATTAAAAACCTAAACAATGCCAGCCAGCAACTTAAAAGAGAAATCCAGAAAATTAAGAATGAATCTATTAAATCTTATCTGGAAGAGTTAACAAACGACAGCAGCACAGAGTATTCGCTTTGGAAAGCTACAAAAATAATTAAAAGGCCAATATTACATTCTCCTCCAATAAAACTGGAAGACGGTAGTTGGGCCAGAAATAATCAGCAGAAGGCAGAGAGATTTGCCACTCATCTAGAGTACACATTTAAGTTGCAAGATGACCAAGACGATGACCAGGATTGGCCTGAACCAAAGCAAATAGATGAGAATATCAAGCCAACTTCCCCAAAAGAAGTAGCTGAGTTAATTAAAGAACAAATCGACCCAAATAAAGCACCCGGTTATGACCTCATTACCAGAAGACTGCTAAAAAATCTACCAAGAAAAGCTATCGTAAAATTAACAAATTTAATAAATGCTGCCTTTAGACTACAATACGTTCCAGATTTATGGAAGATAGCTGAGGTGATCATGATACCAAAGCCTGGGAAACCCCCCAATGAGGTGACATCATATAGACCAATATCACTCCTGCCTGTGATGTCCAAGGTGTTTGAAAAACTCCTCCTGCGAAGAATTCTACCAATAATTGAAGAAAAGAAAATAATTCCAGATCATCAATTTGGATTTAGAAATAAGCATTCGACAATTGACCAGGTGCATAGAATAACTGCTATAATTGAAAGATCATTAGAGAAAAGAAAAGTCTGTTCTGCAACCTTTCTAGATGTGGCACAGGCGTTTGATAAAGTCTGGCATAAGGGTTTGATACATAAACTTAAATCATTCATGCCTAAACAATATTCAAATATATTACAATCATATCTAGCGAACAGACATTTTAGAGTTAAACAAGAAGATGCATACACTGATCTCAAGGATATTGAAGCAGGTGTTCCACAAAGGAGTGTATTGGGTCCAGTCCTATATCTAATATACACGTGTGATATACCTGAACTAGAAGACGACACCATAGCTACCTTTGCAGATGACACTGCTGTCTTAGCGGTAAGTGACACCGTCGAAGAAGCTACAGAAAAACTACAAAATTCAATAAATAAAATCCATGAATGGACCAAAAAATGGAAAATTAAACTGAATGAGAATAAATCAGTCCATATAAATTTTACCAATAAGAGAATTAATAATATTCCTATTAGATTAAATGATGTCCAAGTGCCTATTGCAACATCAGCAAACTTAGGGATCACTCTTGATGCGAAACTTCGCTGGAAAGCTCACGTGAAGAAGAAAAGAGAAGAACTAGGCATCTGCTACAAGAAAATGTATTGGTTAATGGGAAGACATTCCTCTCTATCCATAAATAATAAACTCCTAATCTATAAACAAATACTGAGACCAGTATGGACCTATGGCTGCCAACTCTGGGGCTGTGCCAAGCCTAGTAACATCAAAGTAATCCAGATATTCCAGAATAAAGTACTGAGGAACATCGTAGATGCGCCTTGGTACGTTAGGAACAACGACCTTCACCGGGACCTCAAGATGGAAGACGTCAATCAGATAATCAAGAAATTTGCAGGGAGCCATGAACAACGACTCCATCATCATGTAAACGTCGAGGCTATCCAGCTCCTCGACAATACGAACCTAGAGAGAAGGCTCAAAAGAACAAAGCCTTTTGAACTGGTATAATGAGTGAGTGAAAAGCAGAGTAAAGTGTTGTGCGAGCATGCATGCTTAATTTAATGCTAGTTATTAGAAATAATAGGAAAGATGTGAGTACTAGTGAGTAGACACCTAATTTTAAGATTTCATTAGTAATTTAAGTTAGACACAAATTGATAATTGGTCTTACTGGCCAGATTTTAATGTAAGTACACTTCTATGTCTTTAGTAAAAAAAAATCTGTTAAGAAATGGACAAATAACGCTAAGAAAGAAGTTTTGATTTGAACAGATTTCATTATTAATTGGAATATGTATCACTGATTCTATTTTGATTTGATTTTATTTGCTACTATAGAATTTAATGTATAGATAATATTGTCTTCTTTTATTTCGCTTGATAGATATATCTAGGTACGTTACCCTTGCATATTTCTTTTAATATACGTACTTAAGTCGAAGGGGAGGAGCTAGCGGTGCTAGCTAGACTGAACGTATATACCCAGACACTCGTTATGATGTCTTCAGAGGCCATCGCATGTGCAGAGAGCAACAACAACGTTTTTTAATATTGTGTAAGTGAAGAAAAAAATAATAAAACCTAAAGTAGAACTGGATGTGGTCGATGTAGAAGAGAACCATCGTAGCTATGAAATGAAGATAATTGGCTTGAAATTAGCAATAAATCGCCACTGTTGACGAAAAATATAAACAATAAAAACCATTTAGTTAGAAATTCAACCCAAGTTTATACTCTTTTTAATATCTATACCAATAAAATGAATCGAGTTTCCCCATTTTTAAATGATATGTAAATATATTCTTATGAGACAAACTAAGTATAACAAAATGTTCATAGATTATTGTCATTGTTTGGTTATGTCAATAACAATCATTATATTTTACAAGTTTTTATATAAATGTATATCAAAATTGGACCTGTCAAGTATACCGATGTATACAGCCGACAAAGTGATACAATACTTGATAATAGTTAACTTATATCAAAGTATAATATCATATATTCACTAATATTAACCGTAATATTAAAGAAAAAAAAATTAAGAACTACGAATTTGAGTCAAACTTCTAATATCTATATATCTGTATACTTAGTCATATTAACTCAAATTTAAATAACCAAACTTAATAATTAAGTTAGCGTTTTGAAACATTAATAAATATAAACAAGTTTTAAACTTAAAAAAAGCAAAATATTTCATCAAAAAGTAACTTTTGCCAAAAATAACGAAGTATTATGTATATATTCTAAGTATAAACTTATCTAGTAATTAAAAAAATATTTTTAACAACAAACCGCAGATTTGTTAATCTGTTTATATCTATTTAAACAACCTTTGTGGTACACCATTTACCACTTCATAAGAAATACTCCACTAACCTTACTTATTTTGGCAAATCGTAAAATTTTTTGTAACGGCTTTACCACAAATTCGTAATATACTACCAGAGAGCTGCGTTTACATGTTGGGATAAAATGGAGGATACATGGACAAAGAAGCGGGGGCAAAAGGTCTTTTTGCGGGAGACGCCTGATCACTAAAAGCATCTCCGTAGCTTCTTTTTACAGCAACATGAGGAACCACAGAAACCTGCGTTTGCCCCGGTACTAGTTGTTGGTAAAGCATAGGAGGTGGTCTTTGTAGGGTAATAGGCATTCTAGGAGGGAAAAGCATAAAGGGGTGAGTCGGGACCATGGGCATGAGAGGCATAGCGTGGTGCTGGGGAGATTTTAGGACGGAATTAACAGGAACGCCTGTAGGAGTCGTTTGAGTACTATTTGGAGATAAAGGGGAGAGATTTTGTCCAAAAAGTGCGAAATTTTGTTGCGCAATTTGGTTCATTAACAACATTTCATTTTGCGCTTGTTGAGCTTGATTCTGTCGAGCCATAAGATTGTGTTGAGCTATAATTTGGGCTTGCTGTTGAGCAAACAGCGCCGAGCTATCCCACGTTATATGGGGGGAATGTGAAACCAAACTCTGAGACATAGTTGTCGCCGTAGCTGATTGAGGTGGGGGTGGTGGTGGTATATTAGTGGGGGGTAGATGCGCTATTGGAGGTAACATACCAGGACTTAGAAGTGCTGTAGCTGCTTTGGCTGGTGGGGTAGGTAATCCTCCTGTTAGTACGAGATTCATATCCTCACCGGAACACTGAAACACTTCGATATAGCGTTGTTTTTTTCCAAACGCCATATTTCGATGATGTTTCTGTTGTGCTGTCATAAACGCTGATTGTTCAGAGTCCATTTGAATAAAAGCTTCACCGCTAGGTTGGCCCTAAAAAATATTTAACGTGTAGATTTAATTTAATATTATCTTCGGTAAAAACAAAATCACAAGGTAATGCCAAATTTACATGAAGAATATAGTCGACTAATTCGTAATAGACCAGGGCGGGTCTGTGAAAAAAATGACTAAATTTGGATGTGAGAGGTGGCATTGGAGTTTTTCAGAAATAGTTAGGTGATAACTTTAGTAATAATAATTGATTTGTTCTTCGTAAACCTTATTTTGGTTGCAACCATGTCTCCTAAGCAGTGTGTTTTTGGTTTAATGTCAAAATATGCCTTGGTTCATTTTTTAGAGCCAAATTAATTTGCCACCCACAATTTAGGACTTTTTTAATTATGATTATTTTGGAGTCTTTTTGTAATACGACAAGGTGTCTTTGGTGACTGTTATCAGTATGTCATATTGACACTTACATTTTGTTTACCTATGATTGATCATGATTCTTAGTGTCGAAGATTGTGCGAAGGCCGTTGCTCTGGTTGAAGATGGGCGAAATTTTGAATATGTGGCTAGAGTACTACACACTCATCGCTCTACCATCCAAAGAGTAGTGGAACGTTTTATACGAATTGGAACAAACACGCGTAAAGCGGGAAATGGCAGGAAGCACAAAACTAATGCTTCAGATGATCGTTTTATATGAGTCAACGCTTTCCGGCATCGTCATTTAAAAGCGGTGCAAACAAGAAATCAGCGTTAAGAGGTTCGAGGCAATAATGTAAGTATATTTACAGTTCGTCGAAGATTACATGAATTTGTTTTGCAAACATGCATACCAGCAACTCGGCCCAAATTACTCCACGGCACAGAGTGGCTAGACTACAATTTTCAAGGGAACATTTACATTGGAATTTAGGACAATGCAGTAATGGTCTTTGGGGAGAGAACGAGTATGGCTTCGAACTGGAAAGAGATTTGCTGAGTGCGTTTTCAGTCCCGGCGTTAGCCATGGAGGGGGTTCGGTGATGGTATCGGCAGGAACATCCCAAGAAGCGCACACTGAATTGGTATTTATTAAGGGTCCGTTGACTGCACACCGGTATATTGAGGAAATTTTAGTCAATTATTTTTTTTTCTTTTCTATTTTTCTCAATATATCAGCGATGATTTTCTATTAATGCACGACCCCACACTGCATTGTGTGCCACGCAATATTTAGAGAAAGTTGGTATTAATAAAATGAACTGGCCAGCGTGTTAGCCAGATCTGAACCCAATAAAGCACGTTTGGGACATGCTTGGTAGAAATATTAGAGGTCGCGAAGTCGCACTAGCCTCAATTAACGAACTTCGCTTGGCTCTAGAAGAGGAATGGCAAAACATCCAGCAAGATGATATTCGGCAACCTCATAGATAGCATGAGCCGATGTGTACAGGCAATTATAGAGGCTAGGAAAGGCAATAGAAAGTTAAAATTATTTTTTAGTAATTTTCTTTGTTATTTGCGTACTTAGGTTAAGTTACATTTAAGTTGTTTTTTTTATGTTTTGTTATTGTTATCATTGTTCATTAAAACCGAGATCATGTCGTTGCTTTTATTGATTAAATACAGTGCTTCTGGAATGTCGATATGACATTCCTTTGATATCAGTCACCACAGAACCATCGTCGTATTACAAATTAATACAAAAGATAATGGTAAGAATAAGAAAAGTCGTAAATTGTGGTTGGCAAAGTCATTTCGCTTCTAAAAATGAACCAATCCATATTTTTACATGAAACAAAAAACATAATTCTTAGAAGACATGTTTGCAAGAGAAAAACAAGGTTTTACGAAAATATGCTACCGGAATTATTCCAGAGAATGTTTCAAAGTTAGGATAAAAAACCACCTTTTCATTAACCTCGTATAATATAAGCCAAATACAAAATTTTATTAAAAAATCACTATACTAAATTAAAATTTATAAATTTTTACTGAAATATTTGAATCTGGCCAAATTTTTTTCCGTTGCGTTTTTTGCATCAGAGTGTATTTTAATGTTTAAGTAACAAAATATCTCACCTGAGCATTTATAACCATATGAACGCCTTGTAAAACGATATTTTGAGCATAGTCGCCTAAAAAGTCTAAAATATGTTCCACTTGCGCTTCATACGGCAGTCCTCTTAACCTAATGCAGTCTTTTCTGGTCCCAGATGTAATAAATTGTTGTGGCAATAAAGGCACCTGTGGTATTTGAGCAATTAGCGGCGCTTGTTGTTCGTACGTCTTTGGATCTAGTGACCTATTCAGAACCTACATCAAAACAGATTTAATTTAGCGTAAAGCATACACCGTTAAAAACGAAAAATAAATTGCAGAATTAAACAATTAATTACATTTAAATTTAAAAAAAATTAATTTGAGAAATTTTTGACAAATTAAGGACTTATTTTTTCGGGATTTATAAGCACTGATCTAAAATTGTTTCTTCCTTCAAATATTTTTGCAAAGAGATGAACGAACTAATAAAACCGAAACTTTCGATTCCTATTTGCTAAAGGTGACGATAATGAACCACGAACACTATAAGTGGCGACAAACGAAGAAATAAATATTCAGGAGGAAGAGGTAAAGGAAACATTAAGAAAATTAAAAAAAGCCTTCCTTTTGTTATATTTGCTTGGGGTTTCCATATCTGGATTACTTTTACAGATCGATTATTTGACAATCTTTTTAAGTAGCCAAGTCTTTGTGACTTTACAAATCTAACAATATCTGGCTCTAAATTAATTCATGCAGCTCATTTTTAATCCATAGATGAATTAAAAAACATAAATTTAGACAAAAAAGACATTGAGTTTATTAAGGCTATATACTGGAACCAGAAAGCAGTAGTAAAGGTGAGATATAGAAACAAATAATATACCGATTGCGAGAGGGGTTAGGCAAGGATGCGTCTTGTCTCCGACGCTTTTTAACGTGTACTCACAGGTCATATTCAGAAAAGCCTTATGGGAAAGAAAAGAGGGAATAAGAATTGGTGGAGAAATCATAAACACCATGAGATTTACAGATGACACGGTAATTATGGCTGAGAGTATAGAAGAACTACAAACTTTACTAGATGCAATAAATAGTGAATGCATTCAAATGGGACTTGACATCAACACAGATAAGACCAAATTTATGATAGTATCAAGGAGTCCAATAAATAATGAACAACTAACTCTTGGTGGACAGGATCTGGATACGAATAGAAATGGCAAGGGCAGCGTTCTTAAAATTCAAACAATTGTTCTGTGACAAAAATCTGAATACTGCGCTGAGACTGAGGTTTGTTGAATGTTACGTCTGGTCGCAACTATTGTACGGGGTAGAAACATGGACACTAAAAGCGCAAATAGTTAAAAAGATTGAAGCCTTTGAACTTTGGATATACCGGAGAATGTTGAGAATTCCATGGACTGCCAGGGTCACCAATGAGGAAGTGCTGAGAAGGATGGGTCGAGACAAAAAATTGTTGAGAACGATAAAAGTACGCAAGACTGTATACCTTGGACACATACTAAGAAATAATAAATATAGTCTTCTGCAGGTCATCATGCAGGGTAGAGTCGATGGTAAAAAGGGAATAGGTAGAAAGAGGAAGTCATGGCTGCGAAATATTCGAGACTGGACAAACATGACTGTAGACGAATTATTCCACGTTGCAAAAGACAGAGAAGCTTTTAAAAATGTGGTCGCCAACCTCCGTTAATGGGGACGGCATAGGAAGAAAAAGAAGCTCATTTTTATTCTCCACGAACCATCGCTACAACGGGTTGGTCCAAATATCTTACTCGATATTTTGAGATCAAATATTCTCAATTGGTTTTCATCAGTGGTTGAAATAATCCACGTTTCACATCCACATGTAACCACTGGTCTAATTACTGCTTTGTAGATTCTAAGCTTGGACTCACGATTCAGTAACTTGCTTTTCATTAAGTCTTTGTATGCATAAAAGCACTTATTACCGCTCAGAATCCGTGCTTGTATTTCTTGGCTAATGTTGTTGCTGTCATTTATTATTGAGCCTAGATAGAGAAAGGTGGAGAAATATTCGTAGGTATGGTTGTGTACCTTAAGATTCTCATGTCGATTCTTCTTTGTGTATTACCTTTCATTTATACTTAGACCAAATGCAGCGGCTTCACGTTTCAAATCTATAGCTGTTTCAGTTAATACCCTTCTATTGTGGCTAATTATGGCAACATCATCCGCATATGCGCCTATTTGAATGAACCTGGTTGTAATACAGCTGTTAATATCTAGTTTTCTCATAATAGCTTCCAAACTTAGATTAAAAAGTGTTGTTTATAAGTCATCACCTTGCCTAACTCTATTTGTTGTAAAACTGTAAAACGTAGTTATTTTACCAACTAGTGTGCTCAGTTCTCGTGTTAATGTATCTGCGACCGGCTTCCGCCCGCAGTTATATCTCTCCACCCCGCGTTATAGAGCAGTGTGAAGTTGCCTTCCGGCATGTGAAAATGAAGCTGAAATAAAGCTCTCGTGAAAAGTGAGGGAGTTATAGATGCGTCAACGTTATAGATGGTCCAACCAACTTAAGAATTCAGCTGGAAACTCATTCAGCGAAGCTCTCAGAGCAGCTGAAGACAGAGATCAATGGAGAAAAATTGTTAGGAATATTGGAGGAAATTACGATCCTCAGTAATGGAGAAACGACAAGAGAGAGATTAGTCACGAAGTTTTTGAAATATTTGTTTTCAAACTGACTTTTTTTGATGATTTTTCCAATGTTTCTACATACACTGTGCTTACTGAATATTAGCTAAAATCAATACAACATCTTCCGCAGAAGATAGGTGATTTAACATTTCTCCATTGATGTATAAAGTAACCTTTCGATTTCATAAAAAATGAATTGTAATAAAAAACATATATTAGAGATTATTTATATTAAAAAACATCTAAATTGTATTAAAAATAAAACCGAACTAAAAGCCCCCTCCGATATGTATATATTATAATTTAATAAATTAGTCATTAGCTGGTGCTATAACACCGAGTTAATAAACATCTGATAACACGAGTACACAAAACATTCCTATTTTTATTTGTAATGTACAAATTTATTGTAATTGTACAAAAACAAAATTACCTGTTGCACTTCAGCAGTTGTGGACCTAAATAATTCTATATATCGAGAACCTATGCATTCCCTATGTTTGGAGATAGCTTTGGGGGAATCCGATTCGGTTGCGAATAGTACGAACGCATCTCCAGTCGCTCGTCCATCAGGTTTTCTTACGAAAAGAACTCCATCCACGCCATCCAAAACCGTACACGAGTTTTCGCCACTGGCGAAAAAGTCCAACTGAAAAAAAAAACGTTAGTAAATAAGTTTTTAAAAAAACTATGTTTTGATTATCAAAATTTGTATTTTTCAGTAAAATTGCTGTATCTGTATAAGCCATAATCAGAAACGTATATAATTGTGTTTGTGTCGTAATTTTCCGGTTAATATAACAATTTTCATAGCTCTGATTGTATAATTTATTGGAGCGTTGTTAGTGTTAGTCTAAAATTTGCGTGAAAACTCAAAAATTTATCGGATGGAAGGGTTTAATCAACTTCAATTATTAACTGCTACGTTTCATTACGCCATTAACAATAACTACTTGCGCAATTGAATGTTTTATCAGTTCTAATAAACTAGACGAAATTTAAAATTAGAAAAGCACACATTTTCTGAATAATTGTGTAATGGACATTTAATAAAACTATTTGAAAATATTGTTTTCCGATTTGTTATTTTGCCAGTGACGTGTCAAATGTTACGTTGTCTAAATAGATTTGTGTTAAGTTAACATTATGTTAATTTACTTTGTATCAATGGCGTAGCGTCCTTAGAGGCCAGAGGGGCCGGGCCCCATCAAAACATATGTAATATAAGAAAATTTTTAGTTGCGATTCTATTTTATAATATTTTATATAAATATGAAATAAATGCATATTTTTAAGATAATAAGTATGACATTTTTTATGTTTCGGAACACTGGTTAAACTCTTGATAATTTACAAAGGATAAACTTTGGATAAAGGATGGATCAATGTGTGACCTTACAAAAGCTTTTGATTGTGTGGATATTCAAACACTATTGATAAAATTGGAGATTGGAGTACTATGGAATAAGGGGTACCATACACGACCTTTTAAAATCATATCTTACAAGAAGAACACAGATTGTTGCATTTAAGTACGTTGGAAAACACCAAATGTGTTCTTTTTGCAGATGACACAGCCTTATTATGAAGAGGTAAAACTGATTGCAGTCAGAAAATATTAGAAAAATCTAAATCCTGGTTTAACTGTAACAAACTTAAGTTAAACGAGCAGACAACCCAGACAATAGTACTTATAATAGTACTTCCGATAGATGGGTTAAACCATCTGAACCAATAAAGTTACTAAGTGTTACTATGGATACAAGGTTGAACTGGTCACACCATATTAAAGAATTGTGTAAGAAGCTCACCTCACAGATTTTGCCATGCGCAGATTGTCTACTTCTGTGAATCGAGATATTCTTAGGTCAGTTTATTTTGAAATGGTTCATAGTATCCTGAGATTTGCATAATCCTTAATAATTCTTAATAAGTTATTTGCCTCTATTGTATATGTTGTCGCCAATAGCTCAATTCCTGCTTTACGATTGGTCAAATTGCAACCATAATTGCAGCCAATGGTATTGCCCGAAATTGAGTATTGGCTGTTGTGCAAGCTCGAATGGCAAAGCGCCATAGAGCAGTTGACCTAATTAATTTCGTATAAATATAGGTGCACAACGGCCAAAAGTTCGTTCTGGTCTGGACAGGGCTCCGCAGAACCAGCCTTCTTGGCACTAGAGACCTTCTGGTTGATTTAGTTCCCAGAACCTCTGCTTTTTATTGCACCTAACCGCTATCCTTTTATTTCAGGATTTTTCTAAATTCTCTAGCGAGACTTAGTCTAAATTATATTTAAATTTTATTTATTTCAGCTTTTTCGACTTAGGATATTTCTCGTGAAATATTTTATTTCGAATTAAATCGTATTTTTGACTTTGACGATTTCATATTTTTCTTTTATTTTCAGGGTATTTTAACTTAGAAGAATTTTATAATATTTTTATATTTCTTTCAGCGACTTAATAGGATAATTTCTGACAAATTATTTCTTCTCTTTAGGGACTTTAAAATATTTTCGGATCTAAAATAAACTTTAGGTCTCATCGACTTGGGAAATTTTCGATAGTCGAAAATTTCCAATAACTTGCCTTGTGTTGATATTTCGTTACATGTGTTTGTTGATTCGTCCCGAAGTCACCACGACAAACACTTCTATCACATTTTGGACAAAATCGACTTAGTAAAAATTTCACCTTTTATCGAAATTTTTAGGACTTAAAAAAATTTTCACTTTTTTTCATTTTTACTTTTTTGCATTAATTAGTCTTAGGTGTGATAACTAATAACTTTCTCTTACAGATTCTTCCTTCTAAGACTAATTAACACTTTATTTGCAGATTCTTAGTTTTAGTAAACATTTATTTGCATTTCTTTAAAAAGGTATTTCCCTCTAGCTTTGTGGGCATATACGGCCTATATGTCCACGGACCGTGACCCTTATCTGCTCCGGTCCATTTCAGCTATGGATAGTGCGACTGGGCCACCTTCCCTCATTCCCGAGGGTTCAGGCCAGCGACAATATGTTGCTTATATGTTATCATTTCTGGATTTTTTAATAAAAATCTTTGAATTAATAAGCGCCACTTTCTTCAATTTTTCTGCCTATAAATCAGAGCTCTGTTATAAAAAATGAAACACTACTTACTACTTGTTTTGCCGTACAATCATATGGCAATCCTCTCATCCGAATGATGACAGCAGCCCCCTTCGAAAGGAACGCCTGCGCTTCACAGCTAGATCCACCTGCAACAGCGAGAAAATCAGTCCCAGTAGCTCTATATACTTCTATCCATCGAGTACCAATGTGGTGCTTATGTCTCTTTAACGCCATATCTCTATGTTCTTGGCTAACAAATCTCACTAAAGCTTCACCGTTTCGTCGTCCTTGTGCTGACAAACACAAAGCTACACCGCCCCTAAAATAAATTACATATTTAGTATTTAAAAATATATCTTGAGATGGGAATGGGACGAACAAAGACAAAAAACTCTCCTATAAATATGATAATCAAAACAAATAAACTATGTACCCAATGTAGTATTTTGTTCCATAGATAAACAAAATTAACCCTAATTGTTTAATAAGATGGTGGTAATGTTAATCTTTTTAATGTCTAATAAATCCAACCTTTTTAATCAATAAAAAGAGGCAAACAGACAAACAGCTTACAGTACAAAACAATCCCGTCGAGTGGCAAAGAAAAGAAAAATACCTAGGAGTCACAATGGATCAAGGTCTAACCTTCACGCAACATTTGGATCAAACCATCCAAAAAGCAACCACAGCCAGAGCAGTCATAAGAGGACTCATAGGTTGAAAAAGCAAATTTAAGACTAAAAACGAAAACAAGGCTGATTAACAGCATCATACTTTCAACAATAACATATTTATCTCTCGCATGGGGACACATATGTAAAACAAACAAAAAGAAGATACAAGCAGCATGTAATAACAGCCTCAGAGAAGCGGTAATTATACCCCGATACGTGTCTAAACGTTTCCTGTTCAGAGAACTAAAACAAGAAAGGGTGACAGACACGATGGAAGAAAAAGCCAGAACAAAGTTTGCTGAGCTAGAGAACCACCCAAACCCGATACTGCCAGAGATAATAAGATGTCGGCGAACTGTGCGAGCCCGGAGAGGAGACTTGGAGCCAGTGCAAGCAATTTCAGATTCGATGATAAGTCACCAGAGATAGCAGGAAAAGAACGAAAGATGATATCGTGTTGGAGTTCTTGTACCCAGGACTTCCACACGACAAGCACTTTGATTATAGTTGTGCCCCTTTCGCGCATCAGAGTGCTTTAGGGGGAAAGGGATGGTCTGAAGCATTGGGGCGCGGTGGAGTGACTCCTGGGTACAAGAGGTAATCTTCCTCGCCCCAATAAATTGTAACACCCGAGTGTCATTCTTAAGGGGTGTACAAGTCTCACAAGCTGGTTTAATTTAATTTGCTTGTTTGCTTGCGTTGTGGAACGATGTGTTTAAGTAAAACATCCATTTTATTAGTTAATATTATAGTTAATATATACATATATACAGATTGAACGAATTTAAAACGGAACATACGAAATCAATGTATTTCGGCTCAACTCCGCTCTAGGTAGTTGGCCAACAAAAGGTTGTCAAATAATTATATTATAAAAATCCAATACTTCAGCGGGCTGCTGGATTCGGAACTCATTCAAGAACAAGTCAAAACTCCACCCAAATAAGTTGCCTAGAATCACTGAAAAAACTAGACTAAACAAGCAGTTATTATGCTGTCAAACCACTTATCGCTTCCTTATAGTCCAAGAGATAGAGCCGAAATTTTGAACTGATCAGTAATATGACATTTCTCTATTGGAATATATTCATTGTAACTGGGTTAAGACTTTGCCTTACAGGCGGACGCCCCTCGTGGTACAGGGGGTGGCTATACAGGGATGAAGTTGTCATTTTTTTCGGAAAAATTAACGATCGATAATATGGCTGAAAATTTGCCCAGAGTAAGATCTTGGTATAACTAGACGAAATCCCAAAGGGCACACGCGAGAGTGGATACATAAGTGGTGGCGGACAGGGGTGAAGTTGCAATTTTTTGGGGAAAAATTAACGATAAGTAATATGTCCGCCATGGCTCATTATTTAGCCCCTAAAAACTTTAAATCCAAAAGGACGGACAGTTGGGTTGGTACAGAGAGAATTTTCAAACTGATTTTATTATGATATTTTTATACCGATTGATTTGAAAATTTGTATGCTCACTTCTATTACTATTCTGAAAAGCGTCAAGTAGAGTTTTCCTCAAAATTTTTCAAAAAAATTTCCGTAAATGAAAATTTTCGTAATTTTTTGAGGTCAAATCTAATTTGTAGAATCCTTTCGATTTTCTGTAAGTTATACCATAATTTTTTCCCAAAAATTTTCAAACAATTTTTCCGATAAGAAAAAAAAATTTAGAAAAACTTTTCTAAAACATTTGATAAAACTCTACGTCATCGTCTAAATCTTTTATAGAATATTTTGTAGTTTTAAAATGATTCCACTGTTTAGTTGCCCAGCTCATGAAGAGGCAGACACTAAAATTATTTACCATATCTGTCAAATTGAACAAAAATGTGATATTGTAATAAAATGTTCTGATACAGATATTCTTGTGATAATGTTAAGTAACATGCACCACTTAAATAGTGAATCAAAATATGGATGGAAACTGGTACTGGCTCAAAAAAATACTAGATTAATACGAGTATATGCAAAATATATGAAGTATTTGGAGCTATATTATGTAAATCTTTAGCTGGATATCATGCAACAACCGGTTGCGACTACAACCCCAGTTTTTTCAGAAAAGCTTAAAAAAGGCCATTTAATATCTTGCAAAAATATAATAGGTATCAAGATGCTTTTATCCAACTTGGTGAAACTGACTTCGATTGTAATGAAGTTTTTGAAACCTTAGAAAGTTTCATATGTCACTTATATGGAACAGGACTGACGAGAACAATTCCAAAAAGAAAAGTAAACGATGTCAGATTTTCACTATTTAACCGGCAGTACAAGTTGCATGATGTGAACGAGTCTTTTAAAAAAAAAAAAACTAAAAAATTTCGATGCTTCAAGCTTACCACCATGTCAAGATGAATTACACCAACATCTACTGCGAGCCCATTATATTTCAAATATTTGGACAAATGCTCATAAAAAAGTACCAACAGAATTGATTGTTGAAGAACATGGTTGGGAGTTTGAAGATGAAACATATAAATTCAAATGGTTTAGTGGACCTCAGATGCCAGAATCAGTTCGAGAAGTAGTGATTGAAAATGAAGCAGATAATGTCTGAAAGAACAAGTCAGAAAGTGAAAGTGACGAAGATGATGAATGTGATAACATCAATGAGAGTGAGAAAAATGAAGTTTTTCTAAAATTTTTTTTCTTATCGGAAAAAACGTTTGAAAATTTTTTGGAAAAAAATCATGGTATAACTGACAGAAAATCGAAAGTATTTTACAAATTAGATTTTACCTCAAAAAATTACGAAAATTTTCATTTATGGAATTTTTTTTGAAAATATTTGAGGAAAACTCTACTTGACGCTTTTCAGAATAGTAACAGAAGTGAGCATACAAATTTCCAAATCAATCGGTATAAAAATATCATAATAAAATCAGTTTGAAAATTGTTACCGAGACCTAAAATGCACAGGTAAGTGGTACATTTGACCCCGTTTTATGACTCTCTGTACCAACCCAGCTGTCCGCCCTTTTGGATTTAGAGTTTTTAGGGGCTAAATAATAAGCCATGAAAATGGCGGACATATTACTTATCGTTAATTTTTCCCCAAAAAATTGCAACTTCACCCCTGTCCTCCATCCCTTATGTATCCACTCTCGCGTCCGCCCTTTGGGATTTCGTCTAGTTATACCAAGATCTTACTCTGGGCAAATGTTCAGCCATATTATCGATCGTTAATTTTTCCAAAAAAAATGACAACTTCATCCCTGTATAGCCACCCCCTGTACCACGAGGGGCGTCCGCCTGTAAGGCAAAGTCTTAACCCAGTTACAATGAATATATTCCAATAGAGAAATGTCATATTACTGATCAGTTCAAAATTTCGGCTCTATCTCTCCGACTATTAGGCAAGCTCCTCTTTCCTTTAAAGGAGACAGATAGTTGAACGATATTTTATACAATGTCTATCACCGGGTATGGATTTATTTTTGTCCAAGTTTTATATTGGCCCACTATTTCAAATACAGTTCAAACAGACATATATTAAATTGTATGTTCCGTTTTAAATTGGTTCAATCTGTATATATATATATATATATATATATATATATATATATATATATATATATATATATATATGCCGGTCCAGCAAAAGGTTTTATTTTAGACACCAGTTATTTTGTCTATGCTGATTCTGCAAAAATCGAAATGTCATCGCTCACATCCAACCCAAAAAATCTCTGCTCTGGTCTAATACACATTAAACAAAAACGATTAACACAATCTAAGAAGACAAAGATATAGAAAGTAGAAAGATATACTCAAGAATTGGAGTAAATTGTAAAATTGTTATAGCTACCTGTAGATTTGTATCAAAAACTTGAACTTCAACTATTGTAAAAAAAATAATAAAACACCACACTCCACTAAATAAAAATCAAATGAAAATGAAGAATGTACTTGGAGATTATAATTATTAAATTTTTTATTACAGACATAAAACCTGGTTTTCATAATATATATGAAGGCGTTGATATCTATGATACATAAAAGTTTCAACACGATAAACAAAAAGAAAAATATTATTATATAGCTCTATAGCATATATAATGACTGAGATTTTGTTTAAATAAATACAGAAAAAGATAACCTTACAGAGAAAGTTCTAAAAAATGTCCATTAAGCAAACAAAAGTACATGTTCAAAAATGCATTGCATTTATATTTAAATTTAGACTAATAAAAACTTACTTTGCGACATTTAATCCTCTAAAGAAATTTGCTATATCTTGATCACTACTTTGCCACGGTAATCCTCTAGCTCTTACTACGCAATTGCTGTCAATCTCATCGTCTTTTGAACTAAAACAAAAAACAAAATAAGTTATGTTGTCATATGTTAACAAAGTCATATATCGTGTTAGTTAGACCATTTATAACTCAAGAATGGCTGTACCGATTTTAATGATATTTGATTTTTTGATTTGTCTCACCCCCCAAATAACCATTAAAATATCGTAAAGTTTACGAGAAAACTTAATCTTGATCTTAAAGGAATTTTTCAAGACATTCAAATCTATTATTACGTTGCTGATATCAATTCTTAGAATATTTATCGCTAGTAGAATGGACAGTATCCCTCCTGTCACGCGGGATACCGAAGGTCAATTCCATACAAGGGAGAACTTATTGTTTTTATTAAATTCATTCAAACGAAATAAGTAACCAATGTATATCTTCCACATCGAATTCATATTTAACATGTATTAACATGTAAGGCTGTAATTTGCAGGTAAACTGGTCCTCATAAGACAACTAACTCTCACTTACGGCTCCACGTGCCACACCCCGGGCAACTGCATTGGTAGTACAATCATCATGGCAATGAGTACTAAAAGAAAAAAAGAAACTGATCATGGGAATCGGAGTCCAAGGTTCAGTAGGGGAGGAACAGACAAGGACTCTCAGGTCGTTAACCGGCGAAACCCTTGCCAAACATCGAAACAAGACAAAGCAAAATTCTCAAAAGCAAAAATAGGTAGGTGGAACGTCAAAAGCATGTATCAACCTGATAAAATGTATAACAAGTCAATAGAGGGTTTTGTCGCAATCTCAAAAAGAGTGATGATACTATAAATAAGGACATTACACACAAAACTAAATTTGATCTAAGTATATGGATGCAACAGAAAGATGAAGTAGAAACATTCTACCATCAAATTAAAGATGCACTGAAAATGACAAAGAACAGGGAAATCACGGTAGTTATGGATGATTTCAATGCAAAAGACGGCAAGGGAGGAGCTTTAACAATAATCGGAGATCAAGGACTAGGGGAACGTAACGATAAAGGAGATCGTCCAATACATTTCTGCCAAGAACTAACTCTAATAATTACGAACACGTTCTTTAAATTACCTACAAGAGGTTATATACATGGCGCTCACCACCAGATAAAACGAAAAAAGTGGTAAGAAACCAAATCGATTATATAATGATTAAAGAGAGATATCGTAACACCATCAAATCAGTTAAAACATATCCAGGAGCAGATGTCACATCAGACCATAATTCACTAATCGCTAATGTCACGCTTAAGCTTAAACGTATTAGAAAATCCCAAAGAACTCCAAAGTTGATGTTAGAAAACTGAAAGAGGCTGATATAAAAAACAAACCTCAACAGAAAATATACGAAAACTTTGATAAATTAGATATTAACACCTACGAGATAAACCAACAATGGGAAACATTAAAAAACTGCCTCCTCGTTCCATTCAAAAGATATTAAAATGGAGATATTAGGATGGACCAAAGAAGACAAGCCAAAAACAAAGCAGGTCACAATTACAAAATCATTAACAATGAAATCAGAAAAATGATAAGAGAGGCAAAACAAACTTATTTTAAGAAAAATGTAAAGAGATAGAAGATTTTCAGAACAAATACGACCTATTTAACCTACATAAAAAGGTTAAAGACATGGCAAGGCTGCAAAAAAGAAACCACAACACAACTCTTTTCGATAAAAATGGAAATACTATGATAACGACTGACGAAACGCTAAAACGATGGAAAGAATATATAGAAGAGCTCTTCAATAACGAAAGAGGAAACCTACAAGACATATCTTTTGAGGACAGAGAAACAAGGATAGAAATTAAAAAGGAAGAAATATTGTATGCACTAAAGAACACCAGAAACGGAAAAAGCTAGGGGTCAGATCAACTGCCTATTGATATCCATAAAATAATAGAAAATGAGTACATGCTACATGAGCAAATTTGCTAGATCTGTTCAAATTGTTACTTTGAATGGTAATGGAATGAATCAAAGAGAAGTGGCCAGACAGCTTGGAGTCAGTCGTTGTATGGTCCAAAAAATTTACCAACGATTTGTAGAGACTGGATCTCACGAACGACGACCAGGATCAGGCCCGAGAAGAATCACGACGGCCAGAGAAGACCGTTCTTTACAACGGTCTTTGCAAAATCGATTTTGTCCAGCAACAGGACCTTTGTTAACAGCAGCACATCGACAACGCCGACTACAGTTTGCTAGAGACCTCGAGCATTGGGCGATAGAAGATTGGAAAAATGATTTGTTTAGTGATGAGTACAGGATGGTTCTTTATGGCTCAGATGGTCGCATCAAAACATACAGAAAACGTGGGGAACGATATGCTGCTTGTGTTCGACGAGTACGTGTTGCTTTTAGAGAAGGTTCGGTAATGTTTTGGGCAGGCATTTCATTCGAGGGCCGTACTGATCTCGTATTTATTGATAAAGGAGCGTTATATGCACACCGAAATTCTAGACGAGAATGTAATGCCTTTGCTGGGTTTGTCGGCGAAAACTTTATTTTTATGCAAGAGAACTGGCCGGCTCAAAGTCCAGATTTGAACCCGATTGAACATGTTTGGGACCAACTCAAACAAAGGGTAAGAAACAAAATACCTGTTCCAATAAATCGTGAGCAGCTTCGGTTGGCGCTCATGGAAGAATGGGAAACTTTTCCTCAAAACGACATCCAGAATTTCAGCAATTCAATGCCAAATCGAATAAGGAGTGTAATTCACAATAGAGGTGGTAATACACAGTAATAATAATCACAACTTAATTGTAATTTTATAAAGAAAACAGAAAAAATGTACAATGTTTTTTTTTTATTTTTCAATAAAATTATTATTTTGGAAGAAGTTATTTTTTGACATTTTTTTATTTATTCACATTAACATATTCCTAAACATTACACAAACATCTAATGATAATCACTTTGTGGTATAATTCGTAAATATTAAAAAATGGCAAAAATTTTAGGTGGCCTCTTTTTCGTTACGCGAAGTGTATTAATACAAAAATATATCTTCATCTTCACCTTAGATTAAAAAAATTCCAACAGTAAGTTGCAGTCTATTAGGATTAAAAAAAAATAGCACGAAACCTAATCTTATCATACAACTCTTCAGAGATCTAATTAACTCCTATTCCGATTACAGAGTATACTATACAGACGCGTCTATAACTGAAAATGGAGTCGGAGTGGCAATAATTAACAGCACAGAGATCTTCAAAGACAGAATTCCAGATACTGCAAAAATATATTAACGGGAGAACTCTATGCAATTTACCAAGCGATATTACACGCAAATGCAACAAAATATTAATCATCATCATCAATCAGCCCTGAGTTGTCCATTGTTGAACATAGGCCTCCTCTAAACTTTTCCATCTGCTTCTGTTCTGCGCCTCTGCTATCCAATTGGTCACGATTCTTTTGAGGTCGTCGGTCCATCGCGTTGGGGGTCTTCCTCGGCTTCGCTTGTCAGCCCGTGGTCTCCACTCAAGCAATTTTTTTGTCCAACTGTCGTCTTTCATTCTTGCAACATGTCCTGCCCATCTCCATTTTTGCCTTGTAATATGTTCGATAATGTCTTCAACAATCCTTTGGTCATGGAATCATACATGTCCATTAACCCGGCTCACGGAGCACAGAGCCACCTTCTCTATCGCTCACGTGGGTAACTCCAATCTGGCGCGTCCATGTCCAGATCGGGACCCAGTTCTGTGGGGTATAACACGGACCCCTACCTAGGGATACAGGTGAAGACCACAACGGTAGGCACGGCAAAGAAGATCTTCGGTACGACGTGGATGGCGGAAGTGGCATCCCTGGATTTTAGGGATGGTATAAAATCAAACCGATAGCCTCTGACCCATATTGGGCGGTTGTCAACAGCGTCTGTACCCATAATGGGCGGCGGACTAAAAACTCGTCAACACGCAAAGCAAGCGTGACGTTTTAATTGATATTACCCCTTTATTATGTCAGATACGAATACAAAAACGGATTTACCCCAGGTGAGTAGAAAGAAAAAAACAAAATATTAATCGTGACAGATTCTATGACATCACTACAAATAATCAGGAAAATATACAGGCAGCATCCATTATACATGGTAATAAAGGAAGAACTAAATAAACTGTATACTAAAGATATAAGCATCACGTTTCTCTGGGTTCCATCACATGTTGGAATAGCAGGTAACGAAGCAGCAGACAAAAATGCCAAAGAAGCTATAAACGACAACAGTATGGATCTAAAAAGCTATTTCATAAAGCACCTATTCGAGAACTAAAACAATAAATGGAAATCCACACCACCAAAGCTTCAGGAGATAAAAATAAGATTGGACCATGGCAACAACCCGAGGTATCCAGACGAAAGCAGATAATTATTTACTGTTTACTACTTGGACATACCCAGTTTTCTCATGAATATTCGTTCAAGAAATAAGAACGCTAGTTATTATCAGTGAAAAGTTCAATCGTCACAGAATTAAGTAGCATTTACCAAACAATCTTAAAGACATTTTAAATTCAGAAAACACTACTAAATAAAAAAAAACTAAAAAGACTAATCAAAAAGTATAAATATTAAATGCAAAAAGTTACCTTTCAATGCACTTAATAACTCTCCTGACTGTGATATGTCACCAGCTATAACTAGTTCGTTAAACATATTAACACGTAAATTATATGAAGATAATGAGTTGGGTACTAATTACTGTGTATCAGTAAAGCATTTTCAACGTTAACTTAATATCACAGTTTTCTATGAAAATAAGATAATTAACGAAACAGGGATATTTTTAAGATTTTCGAGGACTATATATATACAGGGAGGGAACAAAACACTAGAGTAAATTCTTTTAATAAGAAAAATTTTCATGAATATGGACAAAGTGAAGATAAAATTTCTTCGTGAATGGAATTAGAAGAGTAGCCAAGGACCAAAATTATTAAAGATGAGGAATGCCGTCTAATCAATAAAAGAGATGAGGTCGTACTAATGTGGGGACAATGTTGAAGAACTTCGTAGCACTGAAAGAATTTTCGAACGCACCATGGAAAGGGTGTCCCAAATTGGTATGCTTTAAAGTTTATACCTAGATGAGATAGAAAAAAAGTATTTTAGATGTCATGAATTCTTTAATAAAATCATCAATAGTTCCCAGCATTAGCAAGGCACAGGGCGATTATTGAAAAATGTCGAAAACGACAGGGTATTTTTTTTATGTTGGTAACACTTTTTTAACTGTCGGCCATTTTGACAGCTGTCAAGTAATTTATGTTAAGTTAAGTTTAATAACATTCATCTGAAAATTAAAATTTAAAATAAAAATATAAAAATTTAATAAAAACCATGATTTCGGGTCAAATTCGAAATCAATAAACAGAGTAAGATAAAAAAAATCGCAAAGAATATTTGAGGAGGTGTCAATCAAAATCAATCATGTCCATAAAAATCAAAAAATGAGTTAGCAGCTGTTTCATAATATAAAGAGTGAATCCTATTCTATGGTGTTTTCGGTTTCGGTTAAAAAAAACATGTCCTGTTTAAAATGAATACACAATATTAGGTTCCCAAATCAAATGAAATCATGTCCACAGTTGGTTTCAATCATACCACCACATGTCCATTCAGCTAATAGGAGTGCCCCGATTTGGTCATGTGATTTGACCATGTCAACACATTGTCTGTGTTTTCCCTCTAGGTTATGTCGATAGCGAGTATTGGGTTTGTATTGCACTGTGGTTTAATTTTAATATTATTATAGTAGTTTTTATTAAACAAAATTGAAATTTTCCATGGATGAAGAAAACTTAGTGAGAGTGGGCGATGCCAATGAAGGATCTCGTAAAAATAAAAAGACTGTGGATAAAAAAACTAGAGCCAAGCTTAAGCGATACAGTACTCCAGTGGGATGTCGTGTGTTTGTTCCATGTAAACACATGAACAAAGGTATGAAATGTGCATTAGTTAGGCCTATAGATGCTATTTTTGTTCGAAATATTCTCTACAAAATACCTGACAAAAACACGCAAGATAACACCATTGCCAGTTGGATAAATCAACGTAACATAAAGCGGCGAAGGCCTAGGCCTACCTCTGAAAAATCAAAGGCTAAAAGTTTTAGTGTACAATATTCTATACTTTCATCAACCGGTAAAGTTATACCTGTGTGTAGGAAACTTTTCATGCATATTACCATGGTGAAGGGAACAAGATTGACTAATATTTCTAAAAAGGTGAAAGAGGGAAAGGCTGTAAAGGATCAGAGGGGTGGCGATAGGAAGAGTCACAAATCTGCTGGGAACAAGGAATCAGTCCGCCTTTTTTTGAGAAATTTAAGAGGAAAAGAAAGCCACTATAATCGAAAAAAATCGAAAAGGATTTATCTTGGTGCAGACTTAAACATTAAGAAGTTGTGGCTAATATACAATGATTCTGTACTTGATAATCTTAAAGTTAAGAAATCTATGTTTAGGAGAGTTTTCAATGAATTAAATATCGGATTTTCATCACCAGCTTCTGACGTTTGCAGTACATGCAATAAAATAGATCTTCAGCTGAAAATTGAGAAGGCTAAAGCTGTGAAAGACTTGGTAGTGGCCAACCAATTTATGATGAAGAAAAGAATACACAGATTAAAAGCTAATGCTTTTATGGGCTCTTAAAGGAAAACAAAGAAAATGAGGTTACTTTCTGTTTTGATCTCCAGCAAATTCAAGCACTTCCCAAAACTCCTATTCAAGACGCGTTCTACAAAAGACAATTAAGTTTTTACTCTTTTTGCATTGTAGCATCAAACGCACAAAACCCCATATTTTACGTATGGACTGAAGAACTTGAAGGAAGGGGTGCGACCGAAGTTTCATCTGCACTTATAAATTTCTTGAACTCCGCTAATTTTTCAAATGTAACAAGACTGAATCTGTTCTGTGATGGGTGTGCCGGTCAAAACAAAAACAATGCCGTTGTTCACACATTAGTGTATTACTTAGGATCAGTGCAAAATGCTTTAGAGGAGATTGTTCTAACATACCCTGTTCGCGGGCATAGCTTCCTCCCCGCTGATCGGGTGTTCGGAAGGGTTGAAAAGTTACTCAGGAAGCAGCCTACCATTGCAACAAAGGAAGAGTACTACAATGTATATAGTTTTGTTGGAGAAGTACGGAAACTTGGAGAGGATTGGGGATTGATTGATGCTAAAAGTTTAGCTACACGATTTAAAAACATTGAAATGATATCTGAAAAGAAGAGGATTTTTGTGAGGAAAGAGAAAGCTGTCAACCGCAATGGACAAGAACTTACTGTTATCAAAGTGAAATCGGCACAGAATTTTAGGTTTGAAAGTGATTTTGAAACCTACAACAAGCCTCAAAAAAAAGGCTGGCATTCTGCAAGGTCGTTCTCAACTCCTGTAGAGTCACTTCCACTGAGCAATATAGTGAAAGCAGCTAAGAAGAAGGACGTGGAGACGTTACTTGTGAAAATGTATGGTGATGACTGGCAGAAACATGACTTTTTATCTTGGTATAAGACCATAATAGTGGAAGTCCAGGACGACGAAATTGATGCTGACGAAGTGGACGAATCCTGTGATTGTCTAGAACCTGACATTGGACTACACATTTAAACATTTATATTTTGTGGAAAGTGTCGTTGGTAAATGTTAGCCATTTTTCAAGATATTTTTTGTAACAATACAATAGATATTTTAAGTAGTCTAAGAGTTTTTTTATCAACGTCCATGAAGTCCAATCAAATAAGAACATGTCCTTTTTTTAAAATGTATTTACAGGTTTATTTATACCTTCAGATTTGAAATATTTACTAAGAGTCAGTTAATTTCAATAAATAAAATGATATATGCTAATTTACCCGATTTTTCATGTAAGGTTATTTACTAATACGTTTTTTGCGATTTCCCTAAAACTTCTTAAGGTGGACATGATTGATTTTGATTGACACCTCCTCATTTATGTTCAGGTTAATTTTTATATACGAATATACAGTGTGGTCGGGCGAAAACGAAACTGCGACAACATTTTTGGAAAAATCAGCGGCACGTTGATTTTTTATTAAAAGGGGGCATATTTTTAAGGTATTTTCAATTATTGTACATTGAACCCATGTAGAAATATTGAAGGAGGGGAGTGAAACTATTCACGAAGAATAAAAAAAAATTTTCAACGAATGTCCTCACAGAGGAGAAGTCCCAGATGATTGGAATGAAAGTTTGACAATACTTCTCTTCAAAAAATGAGACAGGGGAGATCTAAAACAAAAACAACGACAAATACATCGAACATTAGAGAAATAACGTTGAACGACATAAATTTAAAAACAGTAAGCGAATACATCTACCTGGGACAGATAATGAAAGTTAACAAAGAAAATCAAACTGCCGAAATTACCAGAAGAATAAGGTTAGCGTGGGCAGGATATGGAAAACTGAGTTGGATCTTGAAAAGCACTAAAATAGAACAATATTTGAAAACCAGATTTTACGATTAGTGTATCCTCCCTATACTCACGTAGACATGGACACTCACCAAGTCTAATATGGATACAATAGTATAGGCACAAAGAGCGATGGAAAGATCAATGCTCGGGGTGACTTATAAACAAAAAAAACAAACAAATGGATTAGAAGCAAAACCAAAGTAAAAGACGGAGTTGAACATGCGGCCAAATTAAAATAAAGCTTCGCAGGACACAATTCCCGACTGAAAGAAAAAAGATGGAACCACGAAATACAATGGTTAGGAAAGAGAATCAAAGGAAAACCACAAATGAGATGAGCTGATGACATTAAGAAGATCGGAAGACACAATTGGAAGCAAGTGGCACAAAATAGAAACTCTGTCTAAGGTTGGATTACTTAAGGCTGAAGAGAGAGAGAGAGAGAAGAGAACCCTTAAGTAAGGGTAAGAATCACTACAACATTTTTTAATGACAATGGTACTCAAATAAAATATCGTTTTAAAGCTTTTGAATTATCTATCTATTAGCCTTTAAAATTTTTAAATTCGTTTCAATAGTTTTATTTGAATTAAAAAAAATACAATTTAACATTAATATTGTTAGCTGCTTACATATTTTTAAGTCCACCAAATATTAAAACTGATTACATCCGGCGTCCATACAATAATAAAGGTTTATTTCGAAAAGTTCTTTCACATTCCGAAGCATTTGCGCAATGATTCGTAACTATTCGTTGATGTAAATCTTCTAAAGATTCGGGTGGAGTTCTATAGAGTTTACTTTTTAGATTTCCGTCTAAAAAAATCCAGGAGAGACAAATCTGGTAACTCAGGGACCCATTTGATGTTGCCTCTTCTCCCAATCCAATGCCGTGGAACATGTTGGTCTAAATATTGATGAATAATTAAGGCATAAATATTGCAGAGGAACACGGTCCTCTTGAAAAATAAAATCGTCTTCATCATTGTTGATTATTTTTATTATAATCAATCAAGGCATGATTATTTACGTCTTCCAGTAATTGTAAATATATTTGGCTAGTTAAAAATCCATAAAAAATAGTCTCATCAGCCCATACATTTAATATTTACGGTTGATGTGTTTGAATCTCTAACACGAGAACTTTGACGATGGGAGACAAAGAAGGAGCCTCCACAAGATCAATAATGCCACGTCAACTACAAAGTAAACACTATTGACGGCGTCTTCTGAAAACGTCTACTAGTAGACGGCCAATCCTTCCAACATAGGACCAAACCAAATCGGGTGGTAAACATCAAGCCACGGCGGTTCTTCTCAGAGACAACACTGACAGTAGCGAGTATAAATATCGAGGGCATCACTACAGCCAAACAAGACATCTTATCAGAATTCTACAAGAACACGAAATGTGAGGTATTGTGCATCTAGGAAACCCACAGAGACCTAACTGCAGCGAGACCGAAATCGGCCCAGTTTACTCTGGGGCTATGCAGATTCAGATGCAAATGGAGACGCAGTAGAAGCATGGGCCAAAACGAGTGGCCTCACGTTAATCCATGATCCTAAACTTCCACCATCTTTTCAGAACAAAGTTTGGACAAGAGGATATAACCCGGATATCTGTTTTTCAAGTAATAACCTCGAAGACCGATGTACCAAAGTAGTATATGGCCCCATACCAAAAACTCAGCATAGACCAATTGGCATAAATATCTTGCCAATTGTCAGACCATAAGCTATTCCATTCAGAACGAGATTTAACTTCAAAAAGGCCAACTGGCAAAAGTATGCAGATATGCTAGATTCTGAATTGCTGCGTCTTGAACCAAAAGTAGAGAACTTCGAAAAATTTGTAGATGTACTTAAAAAATGTGTCTAGAAAAGCTATCCCCAGAGGTTGTAGACAAAAATATGTTCCTGGGATGTTCAGCGAGTCCAAAGAACTAATGAGAACATACGAAACCCTCTATTCTACTGGCCCTTTTAGCCAAGAAACGGTTGACTGCGGAGCAGTACTACTCCAACAGCTAAGTCAAGCCAGACAGAAAAAGTGGATTGAGACCCTGGAAAAAATGGACATAATACATAGTAGCAAAATAGCATAGAACCTTGTAAAAAAACTTAGCGGTGATCCAAAAGAACATAAACCCCCTTGCAAGCTTACAGCAAACCAAGTCGCTGCACAACTCCTTATGAATGGAAGAACTACGAACCGATATAAGGACCCAAACACTAGAAGATTGGATTCTTAGACAAACTACCTAGGAACTCCTTTTAGACTAAAAGAACTCCACGACGGTATGAACAGGTTAAAAAACGGGAGAGCTGCAGGTGTGGATGAAATATGCAGTAAACAAATAAAGCATCTAGGTCCAGGAGCAAAAAACTGGACCTTGCAACTATATAACACGTGCTGCAATGCCTGCGAAATCTGCAAGTCTCCTCAAAAATCATGGAATCTAAAGTAATAGCCTTGTTAAATCCAGAAAAGGACCCAGAAAATCCCAGTAGCTACAGACCTATTTCGCTGTTGTGTCTTTTTCAAACTATACGAGAAACTCATATTCGCCAAATAGAAAAAAATGTCGACAAGCACCTCATCCCACAACAATGAGGATTCAGACCCGGCAAATCTTGCATCGGTCAAGTCATCGCACTAACAGAACACATTGAAGAGGGCTTTGAAGAAAAATTTATAACAGGGGCTGCTTTCGTAGATTTGACACAGTAAGTAAGAGTTGGAGAGTTCAAAAAAACGGCCTCCCACAGGGAAGTGTGTTAGCACTAATGTTCTTTAATATATACATACAGAAACGACCAACCTACGAAAGTTTTGAAGAAGTGGAGAAGAAACTCGAAACTGCCTTAAAAACAATAACAGCGTACTACCTGCAGACTTCCCTGAGACCCAATCCCTCTAAAACCCAAGTCTGCGCTTTCCGCCTTCGCGCAAAGGAAGCCAAGCGAAAACTCCAAATTGCGTGGAATGGTAATACATTAGAACACACAAACCAACCTATATATCTTGGAGTAACTCTGGACCGGTCCCTCACCTACAGACAACATTGCATAAAAACGAGAAGGAAAGTAACAACTAGGAATAGCATAGGTACTCGGAAAGCTAAAGGGAAGTAAATGGGGTGCACGTCCTGGCGTTTTAAGAACAACAGCACAGGTACTGTGTTTCTCAACTGCTGAATATGCGTGCCCCGTTTGGGGCAAATCTGTCCACACCAAACAAGTTGATACTGCGCTAAATGAGACATGCAGGATAGTAACGAGGTACATGAAACCAACGCCACTCTCAAATCTATATAATGCAGCGGGTTTTGCAGAACCTTCAACACGCACAGGCGTTGCAGAGAACATAGAGAAAATTAAACAGATCGCAGCATGCCCTATACAAAGCTCGAACACCACAAAAGCGACTAAAATCCAGGAAAAGCTTCCTTGGGACAGTGCAGGATGAACCGCCTGAGTATTTAACTCTTCCTCAGATTCAATGGACCGGCCAGTCCCTAGACTTTAAAACGTGGAAAACTATGAATAGAAACATGACAAAATGGGGAAATGTACCCTCGAAGATTTGTGGCTCGTCAACAAAGATGGAAACGATGTTATTCGATACTGGCCCGAAATTTTATAAATGACATGTCCGGACACATGGATAAAGTAAAAGTAAGTACATACTGTGAAGATTTACAATTTCATTTTTGAAAAAAGTGCATTCATCTTAAAAAATAATATCAAAGAAAATAATCGAAAACACCGGAAAATGGGGTCCCATTTAACCAAAATTCGACAAGAAAATACTGTCGCACTTCCTGATAACACCTTTGTTACGTTTTTGTCTGGCCACCTTGTATAGAAATAAAATAATAAATAATACAATTTAGATACCAAAAAGAATGATTTCTATAGCCCATTAGAAATATAATATTTGTATTTTATAATACATATTCATTATCTATTTCTCTGTTTAATAAAAAGAATGATCAGTATTTACTTATTGAAAAATTTATTATATAATAAATCTCGAGAAGTAACTTTGGCATTAAAAGCTTAGGATAAGTTATTTTTAATTCTTTTCCTAAATAAATAGACTTACTTTTATCTAGATACATGGTTTATCTTAAATTCTAATAATATCCATAGCGATATCATTCAACTTTCCTCGATGCATTGATTACACAGGCTATAGACATAGACCATTAGTTTTTATTATATAGTTTTAAGATTGTTTTATTTTTTTCCGTTATTTAAAAAATTCATGATTTCTAGGTGCTACTTTTGGGGATGAGGACTTGCAACAACAATAATGAACACCAAGTTGCTGCACGGCAGACACGGTTACCATGTTCCATGTCATGCAAATCGTGGACTCAGTTAACGTGGGTACAAGAACATGTGCAGTGGGACTTACAAGAATGAAGTTCTCTGTTATTCTCAGATGAAGCTAGGTTATTCTGATTAAAAAAGAGTGAGAGTTTGAAGAGAATCTAGTCGACAAGAGAGACTCAGGCATGTACAGGGTGTTTGTTCATACAGTGGTCTACATAACAAGTAATGGCTTCCTGATGTTAAAACAGTCGTCAAATAACGTTGACTGGGCTTCAGTTGTTTCTATCAAAAGAGCAACAGAATTAGCTCAATTAACTACCGAAATGTATGTAAAGGTAACTGAAATTAGTATAGTAAACCTCCAATTTCTTGGTTTGATGATGAACTAATAGTAATGCGAGTCAATCTTTCCACAGTCAAGCTAATTGCTGATGTTACAAAGGAATATAGTGAGTATAAAAAGTTTAGGAAGCACTATAAATCAACAATATCGTTAAAGAAAAAACTGGCTTATGAGAATTTCTTTTCCAATGCAGAAGATATATCTCATGACAGTTGGAAAGTTATAAATTGTCACAGAAATAAATTTCAAAATAAAAAAAGTCTGTCCAAGTGCGATTACATCAAACGATTTCAATAATTACTTTACTTCAGTGGCTAAACATATTAGAAGTTCTTTTGATTCTATAAATGAAAATGTAGCCATAGATTTTTTGAAAGACTCTTCTTGCGACTCTTTATTTTTATTACCTGTTAGTGATACTGAAATCAGGAATGTTTTGCATAGATTGAAAAATTCACACTGCACGGATTTTTATTTCTTAAATAAAAAAAATAATTGTGAAAATTTCAATCATTCCTAATTTCGGCAAAATTTTTGAAAAGTATTCTAAATTTTCAGAGGATAAAAATACAACTTCCTACGACTTATAATGGAAGGGAAAGTGGAAGGAAGAAGAGGTCAAGGAAGAATAAAATGCTCCTGGTTGAAGAATGTAAGAGACTGGACAGGCATGGACAAACATTCGATACTAAGAACAGCTCAAGATAGAGAGCAATTTGCTGTAGCTAACCTTCAGAAATGGAGAAGGCATCTTAAGAAGAAGAAGATTTCAAAATGTTCGTTTGATAGAATATCTGGAAAAACACAAAATACTTCACTGTAATCAATATCGCTTTAGAAAAAAATGTAGCACTACACTAGCTATACAAAAAATTGTGAGAGATATAGTTGATGGCTTGGTGGAAGGTCATTTTGTGTCTTTGACATTGTGTGACTTATTCAAAGCTTTTGATTGTGTTTTGGACGAATTACTGTTCGAAAAAATGCATATTTACGGTATTAGGAGAAACACTCTTAATCTGTTTAGATAATATTTAACAAGTAGAAAACAAGCAGTTTTTCCTAATAACAGCTACTCTGAGTTTAACACTATCGAACTAAAGGTTCGATATTAGGACCCACTTTGTTCCTTATTTATCTGAACGATTTATTTCACTATACTTTTCCTATAAAATGTGTTTGCTTCGCAGATGATACAACTCTCATTAATACTGATATTAACCAGGATAATTTAAAAATTCAGCTGGGTTCATGGACGTATAATATTAGAGCACAACGTTTTAAGTTAACAAAGAGCATAAAAAATTCGGCTGATTTGTATAACTTTTTGCCAAAGAGGCGTCAAGCTGTATATCATGCTGCTGAAGCAAACACAGATTATTATACACATTTTTTGTTAGATTTTTATGTTTTATATTGATTTTTATGTTACAAATTTCTATTAAATTAGTTTTCTTCACAAGATCCCTGTGAATGTTACAGAAGTAAACAAAAGGGCTTATTTTTTTTAGAGTACTTTATTTTCTTTAAATTTGTGTTTTATGGACATAAGACGTACATTATAAACATGTAAGTTAATGTTTTATGTTGTAAATTCCTTGTATGGAAATGACTAATAATTCAAAAGAAGGAAGACTTATTCCAAGGCCTACTATAATTACGACTTTTTTCGATACAATATAATCTATATTTGTATATATTACATAGTCAAGATAATTGAAAATCAAAAGGTTAAAAATCTTAATTGTAATAAACTAATAATTAATCAGTAAATCACTAAACATTAGTCATTGGTCATTAGAAAATATAATCTGTTAACCCACTATCTTTAAAGTCATTAGGAATTCATTTATTCTTCGAAAGAACGTAAACAAAGTAAGTATAACATTAACAATTTTGATTTACAGACTAATTATACGAAAAATATAGATTTATTGTGTAATAACTGAGGAATATATACTAATATTTACTGAGGTAACTCCACCATTACCGGTCCCTACCCCGGATGAAAAAGAGAGAAGGTGAATGGTTAGTGATCTCAAGTGGCTTCTGTCATTAAATATAAAGAAATACGCTAGTTGACATACGTTAATGACACTAATAAATCCTACCCGCGATGGGATGAGTAAAGGCCAGTTTCCATCGCCTTAAATCTGGAACCCTCTGGCTAAGGTATGGCAACTCTAACAAAATGCATAGAGCTAACCCCCTTACCTTGTAAACATCTAATTTTACGAAATCCAAAGTTCAATTTGCTGGACAGAACTCCATCTAATTGCCAGTGAAACGAATCACATTAGCAGCGCTCATTACTTGGTGCTTAAGAAAGTAAATATTGGCGCTTCCACCTATAATTCCGGCGCTGATGGTCTGCCGTCACCGAGATATCCGGTGTAGTTATCCGGAGATGCATTTTGCAATGTCAATTCACTTAGGTGCGTGATAGCAGGCGCTATCCTCCGCATCACCACACCCCGTGGCGATTCAAGGTTTGAGTAAAAACATTATTTGTTGTAAATTTACATTGTTTTCGGAGCATTTTAAACAACTTTTTAAATCAGCCTCCAAAGGGCCAAAAAAAGAAAAGTTTGCTATCAAACTATAGGTATATATGGTATAAAAAAAATTATCAGTTTATTGAATGCTCTGTAAGTTCGGGATTTGTAATTTCCACAAAATTTTTATTGAACCAAAAAGGAGATATAGCATTCTCAATGCCTAATAGTAGAGCATACTCAAAGCCAAAGGGATTTAAGAGACTTATGTAAGAGATTTACGAAAATATGTACCGTTTAAGGACCAAGGTTATTACAACCGTATGTTTGAGAACATTACTGATAATACCGAAACTTAAATTCTGGAAATTTAATCGAAGATAGCAATGAAAGTAGTGTTGGTGACTCTTCTTATGTTTGAAATTCTTATGTTTTATTTTAATCCGGGAAACAACATAAAACACCTAGCAAAAATTTCTAAAAGCACCGTACATCAAATATTAACTGAAAATTTGGACATGAGATAGCTGTGAGCAAAATGGATGCTGCGTTTGCTTACACTCGAGCAAAAATAGTGTCGTGGAGGTGTTTCAATTTAGTGTTTAGTAAAGTTTCACACCAAGAAAGTAGAATTTTTGCTCCGCCTTATAATTATGGAGATTCCATCACTTTAGATCAGAGACAAAAGACAATAAAACAATGACTTAAAAGATAAAACTGGTTCCAAAGAAAGAGAAGATCGTTTTATCTGATTATAATTATAAAGGGATAATTTTCATTGACGATCTTGAAAAAAGCAAAACTATCAATGAACTTATTGCAACGATTTAACAAATAAATCAAGCAAAGACGACTGTTCTTTGTCGTCGCTGTTGACAACGAAACTGTTGTTTCATTGCGAAAATTGGATTATTTTCTGTTCACAAACTTGAAAAAATGCCACAGTGGTTAAAAATTTTCCAACCGTGAAGAAGTGATGTCGGTAGTTAATGACTATTTTGAGGAGCAAGAAAGTTCTCATAAAACAAGTACCAAATTTATTGAACAAGTGTATAAAGATGTATATAAAAGTAAATATATTTTTTCCAAGCGTTTTGTGTTGTCTTTCTTATGGTACTACCACGAATATACTACATCACATTTGCAGCAGCTAGAAAGCTTACTGGTATTTTTCAACCGTACCTCATAACTCAAGATTCTCTGTGACTTTCAAATTAACGTTCGTCTCTGGTAAGCTAATGTGTATGGCCAAAGATAGTCGCAACTATCGAAAACATCTACCAAAATAACAAAATGGCAGTCACAATAGATGGACAACTTACAGAACCTATAGAAATAGGCAGCGGAATAAGACAAGAGGATTCCTAGAGACCCATGCACTTCAATTTGATCATGGATGAAATCAAAAGCGTTAACAAAGGAGGAGGATACAGAATGGGAAACAAAGACATAAAAACTATTCTGTTACGCAGACGACGCAATATTGATAGCCCAAGGTGAAGATAGTCTGCAAAAACTGGTCCACAGATTTAACATGAGAGCAAAAGAAGTTAATATGACAATATCTCAGAAAACTAAAACAATAGTAGTCAGCAAAGAACCAACCAGATGTAAAATAGAAATTGATGGCATTACTATTGAACAAGTAATGGAAATAAAATACCTGGGAATTACATTGTTCAGCTATGGAGACCTGGACAAAGAAGTGAGAGATCAAGTACACAAAGCAAATAGACTGGCAGGATGCCTTAATAACACTGTATGGCGAAATAGACACATTAACACTAGAGATGAAGTCAAGAATTTATAAAGCCAGTGTAAAACCAATAATGACATATGCCTAAGAAACAAGACCCGACTCAGCCACAATGCAAAGGCTGCTGGAAACGGCAGAGATAAGAGTGCTGAGAAAAATTACAGGAAATACGCTGAGAAATCAAAAGAGAAACGAAGACATTAGAAGAAAATGTAACGTACAGTGTATATATGAATGAACACAAAATAGAACAAAAAGGGAATAACCACATAAGCTGAATGGAGGAGACCCGTGTCGTCAAAATAGCAACAGATAAGTCACCAATCGGCAGAAGAATTATTAATCCTCCAATGAACAAGCAGAATTGCTTATAAACAAGAAGAAGAAGAAGAATAATAAAGAAGATAAACATCATAAAGTAATTCGAGTGGTTAATCAAAAAGTATGAGAAAGATCAATTGGTCAGAGACAATATTTATAGCTAAAAGATCTATAAAGAGAATTTGGATATACCAGAAATTTTTAAAAGCATAGATAGTCCCTCTTACAAAAATATCCAGATAGCCAATTGTATAGTCAACTACTGTATGAAGATGTCGTTATAATAAGATAAAAAACTATATAGTTAAACATACCAAATACAAAATCCTGAGTGGCATGAACTTTTGATAGCATATTCAATGTGAAGATAATGCCAAATGGCGTTTTCCGCTCAGACTAAGACATAAGAAAGACACTATATGGCGGCTTCTGCAGCGAAAGTATTAAGGGGAAAACCTTCAACATAAAACAATTATAGATCAGGCAGTAAAAAAATAGACTAACTAGAAAAAAATAACAACCAACGATCTAACAAAAGAATGGAGATATATTTAAACAGCACTGAGAAATCAGAAGATAAGAGGACAGGGGACTTCATTTGATGAAGACTACAAAAGCCTTTTAAACCAGAGAAACGAAGAAAAAAGGAAAAATCAGAAATATTAGAAAGAAAAATAGAGCAGAGGATGATACCACATAAAACTAAATAAAATGAAGCTAAAACTAATAGAAAAAAACTAAAAAAGTAAGGAACAAAACAATTTTTATCATTATTTTCGAGGACAGATAAAACAGACGAATAAGCAGAGCATTTTAAAGGTTTAAAATAGGCCAAGGAAAAAATAACAATACTAGAAACACCACAACAATTTATGGTAGATAAATATTGTTATGTTGTGGCAAGTGTACAGATTAATCGCACGATTTAACAACACACGGCAATGCGCAGGTCTGGCAGATGATTTATTTTCATATAATAATATTAAGAAAATAAAAATTTTCCCAGATGATTTACTTTAACCCTTTCATTACTGTGAGCACATATATGTGCTAGCGGATTTTAAATTTGATAGCATCTATTTGTTAACAACTCGTAAATAATAAAATTTTAGTAAAGAAAAAGTGGCTGCTCTGTTTTTTAACCGATTATATATAATTTAGTGGATGATTAACACAAGTTAGTGATATTGCTTATTTTTTATTGTTTTAATCGATTTTACCATAATCTCTAAACGGGACTCTAGTGTCTTAGGTCTCAGTAGTAGTTTATACCGGGTCATATTTATACCATTCGTATTGTTTGGTTGCAGACTTACTATGTCACTTTGACGTTTTCTAACATAAACATTTCTAACATTTCGGAAAATGAATTCGAGGAAGAACCTTATGTTGCCTCAGAGTCTGATTATGTACCTGGTAACGATTTTGCCTCAGATTCTGATAAAGTAGGTACCTAAGAATACTCCTGACCGTGTGAATGCCAACAGCACTGCTTCCGACGAAAAAAGTTCTAATACGCGAAAATATCTGAAGATGAGCATGAAAGGAATGAATTGAAATGAAACATACCAAATACAAAGTTTTGTCCAAAAAAGAAATTCCTAGCCAGGAAATGGGATAACAATACTAAATATTGATTAAAGATTCTCGTCCTGTTGATATTTTTCTAAAATTATTTCCGCATAGTTTATTTATGCATGATTAAATACGAAAAACGCAGATATGTACGAAATGATAACAGTGATTGGTACTATGGTTATGTGTTACAATAAAGAGTACCATGTATCTCACACTACTCGCCACAAAACGAATCACTTTCGAATTTCCGCACAAAAAAAAGCTTTTTCAAGAGATCGCTGTTTATTCCTGCTATCTAAGTCCTACTATAATAATCCTGAAAGATATGATAATACATCGATGAAGTGGTTTCTTGTTTAAAACAAACGTTTGTAAAGGCGAGAAATGAGAGTTTGCATCGACGAATCAATGACTAAGTTCAAAGAAAGATCTGTCCTGAAGCAGTATCTTCCTATGAAGCCAGTAAAAAGAGATATAAAAATGTGGCTACGAAGTGATTCTTTCACAGGATATATATATATATATATATATATATATATATATATATATATATATATATATACGATTCCAATATTTACTCTGAAAAAGAATCCACACCAACTACTGGAACTCTAGGAGAAGGAGTTGTTGAAACTCTAGCCAACACCATACGGTCACCAGATGTGTGTCTATGCTTTGATACATTTTTCACTTCGTTCAACCTACTTAACATTCTAAATTTTCCATGTTTAGGAGCCTATATGGCCAATCGGGTAAACTTAAAAATAACAAAATGTTAAAGGGTGAGTTTTTAGTTTCATCCGAATTTTAGAGACTAAATGGAAAGTTACGGAAAATGTCTTAGCATTGTACCTAAAAAATTTTATCTATAATGAAATCAGTAATAAAAGGGTTAAACTAAGAAATATGGTTTTATTTTAAATCAAGTAAAAACCAAATATATAAAGTAATAATTTAAGTAGTTCTCACAAATCGAGGAGACCTAGAAAGATTATAAAGGTTGGTAAAAAGCTAATAGATAGTTGTAAGGCAGCATGAGTAGCATAATTAAACACAACATTATAAGGCAAAAATGTGTCAAGCATAATCAAAATCGGAACATACATTTCTTTTCCTGTGTGATCGATTATAAAGCCTAACGATGAAAATATCAAGGTGTACGAGAGGAAAATTCTACTGAAAATCTTCGAAAGTATAAATGTAATCGAATGAGAAAAGAGATGACGAAATAATTATGAGATCTGGTTGAACAAAACAATGTCAAAAATTAGGACGCAGGCCAAGAGAGTTGGGACACGTGTTATGAATGTCAGAGAACAACATGCCTCGAAACATTATCCGCACTCCAGGAAGACATTGAAGCAGACCGGAAAAAACCACTGGCGGATCTAAAAACCTGAAAAAAAAACGAACCAAAAACTTTGGTTGCAAAATGACCCCATGGCTTCTAGGGTTGGTTATAGCACACATATGTTTACATACTGTATTTATTGGTACCCGAAATCTATCAACAAGCTATTTTAGAAACTTTATACAAACAGAAATACTGATACAAAAACGAACAACTCATTAAAGAGTACAAAAAACTTTGGCTATGTTGAAGGTTAGGATTGTTGAAGAGATATAAAACCACAGAGTATGTAAATACCACAGATTGATACCTTGAAATATCATAATATGTTGGTTTGTTAGTAATTATAAGAACTTTGATTAGATTTAACTGTGGGTAGCTATGAAGTATACGATAACTTACATGTACTTTGATAACATTCTCTACATTTCTAATCTCTAACACTCCAGACAATTTTTTATAAGAATGTATAGCTTAAGCGGAGAAAATATTTATTATAAATCTTTAATCAAATCTCTTATGTAACAATATTACGGTTAAGCGAACGTTTTTTTTTTTAAGAAATGGAATAATTTTACTTCAAAACAACATATAAAAAAATAAATAAAGCTGATAACACAAGAAAATCTCACCACCTTAACCAAAACTGCAACTGCCGCGAAATCAACAATAATTCTAATACGATTTAAGAACACAGTAAATATCACAGTCAGTTCCTGAACAAGTTCTATAAATTTAATAAAACTCCCGTTAAATTGTTTTTACGAGAAATAAGTAGGCAAGAACATGGATATGTCGAAAAAACTTTTGAGTTTTCTATCTTTGTCTTGAAGAATTCTAAACACAAATAACACAGGAGCTGGTCAACGTGTAATAGGTACAGGGCCGCATTGCCTATAATCGCAAAAGTGATTATCATTATTTTAATGGGGCCTATAAATTAGTCACTGTTTTATTTTTGTTTATTATTGATTATAGCTTAATTTATAAATATACCGGTAGAAAATAGTTGTTTGATTTGTTTTTTGTTGATTGGTTATTAATTCTTATAATTTAAAAGAAAATTGAATTCAAATATCTTGAAACTTGAAACCAGCGTTTGGGGAGCGACCGCAGAAGAAAAAGAAAAGACATAATTAGTTTTTGGGAATTTTTCTCTTCTATTACTTTTTCTTCTTCTTTTTATGTAGACATGACTTTGTCTGTTTTTCAATGTTCCTCCAGTAAATTGGCGTTCCATCGTTTTCGTAGTCTTTCTATTGGGGAACCGTTTATTACCGTCTTTACTACTCTATTTTTTGTCATTCGGCTTATATAATTCTAGTATTTCTTACCCAGTTCTTGATGTTCTCCACATTGCATCTACGTCGTATATCTGCACTTCTAGTTGTGTCTTATAGTGTCTTACCATCAATATTTCTGTTTGTGTTTTTATCTCTGCTGTTTCTAACATCCTTTTTGTCCTCTCTGTGTCAGGTCTTTTTTCTGCCGCGTATGTCATTATTGGTCTGATGACTGTTTTGTAAATTCTGCCTTTTATTTCTTTCTGGACATTTTTATTTCTACATATTGTTTTATTCAGGCAACCTGCGGCTCTGATTGCTCTAAACACTTGATCTTCCACTTCAGTTTCGTAGCTAGATAATGTCTAAATATTTAAGCTCCATCAGTTGTTCTATTATCTGACCTTCCAGTTCCAATATATATATATATATATATATATATATATATATATATATATATATATTAGTAAATTTGCTGTTATAACCATGCTAGTGTTGCCCAAAATCGGTCTTGGTCTTGCAGTCTTGGTCTTGTTCTTGCGTTTTCGCAAGACCAAGACCAAGACCAAGACCAAGACTGACCCTGCAAGATTTACGCAAGAACAAGACTAAGCCTTCGAGACTCTTGCGTCCTGCAGTTAGGAGTGTCGTTTTAGCGAGTATTGTAGTTCGTGTATATGCTTAAAGACTCTATGAGACGCAAAAAAATATGTAATAAAAATTTGAAAAACTGGACTTATGCGCATTACGAACAATACCATAAACATACATCAAAATCATCAATCAAAATATTCATTAAAAACAACACATTTGATATCTTTTCCAACATACGACTTCTTCGCTCTGAAATTAATTGTCCAGATTTTGAGAATAGCTGCTCTCTAATCATAAAATAATCTTGCATTCTTACGTCGACAGTAATATCGTATCGAAATTTTTTAAAAATATTTCACCTTAGCTAATAAAAAATATAACACTTATTATTACAGACACCCACTTCACGGTATTCCATTTTTTTTACCATTATAATTTAGTTAGAAGGAATCTAAATAAACAAGTCTTATCGGCCTAAGACTAAACATTGTTTCTGCTGAGTGTGCGATGAAATCATTCGGTTAAACCAAATTTGCTGAAAGAGCGTGACTAATATTCAAAAGTAACGAGACAAATTAATAACAGATAACGTCGGTTACCGTGTAAACAAAATACCGAAATATTTAGAATAACGAAGTAACGATATATAATTCTCGGTTTGTTATTAGATACCTAGGGTATTGAATAGTAACGGACATTAGTAGTAGTTACCTTTTCGACATTACTAAACTTCATTTGCCAAGTTTACAATTTGACATGGGCGACAAAGATTCAAAATAGTTTTAGTCGGAGTAGTGAGCGTTGTAATTATAGATCTAAAAGCAAATTTGATGAGTTTTTCGAAATAATTCATGCATCCCAAATTGCTTTGTTTAAATTGTGCCTACATAGAAAGGTTAAAATGAAAATGAAAAACAGAAACACTTCAGGTTTAAGGAAGCATCTAATATCTTTTCACAAAAAAGAATTACAAATATTTCTTCCTGAAAAACTAAAATTCTGGTTCCTAAAAAAATGTTCCTACTACTTTATTTTGGTAAATTAATGTATTTATTAAGTAGATATCTCCTTAACTTAAAATAACTTCTTTTGATTATCATTGCTTTCTTACCTATTCTTTATTTTTTCAAGTTAGTTTTTTATATAAAAGTAGAGCTAAGATTGTAATAACATTTATGTTGCTTTAATAAGTGGATTATAGTTTGTTATCTTATCACCTAAAGAATATGTGCCCTTGATACCTGTATGTGGACTTTTGCCACGTACCAATCTTTTTTAAGATTTCCATTTCATATATGGTGGAGGTCCATCAATACCTTTCTAGACAGAAAATGTTCTTTAAAATACAGTTAAGTTTATGTCATTAATTTGGTTTTTTTGTGTTTTAACCATGTTTGATTGACTTTCGTGGGGCATGGTAGATAGCTGGGTTAGTTAGAGCATAGGCACGGATCGCTTAGATCGTGGCTTCAAACTCCCCTAGTAACGTTTAATAAATAGCAATAGGCTAATGGGTAACTGCAAGACTTGCAAGACTCTTGCTGCAAGACCAAGACCAAGACCAGGTGTATTGGCGCAAGACCAAGACCAAGACTGTCTAAGTCTCGTCTTGTTCTTGCATTTGGGTAACACTAAACCATGCATTTTGTTTTTTTTTTTAGGGAAATTATCATGTTAAATGTTCTGGCGGTTATATTAGATTGGTGCAGCATACGTTGTAAATCATCGTCACTTTGAGAGAGTAGTATTGCGTCGTGTGTATAGCGGATTATTTTGTTGTTTTTCTCCCACTTGGTATCCTTTTTTAATTCTTACTTTTTTTATTATTTCATCCATATTCAGGTTGAACAATAGAGGACTTTTCCCTTATTGTTTGAGGCTTGTTATTTTCTGGATCGTATACTCCTAGGATGTTCAGGTCTGCCTTTAACATTATTTACAGTTACAATCTTTTCTGGTATGTATTGACACTCTTTGATATGGTTTTGGTATATTTGGACTATTAGTTTATGTCATGTCATTGGCAATATGTGCTGTAAATGTTTGTATATGTGTAAAGTGTTCCTGTTTAGTGAACATGTATTGCGTGTTGCCTATTTATTGTGTATGATAGAGAATGATGTGTATACAGACTTTTCATTAGAGCAGTTGTTTTGGGCTGTATCATATAATGATTTGATGATTCCTTTTTTGGTGTTTACGTAGTGGTTTGAGTGTTAGTTTAAATAGAAAAATATTTTATTTTAATAATAACTCATAAAAGATTTTTTTTGTTATTTATAGACAAATATACCAAATAACTATTTTTATTGGTTGTGTATTGATAAATATATAAATATATATATATATATATATATATATATATATATATATATATATATATATATATACTGTGTAATAGTAAAATGTTCATAAATATAAAAGTGTTAGTACGGGCCAGTGTTTCTTATCGAACTAGTTCAAAGTGGGGTAAAGCGTGATGTCAAATTCGATTGGTTCAGTTCAATAGCTGATAACGACTTGATGATAAGGAAGGCCATGCTTTCGACAATTTATGTTTAAGTTTTACGGAAAGTCTAGATATATTTTACTTAAGAAATTGGGCTATCTCTCTTATTATAATACTGACAATTATTTTGTTTAAATTACCATAGATACATAGGTACCTATATGTATGATAATTACTAGATAGCATTAATGTTTTGCACTGTCTGCACATAATATTCAAAATATATATACATATGGAGTACACGTACGTATGTAAGTCATATGTTTTTAAAAGTACGAGCCCTTGGCAACAAGGTCAACACACAGTTCACTATTATATATAATTGTTGTCTGTTATAATATATATATATATATATATATATATATATATATATATATATATATATATATATATATATATATATATATATAGGGTGTCCAGACCGGAGGAGATTCCTCAGATAATTTTAAGACCATTTAACTCAATTCACCTAGTCCAAAAAATGCTTCATAGGGAGCTAGAACTCTTAAGATGGCGCCTTGTAATTAGATTTTTTAAATACCTCCAAAACGGTTCTATTTAGAAAAACGAAAACTGGTAGAATTGTTTATCCTTCAGAGTTTAATCGATGGCATCAATTGCCGATTTGAAAATTTTTCGTTTTTTATAAATATACTTTTAATAAATCAAGCAGCAATTTGTATAAAAATTAGGAAAAGAAGAAAACAATGAAATGGAGACAAAATTTTATTTGAAGGTTTTTAAAAACAAAGGTATTTATTAGGATGGGACGAAACTAACACAAAAGAACAAGTGTCAAAGGTAGATAATTATAAAATTTTTTTGATGTAATGACTATTGTTCTCTATACATAAATTTGCCCTTTTGCTTAGAAAACGCCAAATTTTTTCAAAAATTCCAAGGTTATTTCTAAATTCCTTGCAAGCATTTTGTATCCTTAGCCAGAGTTGTGCACGATTTTGTATCGAAACGAAATAAACAAATGCTTTTGCGTATCCCCAAACATAATAATCAGAAGGATTCAAATCCGGCGATATTGCTGGCCAAGCAACTAGACCTCCTTTCCCAATCCAGTAGTCTTTGTAGTTATTATCAAGAAAGTCTCATACATTCCTGCTAGAGCGGGCCGGATAGCCGTCATGTAGAAGGCATAAGTTTTGTCGAATATTTAGAGGCACATCATCAAACAAATCAGGTAAAACATTTTGCAGAAAATGTAAGTAATTATTACCATTTAAACGAGCAGGCAATTCCACAGGTCCAAGTAGATAATCGTCAACTACTCCTATCCAGACATTCATGCTAAGCCTATGCTGATGCTTAAATTCTTGAACAACGGTGGGGATTGTACAAATAATAATGTGCAATATGTACATTAAAAATTACAATTTTTGTGAAGGTAGCTTCCGAAGATCAAGTCTGCCTTAAAAGGAATCCGGTTCGAGTCGATGGAAGAGATGAAACGAAAAACGGCGGAACTCCTAAAAGCTCTAAAAAAAAAAAGAAGACTTCCAGCATTGCTTTGACCAATGGAAAAAACGAATGGAATGGTGTGTGGCGGGGGAAAGGGAATATATTGAAGAAGAACATTCGATTGTAAAATAATTTTTAAAATAAAACTCTTTTTCATAAGCAGTCTCGTTATTTAATAACCACACCTCGTATATATATATATATATATATATATATATATATATATATATATATATATATATATATATATATATTGTTATGATATGTAAAATCGAGAAAAATATTGGTTTGTTTAAAATATTTCAAAGTTCAAAAAACATTAAAATAATTCAGAAAGTATAACCAACAAACATTTCGAAGAAGGAAAGTTATTAAATTCTTGGATTACCTGTACTAAACAAAATGTAAGCTATGCAGAAATTATTTCTTTGTTATACTTGAGTGACCCGCATAATTTTAAGTGAAATCCAAAGACAATTGAACCGGGTTTTTCCAAATACATTAATGTAGTGATTAAAGACAATAGAAGAGATTTTAGAAAGAGGTTTTTGTTAGTTTTTAAGAATTATAGAAAAATATTATTTGTAAATAAGTTTTAGGAAATTTTATAATTATAGGTAAAAATTTGTTTGTTATCGAAATGAAAAAATGGGGAATTGTGACGAGTTTTGATTGGCGGAGATTGAAAAAGGTGGGATAGGTATGTAGGAATGAAAGTTTAGCTAGATTTAGGAGAGAGAAAAGATAATCAGTTGGTTTTCCAAGTCTGTAAGACGTACAGTGATTGTTCTCTGGCGGTTCCCGAGAAGTAGCAAGCAGTAGTGTTGAATGTTAGTGAGTTTTTGTGGAGTTAGTGTATCTGACAGAAGCTGAAGCAGCAAAATATTGTAAGTCATATTTTTCTACTTATATTCCAAGAGTCACTGTTCAGGCCAACGAGAGATTCAGTTTATCGTAAAGAGAAGATATTCCAAGAGTCATTTTTTCACTCGGGCCAACGAGAGATTCAGTTTATCGAGAGGAGAAAGGCTATCATAATTTGAATGATTTGTGCTTTTGAAGGAGATCATTAAGGACGATATACTTGCAACAATCTGTTGTAAGATTGCTGATTACATAGGGAGCGGTTGAGAGGAGATAATATAGTCTACAAGGAACAAGGATTTGGACCACTCATCATCAGAGAGAGATATTTTTGTTTTCTGCAGTTTTTTCTTTTATTGATAACACAATTTTTACACTTAATTTAGAAAGGATATAAATATTTTGATTAGGAGAGTTAGAATAGTTTGGGATTTTGAGATTTCAATTAGTATTGTTTGTACCATTAATTTTGATTGTTCACGTACGTAGAACAAAATTTTGAGAATCATTATATGAGATTTGTTTATTGAAAACTTTTGAGTGTGAATTATTACATTATTTTTATTCATTATCATTCATTATCACATGTGTTTTTTATTATTCCGGTATTCTTTGGACCTTACCTTTCACATGTAATAGCATAGATATTGAAGCACGAATTTAACCCTGAGATAAAAGAATTAAAAATTGTGATAGAGTCATAATCATATCATTTAAATAATTTTAATTAATCAAAAAATTTAATTAGCTAATTATTGCTTGGCGCACCAAGACTTTAAATATCACAATAATATATATATATATATATATATATATATATATATATATATATATATATATATATATATATATAATTTTAAAAAATCACCTTAATATACTATCTATATATTTTTTATAGAAATATATACATATTTATTCACTGATAAAGAATCTCCAGCTTATATTTATTTTTATTTGATAAAAATGATTGAATTTTGAGTATCCAGCGACATAAATCTGGCTACTAAATACGCGTTCTTTACTGATAAGCAATTAAAAATAGAAAATCTTTTTATTTTTATAAAAACTTCTTAATAATGAAACACAAAATCTAAAAATGCCTACTTTATTTCAGAGTTAACTACGATTGTGACTCATATATATATATATATATATATATATATATATATATATATATATATATATATATATATATATATATATATATATATATATATATATATATATATAGATATATATATATAGTGCGAGTAAAAAGTCCTACTAAAGGTATTACAAATAAATCTTAAAATGATAACGAAAAATATTGATTGACATTTTTATTTGCAGATTGCAGTTAATTATTATTAACATATAATAATGTATCATGGCTAACTTATCATCACATATCATTATTAACTTCCTGGATACGTCATTGCTCAAATTTGAGATCATGCACTAACTGCATTTAATCAATTATAGTTAAGTTGTTCGCTAATAACATTTATTTCATAATAAATTATTTTTTTATTTAAATTAATGATTTACGTTATTACTTCAATTTTCACTTACTTTAATTTTAAAAAATTACAACATTTTAATTCGTTAATACAATATTTTTACGTGGATTGACTACCTAAAAAAAACTCTATGCAGAGAAAAAACAAACGACGCTAGAACCGGAAACACCAGAAATTACCACAAATGAAGAACTTCTTATAAATGTACAGAAAGTTCGAAAAATACTTGAAAACCTCAAGAACAGAAAAGCAGCAGGTAAAGACGGGATACCAAACGAATTACTGAAATATTGTGGAGTAGTAATGACAGAACAATTAACAACTACAGAGGTATACAGAGGTATAAACTTGTTAAATACTACGCTAAAACTAACAGCTAAAATTTTACAAGTGCTAATAAATCAGAGGATAAGTTTAGCAGATGAACAACAGGCTTTTCGTAGTGGAAAATCGTGTACAGATATAATATTCGTCATAAAGCAAATTACTGAGAAATCACTAGAGTATTACAGAGTATTAAATAGAGCATTTCTGTGTCTGATTGACCTAAAGAAAGCGTTTGACAGAGTAAGACTCAAAGATGTAATCCGTCTTCTGTATAATAGAGAAGCTCCCCTAAATATTATAAAAACTATCGAAAACATTTACCAAAACAACAAAATGGAAGTCAGAATAGATGGAAAACCTACATAACTTATAGAAATAGGCAGCGGAATAAGAGAAGGGGATTTATTGAGCCCCATGCTCTTCAATTTGATCATGGATAAAATCATCAAAAGCGTTCACGAAGGAAGATAGTCTGCAAAAACTGGTGCAGAGATTTAACATAAGAGCAAAAGAATTTAATATGACAATCTAATCTCAGAAAACTAAAACAATAGTAGTCAGCAAAGGACCAACCAGATGTAAAATAGAAATTGATGGCATCAGTATTGAACAAGTAATGGAAATAAAATACCTGGGAATTAAACTGTCTAGCTATGGAGACCTGGACAAAAAAGTAAGAGATCAAGTACACAAATCAAATAGACTGGCAGGATGCCTTAATAACACTGTATGGCGAAATAGACACATTAACACTGAAATAATGTCAAGAATTTATAAAACCAGTGTAAGACAAATAATGATATATGCCTTAGAAATAAGAACCGACACAGATGAGAGTACTGAGAAGAATTACAAAAAATATTACGCTGATAGATCGAAAAAAAAATTAAGACATTAGAAGAAAATTTAACGTACAGTGTATAAATGAATGGACATAACATACCAAAAAAGAATGTAATAACCACATAAGCAGAATGGAGAAGAAGTAGTTAATATCGATCAATGACTCTTTATTTTTCTCTAAATACAACCTGATAAAACCATACACATACGGAATCATCGCCGTAAAGTCTGATTACTTATATCTTTAACAGTTCCATGGTCCTAAACTATTTGGTGCTGTACCCTCTAAGGAAAGGAATTAATAAGCTTTCCTTAAATAATTAGTGTAGAATACAGCAAAGTTCCATCACTGCCAACTGAAAAACCCGAGCAGATGATAGATCAGAACGGTGTAAAAAGCTTGAAAAGTTCGAGGCTGTAGCACCGTGATGATGATGATAATGATGATGAAGATGATGGTGGCAGTAAGTTGCTTTAATGAGATTATGGAACTTAGAGAGTCGGAGCGAGGAACTTTTAGTATCACACTAAAATTCGCGACAAATATTAAAAATTTGCATTGCAGAATAAAGAAAATATATCATAAAATTTAATCTTTTCTAATGTCCTGGCATAAATAATGTCTTTCCAGTATGAAGGACATTTTTGCTGATATTATCATTTCACCCTCTGGTCCACTTTTATTATTAAAGTGGAAACAGACATATTAAAAGTTATTTACCAACTATTCATTTAGAGCTTTCTAAGGAATATGTACATACTTTGTAAAACTGTAAACTTGGTGTAGCTCTTTTAAATATTCATAAAAGGAAGTTTTAGCGTAAAAATTTAAGTACCAAGTATGTTATACAACGAACGAAGTTTTTAAAGAATTGACAACTTAATGGTAAGTTTTGAAACTAATTGCATTACCTCAAGCAAGTGAGCAGATAGTTTTGAAAGTTGCTGTAGACACATTAACTGTTAATTTTACTTTACCTGGAAGTTTGAAGTTTCTTGGTTTTCAATATTTGAAGCTAATTTAGCTAATGTATAAAAAAAATCGGTTGCCTGTAAAGTCGGTTTTACGGGCGAAGATTTTACGTGACAACGTCTTTTTCTCGGTAGAATATTTATTGATATGAATATTATTAAATTGCACAATAGGAACAAGGAATTGAATGAAAATAAGAATTGCACAAATTTTAGCTATAGAAATATATTTTGTTTACTAAAACATTGTACATGTAAACTTAAACTTAACTAATTTCCATTTGAGTGATTTTGTTGAGGATAGGACGATGATAGGAGAAATATGAAATGAAAGGAAGTGTTTCTGCTGTAATGTGTCTTGAACGCCAAGAACGCTCGAGAAAGACAGAGACACAAGCACGGAAGCACGCACCGATTCAACGCGCCTAATTCTCTAGTGCTGCGCGCGCAACGGACCGATCATGTTTGAGTGGAAGAGAGACGCAAGGCATTCGCCGGTCCGGCGGGCCTCTCTCTCGTTCGGTGACTCACTGTAACAGACGTGAGCGGGCGTTACACTTTTTCATGAATGACTCCGAGCCACAACCTAATTTAAGACGTTGTCACTTCAAAATATTAAAAACAACATTCGCATTAGAGAAAGATTATTTCTCTAATGAGAATGTTATTATTGGAATTAGAAATCAATAGCAACTGAAATTATGCTTATTTTAGATTGTATCTCTTTAAGTTTAGTTTAATTGAAATATCTCTCTATCTAGTTTATTTGATAATAACTTATAATGGTCCAGAATCTTTGATTTGCATAATAAATAGAGTATATTACTAGAGAAACGGACTTACCTGACAGGTACACTGAGGAGAAATCGGAAACGTATTCCTTAAAAAGACGAAACGAACGAACGAAAAGATTTTTTAAATACAAAAATTAAAAAAGGAGAACAAGATATGCCATTAATATATCCGTACACAAGTGGAGAGACAAAAGAGACATTTTAATGATATCTACCGAGCATTAAATCTAGGTCCATCTTGGTATACAATGTAGCATTTGCAAATTCTTTGAAATATATTGAATTTCTCTCGTACGTATTAACAGACGAAATAATTCTTTTAATTCCTCTTAGCGTCGCCGAGTAAAATAAACCATTTTTTGAGTTGTTTATATTTCCTTGGTATTTTCTTTGATCGAAACCGCTTTTAGGATGTTCTGCGTTTCAAATAAATATTCCAGTTTATATGTTTTGTTTATGCTAAGTTAAGCGAATGAATTTAAAAGATTATTAGATTACTCTCGCTAAGGCATTGATCAAGAGCGGTTGAACGGTGGGTCTCAGCGTTATGTCCAAATTCTACGTCGAATTTGAAAGTTTTCTGTTTTGTTCCTTTTCATGAAAAATGTTTAGCAGTTTAATCAGTTTAATGGGTCATTTACAGAAGGTGAGGAACAAGAATCGTTATTTCCATCCTCGTTTTGTTTCTCCCTGGTTGTCATCCCAGGCTTTTTGGCAGTTTGGAGATGAATTTGTTCGTGTTCAGAGATTTCCCATCCAGTTCTACCCCCAGAAAATTTAATAGATGCAGTTCCCGACCCCAGATATTGTGCTGAGTGAAATTTAGTGAAATTTAAGGTAACTTTTTGTGTTTTAATTTTGAAGTAATGACAGACATTTTTTTTTTAAATATTAATTGCTTTCATAACAATTTAAATTTTGATAATTAATATTGTAGATCTTATGACAGCTAGTTTTATCATTTTTGACATTGGTTTGTTGTTTTTTTTTTTAAAGTTAACCTCTTTATGAATCATCATCATCATCATCCAGCCTCAAGAGTCCACTGCTGAACATAGGCCTCTTCCTCATGTTTCCAACTCCGTCTATCTTGCGCCGCTCTCATCCAGTTTTTATTGAGTCTTCTTAAATCGTCAGTCCATCTTGTAGGTGGTCGACCGACGCTTCTCTTGTCTTCCCTTGGCCTCCATTCCAATAACCTCTTTGTCCATCGCCCATCTGTCATTCTGGCTATGTGTCCTGCCCATCTCCATTTTAGTCTGGCTATCTTCTCGATGATGTCAGTCACTCCGGTTCTTCTCCTGATGTCTTCGTTGGTTATTCTGTCTCGCAGAGTTATTCCTAACATGGACCGCTCCATTCTTCTCTGCGTGACTCTCAGTTTGGTAGCTGCTGCTTTTGTTAAGGTAAGTGTTTCTGCTCCGTACGTCAAGACTGGGAGGACGCACTGATCAAATACATTTTTCTCTTTAGGCATGTGGGCAGCTCACTTTTAAAAGTTTCTCTCAGTTTTCCAAATGCTGCCCACCCAAGGCCGATTCTTCTCTTCAGTTCATGAGTCTGGTTGTTGCCTGCAGGTATATTTTGTATAATAATTTAGTATATCTATAATCTAGCCTGCATTCTTTAAGCGCCTGTAATATTTTGCTTAGCTCAACTGTGTCAAAGGCTTTGTGAAAATCGATAAATATTAGAACTAGAGGTTTATTGTATTCCACTGCTTTCTCTATTAGGGTTTTTATACTTTGTAGATGGTCATTTGTTCCGTAACTTTTTCGGAATCCTGCCTGTTCCCTTGGTTGATAAGTCTCTAATTTTCTTTCCATTCTCTTAACTAGTATTCGCGTAAACAACTTATATATATGGCTGAGGAGGCTAATCGGTCTGTAATTCTCTAAATTTGCTTTATCTCCTGCTTTGTGTAATAGAATCATAGTAGCGTTGTTCCAGTCTGTTGGAATATTGGCGCTGTGAAGGCAGATATTGAAGTTGTTTAATTTTTTCAAGTAATACATCCCCTCCAATTTTTAGTGCTTCTGATACTATTCCATCTTCACCCGGGGTTCGATTATTTTTCATTTTCTTCAGGGCTTCTTTGATTTCTGATTTTGTTATATCGGGCATTAAATATGATCCTTGGTTTAATACCCCAGTTTTTAGTGTAATTGGAGGTTCCGTATTGTCATCTTTTTTTCTTGATCTATATAACTCTGTGTAGAACTCTTCGACTATTCTTAATATTTCATCTCTGTTCGTTGTTTCTTCTCCAGTGCTGTTTCTCAGTTTGTTAATTTCTATTTTCCCCTTTTGTACGCTCCTCTTCAAAACTTTCATGTTCTTATTTTGCTCTATTGCCTGTTTTGTTTTTTCTACATTGTATATGATATGAATAGTTTTATGAATAGCTTTATGAATAGTTTTATTTAAAAAGACAATTCTTTACTTGTAATAATTTTTTAATTGCCACAGTTTATAGCCCAGTAACATTTGTAAGTTTTTGTAGCATCTTCCGAGTTTGTAAAAGGATAATGACATGTAAGTTTTCTTTGTTATTTTGGTATAAATCTCTGTAACTATTAATATAGTATATTTTTGTGCCATCTGTATTTTTGTAACTGTTTGTGGTGACACAACAATAAATGTTTAATTTATTTCTCTAAACCATTTTTTTATTTATTTAAAAAAAAAGTTTATAACCCCTTTGAGTTTCCTTTAAAAAGATTTATTTTCCATTTCTAATAATTATTTCAATAGTTACAACTAGTTGTTGTAATCGTTATAATTTGGCACCTCGAAGCGGCGTCCATTTTAAATTGCTAGAGGTCCTTCCTGTTTGTTTTATTTGTCTATTTGTTCCAGGAAATTCATGCCAGTACCCCTTTGTTTCATTTTTGTAGTTGCCCCAATCCAACCCCATTGCCATTCAACTTTTCACGACCCAGCTCTCCAAACTCTAAGTGCCGTTCGCACAGTTTCGTTTATTTTGCTTGCCCTATCTCCACCCCCAGTAGTTTCTGACCCCCGTTTTAAAACCCCCTATAATTAAAACCTATGTGGCAGGCAAAAATATTTCGTTTCTACAATAAATTTATGAGTGGAGTGAATATAACCGATCAGATGTTATCCTATTACTCATGTGAACGTAAAACCTTGCGATGGAATCAAAAATTAGGGATTCTTATATTCCAGCTAATTTTACTAAATTCTTATTTGTTATATAACAAATATTCTTGTGACAAAAAATGTCACTGTACGACTATCGCCTAAAAATTATTGATTACTTACTCCCACAACAATGATGCAAAGAAATCAAGTAAAATAAATAAATCTGCACATTCTGTACATACGCCTAAATTTTATAAAAAAAGAAGGCAGTAAAAAATCTACACAAAGACGATGTAAACTGTGTTACAAGAGTGGGAAACCTAAGGATATTACATATTACTGTTCTGAATGTACTCAGCAACCTGGTTTATGCCTAGAATGTTTTCCACTATTTCATCAAGAAAATAAAGACGATATTTGAGAATAAGAAGCCATGTGCAAGTTTATTTTTGCTCATAAGTGAAATATAACTTTTTGTTCCAAGTTATATAACATTTTTGTTTAAATAATAAATTCAATTTTAGTTTTAAAAATAAAAGAATGCTCTGCGTTTACGTAAGCGATGTGTTAATTTATTATTGAACCTTGTACAAGTGTATTTTCAGCAGTTTGCTGTACTTTTTTTAGTGGAAAATGCTTTAATATTAAGTGGTTATAAGTTTCGGTAAGATAGACTGGCAAAAAATCAGGATCGTTATTAATATCATAGAAAAAGTCCATCTTTGTACTAGCTACCGCACGTTTAACCTTCTGTAAACCAGAAGAAGTAATAAACCGTTGAAATTTTTGATTAGTGTGAACAATTTTATGTTCAGAGTCAATAAATAAAAATTGAGCTCGATGGTCAGAAAAACAAGGTTCAAATACGCCCAGTCTGTAGATAGTTTCAGAAAAAATTGTCATAATGTTGTCAATGTAACTACTGGACTGGGATGTGATTCTAGTATAATCGTTTATAGTTACTTTTAGACCAAAAGATGTTAATAGATTTTGAATATCAAAATAAGGGTCGATTCAATTTTAAAATTTATGACTTTAAGGCAAGATGACATTAAGGCACATGCGGGTCAATTTAAGAGAGGATACGAGGCAATAACTAAATACTACTGAATCCAACTGAATAATACTCAGGTCAAATTAAATGTAATAGTGTATACCCCCCACCAGCGATCAACCGGAAGAAGAGGTAGACCAATTCTATGAGTTGTTGATAAAATCACTTAAACGAATTAAAAAAGAAAATATGACTATCATTATATGTTATTTGAATGCTAAAATCGGTAAAGGGAAGAGCATTGGTGATTGGGAAGAGAAATGAAGGGTGAGAAAGATTAAAACTATTTTTAGGGGAAGAATTTGCAAAACTAAATACATTCTTCAAATTACCAACTAGATACTTGTTTACCTGGGACTAACCGCAAGATCAGCCAGGAAACGTAATACAGAATCAAATTTATTACATACTGGTGAACAAGAAACTCCGTAATTGATACTTATCAGTTAAAAGTTACCCCAATCATCCGTTCGCTGACGTAGATGAGGCGGTCGAAGCATACAAAAATCTTTCTAACGTACCTATTTCGAAATGGCATAAATTCTTCGACGATTGGTTTTCTCGAATACAAAAGGGTATTGGTCTTTAAGGCGAATACTTTGAAAATAATAATTCTGCATTTTTTCCCAAAATACATTTTTCTTTTATTATTTGTGCAAAACTTATAGTGTACGTCGTGTATTAAGTGCACAGACTATTGTTAAAAAAGTATTCTGAAATAATGCAGAATTATATTTTACATGTTATTTATAATAAATAGTGAGAAAATGACTTACCATATGCCAGGCTCCAATGTAATATGTATATTTTCAGGTATATCAAATCTATGACCTGCAAAAACAAATAAGTTGTATTAGATTATTTTATTTCGTTATAAAAACACAATATTTTAAGGATTATTTTAATTTTACAAATAGTACTTCTTAGAATAAGTTGTTATTAGTTGTTCAACAACTTGTCCACCACGCACTTTTATACTCTTTTAACGTCGCCTTGGATCTATTGCATAGTTCAAATCAGTATTAGATTTTGGAGAAGAAGTTATGTGCAAAATTAGAACAGACAATTAAAAATATTGTATAACGGCAAAGTGAAAATACTTGAACATCCTACAGTTGATAATTCAAGGCAAGATGCAAAAGGAGCATAGGACGAAGTAGAATGTCCCGGAGAAATCTCAAAGAATAGTTCCAATGTAATTCAATGTCCGTGCAGCGACTTCAAAGATAAAGGTAGTAATGAATACTAGTCTATTGAATGAATAAAGTTATTCGACCAATAAAACTGACACATCTACGTTTCACCCTCTTCACATAAGACTTATTCTATGAATAAACTCAAAATAAGTTATTCATTCATTAGCAATCAAATAAATATTTATTCTTCGAATAAATTGTCAAGTTAACCTCTAAACTAAAGCACATATGAACAACATCTACAAAAAAGGAGATAGAATTGTTCAAACTAGAGGGAGCTAAGTGTCATAAATTCGCTCGCAAGACTCTATGGAAAAATTATAAAAAAAATAAAATTAAAAAACAGATGACAGATGTAGAAGAACAAAAGTGCTTTCATGCAGGCAGATCCTATATAGACAACATATTTTCTCTAAAGCAGGTTATTAAAAAAAGATTAGCCCACAACCTTTTAACTCATATAGTCTTTATAGATCTGACAAAGGCATACGATAGTGTACCACTTTCAATGATCTGGGTGGCAATAGAAAAACAAAAAATAAATAAAAAAATATAAAACAGTACAAGAGCTTTACCAAAATATGACAGTAAACATTAAAACTGGAAACAAATTAACTTGAGAGTGGAGAAGAAAATGCTGCAATATGGGCATTCCAATTATAGACGAGAGATTGTATACGATACACTTTGCTGACGACCAAGCCATTCTAGCTGATGACGAGAGCAATATAGACTATATGCTTAGAAGACTAGAGTAGCAGTACAGCAAGCGGGGCCTTACAATTAATATACACAAAAACCAAGTATTTAGTTACAAGAGAAAACTCAGAAAGCCTAGAAATTGAAATGGAAACTATAAAATCAACTGAAACCTTCAAATACTTGGGGGTTCAAATAACATCAAAAGCAGGGAGTAACGAAGAAATACATTCTAGGATTGGCCAAGAAAGATCAGCCATTGGACAGCTACACGGACTATTGTGAAATAATAAAATAACAAAAGAAAATAAAAAAAGAATTAATTAGGTAGGGTGAGGTGATACACTAGACTTAACAGGGTGAGGAACGTAGACATTAGGAGAGAAACGGAAATTACCTAGACATAATAGATACTATTGAAGCTAAAAGACTAAACTGGTATGGATACATGCAGAGAATGCCTGAAAACAGATGGCCAAAAAAGATAAAAAAAATGGATTCCGCCCACTAGAAGAAAACGAGGTAGACCAAGACGGTCATGAAGAGAAGATGTCGAAGATGCAATGACCGCCAGAGATTTAAAAACTGAATATTGGTTTGACAGAAAACGATGGAAATTAGGGTGCGAGAAACGGCACCAGCTGTAGAAGACTCACCTATTATATATTATATAAATGTTATTCGACCAATAACTTTTCACCGATTTATTTGGTGTTGGTGAAACCGGCCCTAATATAAGGTAAATATAACCATGTCGGTAAGGCCGGCCAACATTATATTTAACAGTAAATCTAAATAAACAATAAGAGGCAGACATAACTGAAAACTATTCGAATGATCGGAGTATCCGAAACCCGGGATTCCAATGCGGAATGCGGAAAATGAAATTGGACCGCTATTTGCACAAACATCGGATCAACGATGGTTTACCCTTTACAATAATGCGGTCCATACTTATTTCATTTAAATATCAATTTATTTGACTAAGTTTTTATCTTACAATACATATCGCTCAAAACAATAAGAATAACGTCTGTTCGTGTTTGTTTACATCCACATTATCGCAGCAGCTGTAACATATAAAATAATGGACTATTAAGTTACTTTCATAAAATGTTTATTACGGCAAAACAATAGAGGAAAGCAACAACGGTTTTAACGAAGAAATATACATTTATGTAGGTGTGAGTTATTCACCGGTGAACGGCGAAGTAACTTAAATATTTAAAACAAAATTGTTTTCGGAGCGGAAAATCGGTTTTGCTGGAAAAGCCTACTGGGTTTAGATAAAATACTCTGTTGACAAAAGTAAACCGATTTCATATTTTATACCTTCAACAAAAATATTTACATTTAACTTTAAAATATTAATATTCGGTTTAACATTGAAATTCGAAAAAGTACAGTTAATGGTAGATTTGTACACCGTTGAAAAATATTCAAGATGATGCCCCAATGATTAAAAGGAGCGAAGTTTTGCTATAGTGAGCATAAGATAGTGGAAAGATAGAGATAGACGATAGTTGAAGGAATGTGACAAAACTTTCACCAAGAATATTTCTAGTAAACACAGATTGAATAATAAAAGGTAGAGATAGTGCAAACACTCCTGACCATGAAGCTGCGCGAAGGCGGAGTCAAAATTCACGTAAAGGCAGAAAGGTTCTATTGTAAGTGGAATTATACTAACCAAACTGAAACGTAGACTATGAATACAGTTTGGACAGTTTGGATGTAGACTAGTTAATTTGCTCACCCCAAATTCTTGTAAATTTTGATGAAAATAATCCAATAATAATTCAAACAGTTTCAGTCAAAATAGTGTTGGATGTGTATTATTACAAAATCGTAAACCTGTATCTTTGCATTTGGAACTTTAATCGATTGTGAAACCAGATTTAGCCAGATTGAAAAGGAACTAATTGCAATCCTATTTTCTTGTACTAAATTTCATAATTATATTTATGATAGAGAAGTTAAGGTTTTCACAGATCGTAAGCCATTGATTTCGATAATGAAGAAAGGCATAGCGGAAGTAGATTCTCCTAGACTACAACGTATGAAGGTGAAATTATTAGAATATAAGCCAGGTAAGGAAATGCTAATAGCTGATTTGTTGTCCCGAAATTTTTTGAAGGAAAATGTAGAGGATGATGCCTTTGTAACGGAAATAGTCCATAGAATAAATATAACAGATAAAAGGGGAGAGGAATTTATACGTGAAACTAAACAGGATAAGGAACTTCAAATGATTAGAGATTTTTAACAAAGCAAATGGGTTGAGCACTTCAAACAACTACTTTGTACCGAAGTGGCTATCTAATCGCTTCCAGACGACAGCTTAAAACAATTCCTCCTCAAATCAATCCTACAGAAGACTCCAGCTACTTATCCATGCCCATCGAAAAAGAAAAATTACTATCCTTTATAAAACACTACACCGAAGTAGACATAAATTAAGGATGTCATTAAATTTCAATAAACATTTCTTTGACTATATTTTGCAGTCTGCAATCGAATTTCCGAATAAAGCTAAGTGGACACTTTTAATTATAAGTTTTTATATTATGTTCAATAAAGTCAGCAAGAGGAATGACCCTTATTTCCTTTTAATTATTAATGTTTAAATGGAATTCTAAAATAAATTTTTTTATAACGAAAATTGATCAGAAGGCGTAAATATATATATTTTTAGATAAAATTATCAATAGATTAATTAATTGACTGAAAGTTTTTACAGCAAAACGGTTTTTACGGGACAGTTCATAGCAGAAAGTTTATAGGTACCGATATCTTCTTTGTGTCCCAGTTTTGTACGAGAATTTATAAAAATAACCTGACCACCCCGACAAACTTAGAATAAAAAACAACACAAAAATGCAAATGAGCAAACCTTAAGGTATAATCCAGTGAAAGGACAAACAATTTCCTAAATGTCACAGCAAACCAAATGGCCTCACAACTCCTTACATGGCAGAGCAACTGGATAAAGATGTACAGAAAAGCTTAAAAAGCTTATAGGATGAAGCTAGTCAGCTGAGCGAATCTTTCAATGATGCTAAGATGCAAAGTGAAGAGATAAGGGCAGGAATTAAATTAAAATTACCAGACAAACATTTATAAAAATAATAAAGAGTTTAACTAATACTGATCTTGCTATAGAACTGCTGATAAAAGCTCTGAGATGTTATATATTGCCTATTTTCGAAAGCTGGACAATAAAAATAGAACACATGCAGTGAATGCAACAACAATGGGCTTTATGGAGCTGAGACATGGAGAATAACCGGAAAATATAAGAAAAAGGTCGAAGCCACGGAACTGGATGCCATCATAAGATCGATGAGAATATCAAGAGCCGACAGATTATATAAATAGTAATTACTATAAAATGCCAAAATAAAATAACTTCAGAACAATATAAAAGAAGTATATTTTCATATAAGTCCAAAGTAATCGTAGCTGCAAAACGAATAAAATGTTTTTGGCATAAAATAATTTTTTCTAAGGTGTTTTTTAATAGTCAACTTTTTTCTGGTAAAACCCAATAAGAATCGGTCAGAGTTTACGTGTAGTATGTACTTCACTCAAATTCTTAGATAGAACATTTAATACGTAAATACTTACCAAGTGAGATGAGTCTTTGTACAACATTAACCATATCTTTAGCCTCTTTCTTATAAAATTCTTGATCGAGATCGGGATCCATCTCTAAATCTGTATGGAAATTAAGGAAAATATGTAAAACATTACTTACCTAAATAAAACAATTATTGAATATTATTGTGTAAAAATCCAACAAATTACGGTTATAAAAATAACAATTGCACTCGCGAATAAAAACTTTAGAAAAGTATATACTCAACCCGATATTGAAATTTTTATGTGATGATCTATCAGCATTGTTCGTATATTGTAACGAAGCTAACGCCTAACGTGTGTCTTTAAAGATGGTACGCGGGTACTAAAATGAAAATAGGATAGGTAAAACACGAAGTGGATATAAAATTTGATATGACTTGTCAGCAAAAAGTGCAGTAGTTATAAACAATACATAACATATGTAGTGCGGTGAACGTGTACTAGTATGCTCGATGACTAAGTTTAAACTTTCATTCATTCTATTTTTTTATTATACAGGGTGTCCCGAAACTCTCCTGACAAACGAAAACTGCAGACAATCCTTCTCCTTCAGACAATTGTCCTCAGACAATTTTACGACGATTGAACTCAATTTACCTAGTCCGAAAATGCTTCCTAAGGGAGCTAGAGCTCTTTGAAGATTGCGCCTTGTAAGTGGTTTTTTTTATTAACTCTTTTTATTAAGACCGCTTCTATTTAGAAAAATGAAACTTATTTATCCTCCAGAGCTAAATCAATTCCATTTATTGCAAATTTCTAGTACCGTTCATAGGCGTCCGTTTTGGGTAGGTCAAGGGGTATTTTAACGCATAACTTTTTTGTCTGTAACTTTGAAGCATTTGTGATATTAGATTATTAAATTTTCAGATATTTTAGTACTAAAAGGTACTCTTACTTTAAGTCTGTAGGATACACCGTTTTCTAGAAAAATCGATATGAAAATTTTTTAAGTAGGAAATCATAAATGCTTAAAAGTTATGCATTAAAATAACCGTTGACCTACCCAAAACGGACGTCTATGAACGGTACTAAAAATTTGCAACTAATGTAATCGATTCAACTCTGGAGGATAAATAATCTTAATAATTTTTATTTTCTAAATAGAAGCGTTCTGGAGCTATTAAAAAAATGATTATAAGCAGTCATCTTCAAAGAGCTCTAGCAAAATTACACTCACCCTTAAAAATATTAAAAGACATCAAAGAATCCCTACAATAGACACAAGAAAACTTAAAGAACCTAAAGTAAAAGAATGCCTCCAACATGAACTGCATGTGAATTGCAACAAATTGAACACAAACACCAACGATATTGACGAGTACTGGAATCGACTAAAAGATTGTCTACTGGAACCCTGTAAAGAAATATTAAAGACTTCCTCAAGGAGAAAAGAGGAATGGATGAATGACGAGATACTCAATATGATGGAACAACGGAGACAATTTAAAAACAAGGATAACAATAAATACAGAGAGATAAACCACGAGATTAGAAAGACGATAAAGCAGACAAAAGAAAAATACTTTGAAGAGCAATGCAAAGAGATCGAAGACCTTCAAAATAAATATGATCTGTTTAACCTACACAAGAAAGTCAAAGAACTGGCTGGACTAAGAAAACAAAATCCCACTTGTGCAATTCTGGATAGACACGGTACTGCTATAACACATACGGACGAGAAAATACAAAGATGGGCAGAATATATCGATGAATTGTTCGATGATGAAAGAGGAGATCTGGAGCACATAGAACTTACGTCAGAAGAAATAGGTCCATATATTACAAAAGAAGAAATATTGCACGCATTAAAAACAATGAAGAGCGGGAAAAGCCCTGGACCTGATATGCTTCCTATAGAAATCCTAAAAATTCTAGATGAGAAGCACATTGATGTTTTAGTAACACTTTTGAACCAAATTTATAGTTCAGGCGTATTACCCAAAAAGTGGTTGACATCTATTTTTATTTGTCTCCCTAAAAAGAAAAACGCAAGAGAATGCAGCGATTACCGCACCATTAGCTTAATGTCTCATACGCTAAAGTTACTACTTAAAGTCATCCATAACCGAATATATCACAAACTGGACATAGACGTTAATAATACACAATTTGGTTTCCGCAAAGGCCTAGGAACACGTGAAGCTCTTTTTTCACTTAATATACTAATACAAAGATGCCTGGACGTCAATCAAGATATATACGCATGTTTTATTGACTATAATAAAGCATTCGATAAAGTACGACATGAACATTTAATGAATGTCCTGAAATCAAAGAAGATTGACTACAACGACCTCAGGATCATATCAAATTTATACTATAAACAGCGAGCAAAAGTACGTGTTAACGAACAGCTGTCAGAAGAAATTGAAATTAGATGTGGAGTAAGACAGGGATGCGTATTGTCGCCAATTCTTTTCAACGCCTACTCCGAAGAGGTCCTGAAAAAAGCTCTTGAGGGTGAAACAGCTGGAATAAAGGTAAATGGAGTTCCCATTAACAACATTAGATATGCGGACGACACTGTGATTTTAGCCGAAAACATTGAAGATCTTCAGAGAGTGGTGACCAGAATAGCAGAGTATGGAAAAGAGTATGGTCTAACAATGAATGTCAAGAAGACGAAATTTATGAGAATATCGAAAACTCAAAGAAATAACGAGAGTCTTCTAATAAACGAAACCAACGTCGAACAAGTGGACAAATATGCATACCTGGGAACAATGATTAACTCCACAAATGATTACAATCAGGAGATAAAAATAAGAATAGAAAAGGCTAGAGCAAATTTCAACAAAATGAGAAGAGTTCTATGTACCAGGGATTTAAAACTGGAACTAAGAGTTAGGTTGGCGAGGTGCTATGTTTTTTCGACCTAATTTTATTAAATGGAATCTTGGACCTTGAATGCTACATCAATGAAAAAACTGGAATCATTTGAGCTGTGGGTGTACAGAAGAATTCTGAAAATATCATGGACAGAACACGTCACAAACAAAGAGGTTCTGAGAAGGATGAACAAAGAAATGGAAATTTTAAATTCAATAAAAACAAAAAAATTGGAATATCTCGGACATATTACACGTGGAGAGAAATACACCTTGCTCCAACTGATCATGCAGGGAAAGATCCAAGGAAAGAGAAGCATAGGGAGAGAGTGGTACGGATGTACATCAAATGAACTTTTCAGAGCAGCCGTCTCAAAAGTTCGAATAGCTATGATGATTGCCGACCTCCGCCGCGGAGATGGCACTTGAAGAAGAAGAATTGGATTAAATTGTCTTAAAATTATATGAGGAATCTGCGGTCTTCGTTTGTCAGAAGAGTTTCTGGACACCCTGTATTTCTTTAACTATTATAAGACTGTCATAAAAAATGCCTTAATAAAAATGCGAAATGATTTATTTTGATAGTTTTTTGGATACAGTAAAAGTAGTTAAAATTTCTATAACAGACGGTTTTTACGCAAAAAGGTATATTTAAGTTCTTAAAATGTCTAATTAATAGAAGTTAACTCTTAACTGGGGAGGTTAATGTTATAATGGTCTACAATGTCCCTTTGACCCCAAGAAATGAATAATATTGTAAAAAGACGTTTTTAGAAAAAAATCGCGCCTTTTGCGGTGTGTATACTAGGATATAATAAATGTCTTTCTGTAAATAATTTATATTTTGCAAAGAAAAGTAAAAAAGCAGGAAGAGAAACAAAAAGCGACTGATCAGTAGTAAGTATCATCTAATGTTAGCAAAATACTGGTGGGGGCGAAGCGATACATGAATAAATAACTTGTTATCATAAGTTTTTTTTTTTCATAAAAATGCGAAGATTACCGTACTAAAAGCCTCATGAGTCATATCCTAAAATTGTTCCTAAAGATAATTCATAAGAGAATCTACAAGCTGTGTGAAAGTCAAATTTCCCCCAACCAGTTCGGGTTCACAAATACTGTTGGTACTAGAGAGGCTTTGTTCTCAGTACAAGTCTTATTCCAGAGATGCAGAGACGTCAACTGCGACGTATACACATGTCTGGTTGATTACGAGAAAGTTTTTGATCGAGTACAGCACGCCAAGATGATGCAAATACTAAAAGAAGCAGGCATTAACAACCAAGATCTGAAAATAATTAAAAGTCTCTACTGGAATCAGACATCAAATCTCAGAGTTGAAAGTGAACACACTGACTATGTGAAAATCATGCGTGGTGTGAGGCAAGGCTGTATTTTGTCTCCTCTAATCTTCAATCTGTACTCTGAAAGAATATTTATCGAAGCTTTGCACGAAACTGAAAAAGGTATTCTACTAAATGGTTACCGGCTAAACAATATCAGATATGCAGATGACACCATAGTATTTGCGGACAACTTAGAAGACCTACAAGTTCTTATGAACAAAATCACGTATTACAGTTAACAATATGGACTCAATATAAACGTTAAGAAGACAAAACTTATGATAATTAGCAAGAAAAGGACATCAGAAGGTCAACTCTTCGTCAACCAATCACCTGTAGAAAGAGTGACGCATTACAACTACCTCGGTACCATAATAAATGAAGAATGGACCAACAACCAGGAGATTAGAGCACGTATCGGAAAAGCTAGATCCACCTTCAATCGGAACTGGCCCTTCTTCAAGAGTAACAACCTCTCTCTTGATACCAAAGTAAGAATGCTGCGATGGTACGTCTTCTCTGTCCTTTTTTATGGTGTTGAATCGTGGACCCTGAACGAAGATATGTGTAGAAAACTGGAAGCATTTGAGATGTGGCTATATCGGAGAACGCTTAAGATCCCGTGGACTGACCGAGTCACAAATGAGGAGGTCCTCAGAAGAATGAATAAGAAACAAGAGTTACTGACCATCATCAAATCTCGAAAGTTGGACATATTATACGAAACGAATCCAGATATGCTCTCCTTTAAACCATCCTGCAAGAAAAAATATTTGGAAAACGAGGTCCAGGAAGAAGAAGAACATCTTGGTTAAAGAACCTCAGAGTCTGCTTCAATACAACATCTGTGTAGCTTTTCCGCGCTGCTGTAGATAAGATAAAGATTGCCATGATGATCGCCAAAATTCGTAACGGATAGGCACACCCAGAAGAACAATAAGTTTTTTTACCTGTCTGTGTCAATATGAGCCCACCTCCCCAGTTAAGGGTTAACGAATATTAAACATACGACAGATAACACTGGGACACAAAGAAATATAATATCTTATCGAATGATAGATAAAGCGCAGCGGCAGCTTAGATGCCATTTACAATGACTCGTCACCTTCGATGGCAACCCTCCAAAATTGGTATAATGAGTTTCAACGTGGTCGCACAGTGGCTATCTCAAAAGACTGAGTATATCATATCCTACGTGAAATTTTGGTCATAAGAAAGCTCTTGGCGCGATGATTGCCGCGTTCGCTCACTCCGAACAAAAAGCTTAACCATGATGCTACTTCAGAGCAGTGTTTGATAATATTTAAGCAAAATCCTAAGGAGTTTCTACGTCGTTTCGTAACGATTGACGAAACATAAATCCATTGCTACAAATCAGGGACCAAGAAATAGTCGAAACAGTGGTGGCAACCTGAGAACGTGCTCCGAAGGAGGCGAAGACTATTCGGTCGGCTGGAAAGGTGATGGCCACCATTTTCTGGAATACAAATGAAAAAAGATAAAGAAATACTCAACACTATAAAGAAAAGAAAAATGAGCTACTTTGGTCACATACTAAGAAACGAGAAATACAAATTGATGCGGCTGGTCATACAAGGGAAGGTGGAAGGCAAAAGAGGACCAAGGAGAAGACGCGCGTCCTGGCTGAAGAATCTGAGACAATAGAGTAAAAAAGGGCCAATAGAACTATTTAGAACGGCTGCAAATAGAGTCAAATTGGCCATGATGATCGCCAATGTCCTTAGGGATGGGGCACGTTAAGAAGAAGAAGAATCGAATGATATTATAATAGTATAATTTTTTTTGACTGATTCTTATTCGCGTTCTCAAACGACTATTGGTGGCAGCATTTGTTTTGAAAGATGGCGGACGAAATAGGGAAATATTTTGTTGACATTGTAAATTTGATAGGGGATTTTAAAAAGATCCCTAGTTGAAGTACAAGCAATTTTAGATTCTAAACATATTACTACTTGTGGAATATTATCATGTAGAGGGAAACCGCAGTGATACAAACATTGTGACTTCAAATAAGAAATTTGAGAGGAGTACCCCACCACATACACTGTTGTATTTCTTATAGATACTTTTACTTGGAAAAAATATTTGCACTTCACTACACTCACATCTATTAATTTAGATATATCTATACAACTATAAATTAATATTTATCATTACTAAGTATTGGTGCAGAAAGGTTAGCAATACCTGAAATATTATTTATAACAGACTCCATATAAGGAACTAGGAATAAATCAACTCTTTCTTTAAGAATTTTAAAGATTTTTAGCTGTTCTGTACGTCTTTCAACGTTTACTCGTGCTGAAGCAATTCCAGCAGTACAAAAAGCAACTTGCATTGATACTTAATTGTTTTCTTTTCTTTCTTTCTTCCTCTTTCCTTTTTTTCTCTTTGAAAGAAGCCAACTTTCAAAGAAAACTAAAGAGTTCTGCTGTGTTCATAGATCTGTCAGCAGCTTTCGACGAGAAGGAATGATTCATAAACTCTTATGCTCTTCTCCTTGTAAATTTACCGCTAGATTAATAGAAAATATGCTCACCGACAGAGTATTTCAAGTAACTATAGGACCGGAAAGAGAAGCATAGAGAGGCGTAGAATGTCATGGCTGCGTAACCTGAGAGAGTGGTATGGATGTACATCAAATGAACTTTTCAGAGCAGCTGTCTCAAAAGTCCGAATAGCTATGATGATTGCCGACCTCCGCCGCGGAGATGGCACTTGAAGAAGATAGGATCCGAAGTAAGCACCTACAGAAAACTCAACAATGGTCTGCCACAAGGCTCGGTACTCACACCACTGCTTTTTAGCCTTTACATCGCAGACATACCGACAACAACATCAACAAAGTTTGGCTATGCTGATGACTGGGCTTTATTAACCCAAACAAAGTCACTAGAAGAAGCTAAAGAGATTCTTACGGAAGACCTAGAGGTTATGGGAAATTATTTTCAAAAATGGAGACTTCGCCCCAATGCCTCCAAGACCGAAGTAACCTGCTTCCACCTAAACAACAATCTGGCGTCAAGAACCGTTAACGTTTCAATATCCAACAAACATCCAAAATATATAGGCGTGGCCTTGTACAGGACGTTAAGCTTTTGAGAACATTTAAGTACAGTTGCCGAGGAGCTAAAACCAAAATCATTCAGAAGCTCTGCGGCACAACATGGGGGCATCGGCATCCACACTCAGGTCTTCAGGCTTAGCCCTCGTTTATTCCGTAGCTAAATACTGCGCGCCAATATGAATCAACAGTACTCACGTCAAAAAGATAGATGTCCAGCTAAATAACACCATGAGAATCATCGCTAGGGTAATTAAATTTACATCAACACATTGATTCATAACTATATAGAAGATGCAACCAAAAGTCGACTGCGCTCCAGAAAATCTCCAATACAAACTGCAGAATCAGTCGCAGCCACAGGGTTCAACATGATCACCAAATGGATCCATGAATGGTCGGCAGCTCAACCAAATACAGCCATACCACGTAAGACCTGGTGCACACTTAACCGCATCAGAACTTAACATGGTCGATGTGCAGATATGTTACACAAATGGGGCAAGCTACCATCACGGTCATGCAGCTGCGGCGAGATCCAATCTATCAAGTACATAACGGAGAATTTTCAGCAGCGAGCCTACAGGGCCAGTTCACAAGACTTTCTGTTTTGTAAATATGTAAATACTTAAATCATGTCCAAAACTGGGCATGATTTAAAAGTATTTTTATATCGAGTCAATTTTAACGTTTATTGCAATGTTTATTGTAATATTGTAGATGTGTCGAAATGCCATACGCTAAAATAAAAAATGTTTTCTTTTTCCCAAACATATCGGTCTTATTAATTCAATTTTCTTTTCAATGCATTCATTTTCTATCAAAAAGCCTTAATCTATGTTTATCCCCATTTTGTTAGTTATCTATTTTGACAGCAGTTGGCAACACGGTCGTTTCGAGAACGATTTTTACACTAATTCCAGAAATATGATAATTTTTTTTCTATTTTGTTTGGTTTTCTTGTGTAGTCAGATATAAATAACACATGTTTTACACAGCTATACGGATAACTGATTTTTAAGATCTCATAAAACCCTTATAAAAAATGGATCATACTATTTTTTTATATTTTCTAGCTAGTAATAATTGTTCTAAAAACAAAGCAGATGTACTAATAAATAGTTTACAAAAAATAACTGGCATATTGTATATCCATTACATTAAGAATGATAGTTATAGAATAATTAATATTAATAACAGTCAAATTCAATACAATTTATTACCTACTTTATCTACAAAATATGAGATTTTTAAATATATAGGCGACTCACATTGCAGTAGCGTATGAAGTATTGCCTACACTTTAGTTATTATTTTAGTTGCATTAAACAATTTTATGGATAATTGCTGTCTAAAATGAAACCAATTAAAATGTTTATTAACTTTACAAATAATTACAACTATCAGGACGTCATAGAAAAATATCATAATGTTATTTTTAGGTTCTAATTGACTTATTGTGCTGTTTTTTAAGACGTTAAATACGTTGTTTATTTCTAATATATTCTATAGGTTCTATTTTGGTTTCCTGATCTATTTATTTGTAGTTAAAATTCATAGTTTTTCTATGCATACACTCTGTTATTATACTGGTAGTGACTCAACGCGTTTCTGTAAGAATAAATTAATGAGGAGTGCCTTTGAGTCTAGGTTCAAACATCTTTTGTCCTTACGTCATTTGATAAAAAATATGACATCTCGGGACATCAACTTTCTGACATTATATCGACTGTCGTAATGATGTAGTGATGTTTCTTACAAGTACAAAGTACATGGCCCATTGGACCTCCAAAATATGATGTCGTTTTGTTGCCTTTTGGACGTTAGACGTTACAAATGTTCACCTTTCAAAAAAGCGTAAGCGGCGCCGTGTCAACGTTGCCAAATTGGGAGATGTTACTAGAAGTTTAGGAATAATTTACTAAGATGAAATAATTATTCTTTTATTGGGTTTGGTTCAATGGCGCTATCACAAGATATTTTACACTGAATATTTTAGTCTTAAAGCGTAATTTGTTTGTGTAGAGTTGTTTCCAATTGACAAACTAATTACATAGATTGAATTTTTAACCAATACCTACCTATTATGTTTAAGTTATGTGATGTTGAGTTTATATTATTATTACTATGTTAACTATTGGAATATCTAATTGACGTCTAATTTTCATCTGATACTAAATCTGATACTGATCTAAATTTGGTCCCCATTCTGACGTCTATTCAAGTCTTTTTACTGACGTCATTTGGATGTGACTTAATTACACTTGAATTAAAATGAGCTGATATATTTAACTCTACACTCTATAAACTTACAGAGAAAGATAGTTTTGCATCAGGCCGGTGGGAATCAGACCTAAAAAGTGAAAAATCATCACATAGAACATCATTAATGCTCTTCAACATTATACATAGGTACTTGGAACACTTTAAGAAAACAATTTCTCCTTTTTTTAGTTTCGGAACAATTCGTAACTCATTAACACTTTGGCTACTGCGTGTACCATTTCTGGTACACAGTTGATGTTTACCAGAAACTGCGTGTACCAAATTTGGTCACATGAAGTGGTAATGTTTCAAGCTGTGTGTATGTTTGGTGAACACAGTTCTGATGCTTTTATATGCGCATCTAGGATCCTACAGACCATCTGCATCTACTAGACCAGTGCTGAGCACTTCCAGAGAACATAAAGAAGTTTCCTCCTCCTCATCACAAAGACGGTACCTTGCGCCAATCCAAACAGATGGTGCCGCCTGAGTCTACGGTGGCCGATAAGCATACTAACCACCAGAGAGCATCTTCTACGGCCCAGAAGGAGAAGTTGCGCTATAAGACTTTTGAATGGCCCCACTGTGTGGAGCCTAGCCTGTCTCATACCTCCACAACTGGTCCAGGAGTCCTGGAACCTCCGCAAAAGAAGCTTCTTGAGACTACCCTGACCAATACTTAAGGGCACTCTAGTCACAGGTAGAGTGGATGAGCCCTGTCTTGCCAGGGTTAGCCAGTTCGTTCCCTTCCACACCTGTGTGTCCCGGTATGCATACTAAGTTAAAACTATTGCTCAGCGCAATAAATGGACGTACTATGGCCGATTTTTTTAAATTCTGGCGGAGCAGCTTGAGACTCCTTCAGCAGATGGCATATTACTAACTTGAAGGCGTAATTCACTGTATTAGTTTGTACAACATTACTCTTGTGTGTTTACGTTTCTAAAATTAGTAAAATGCCAAATAAAAAATTAAGTGATGCTGAACTAATTGAAATAGCGGAGAATTTGAGTGAAATGGAGTATGATTTTATTAGTGAAGATGATGATGATTCGATAGATGATCCAAATTATCAAAATTCGTGTTTTTATTCCTCTAATTTAGAAATTAACAGTGATGGGCAAGAGTTAGAATTCGAATCTGATCTAGAATCTTTCAACAACCATTCTAACATAATTTTTTAAATAATACCAATAATAATCCTAATGTCACTTGGAATAATTGTGCAGGTAATATATAAATTAGTATTCACTTTTATAGTTTTGAGTTTTGTTTACAATTTTGTATGTAATTTAACGACATTTACTTTCACGGAAAATTCAGGATTCTCCCAAAGTTTTTTGGCACAGGGAGAAGGAGATCTTATGATTTAAAGATGTCGTGAAATATCGGACACTGTCTTACACACTCTATTGGTATGCGATAGATAGATAGGTGAAATTAGCCTGCTTTCGAGAGAGCTAGGAAGTAATCAGTCACGAAACTGGTGGAGGAGATGCTTAGGTCATCAAACCGAGAGTAGTTCAGAGATATGTGAGGAGAACATTGGAGAGAAAGAAACAAGAAAAAAGCGATCCAACGGTATGCAGGGTGCCCAGGAGCAAGCAAGAAGATAAGGCAGAATGAGAATGGGTGGGATTGAACATGAACAGGAAGGAACAGGGAGAGAAAAGAGTTGAGTCGTACTGAGAAAGTGCTAGAATGTGTGAAAATTGTGCGAGATCGGGTGAATGCCGAGCCAGTGTTGCATCGCAATCAGGGCGATCCGGCAGGTAATTCACCGCTGAGGAGGGTGTTTTTTTAGCAGGTAGGTCTCTGGCATTGACGGTGATGGTGTCCGAACAACTCTTACGCGCGGCTTTGGATATCATCGTGGCCACGCTGGAAAAGTCCTGCATAACCGAGGCTGGAAGGCGGTTCTGCCCACCTTCTAGGACTGAGGACCGAGGTATGTTTCGAACATTTGGACCACCCCCCTCATAAAAGAAAAAAAAGGTTATGTTTATTGCCCTAACTTAATCATTTACCAAAATATTATATTTAAGTTCTTCTCCTCATTTCACTAGTCCTCCCCTATCGTCCTTATGCCCCCTCTTAACTTTGTACTAACTCTTATACAATGTGCTAGAAAGAGACAGAACCAACAAGCCCAAGAGATCTTGTCTTCAAGTCGCGCGGCCGGTATGCTCGGTCTATGTTAATATATACCTACGTCTATGGTTCCATTATGGACTTATATAACTGTTTATAAAACTATTTTGTCGAGATAAATAAAAGCTTCATTAACTAAAAATTCTACGTATTTTTAAAAAGGATACATTCTAACATTGACGAAACGGACTGAGGCGAGTCGTCCATCCTTCCCAGATATTTGGCTACTTCTTTCCTAAGGTCATGGAATGTGCTATAGTAAGGTGGCAGATCTAAGTCTTTCCTACACGCTTCCGGATGCAGGCATTGTCGTAACGGAAGTTGGCCATCGGTTACTATCCTAAATCCAGAATTATTGGGATCTAAAAACATATCAAAAATTAAACTTGAGTTTACTTGTAAAATTGCTTAGTAAATTTTTCTTTTATGTAATGAGCTAACGACGACGAACATGTTTAAAACTGGTAAACATTTTACATTTCTTTATCAGTTGTTTCTTCTCTGAATACTCTGAACCATAAGTAAACGAGGGAGGTACCTACCAATTCTGACGGCTCAGGTTTTCAAGACGTTAGAGCCCTAATGTTGCTCAACATATTATAGGATCAGATTAAAAATTAGTGCTGAAAAAAATTCAGATTCAAAGATTCAAAATAAGAATTAATATCTGAGTCGAAGAAAGATTAGAACCTAAGCGATCGAATCACAGAGGAGAGTCAGCTGGAACTGATGTTTTATATAAAGAGTGATTAGCACTTCGCTAATAAAAGAATACTTAAAGAGATGCGGAAGTTACAGAAGAAGAGAAAGAGATGACGAAATAGGGCAACCAAGAGAAAGGCCGGAGAAGAGAGTATAAAGATCAGAGGTGAGAGAAGACAGCCCATAGAAGACACAGGCCAAAGAAGGAAAGAAAAAAAGACAAGAGTTGAAACACGAAAAGAAAAGAGGCAGAAAGTTGGAAAAAAGAAGACAGAATATCAAGGAAAAGAAAACATAAGATTAGAAGTAAAAGGCCATGGAAAAAGTAAGGACCATATTCCCAGATTTGCCACCTACTCCAGCAAAAGCGGATAAAGAAGGTGCTTTGGGCACCATGAGAGTGACAATCTTTGCTCATAAAATGGGTAATGGATAAATAAAGAGAAGTATAAAGAAGGATAAATAAAGGATAAATAACAGGAAGAATACTAGAGGAGAGGAGATGACCATTACGCTACTATGAAAAAGAATAAGGAGAGGATGGGCTACCATCAAACTAATAATAAATACTAGTAATAAATAAAACTAAAGCAAAGTCGTTCGTAGACCTAATTAAGAAAATTAAAGAAAATCTGGCAGGAAGGAAAGATGTGGACATCAAAAGAATAACATGGACAAGAGACCAAAAGATATCGCTATAACTGGAAGGAGGAAGAGAAATGGCTGAGGACGTCAAAAAAATACATCGGGGGAAAGAATGCGTGTCCAGAGTAACGGCAAAAGGGGGCACTGTCAAAAAGAGAATCTTAGTGAAAGAAATCCCACCCAACACTACGGCAGAAGTAATCAAGAAAGCAGTAAAGGAAGCTGCAGGCCTGTGACTCAGTCAAAGTCTGGACAGAAGGACGAGGCGATGCGAAAGGTATGAAGAGCGTCATAATAGATGTCGACGATGGCGCTGTTAAAAAAGTCCTTAATATGAAAAGGATTCGAGTGGACTTAACATCTTGTCGGGTGATAGAAGCAAGGGCAGAGATACTTAGATGCACGGGATGCCTTTGTCTTCGGACACAGACAATGAAACTGCAAGGGCTAAAACAGTTAAAGTTTCGCCAAGTTGGTAAAACTGTAAAACATTCTAAAGTTGTCATCACTGAAATAATTAGAGGTTTCCAGTCCCACAGAACACGTCATATTGTTTAATAATATTTCTTAGAGAGACAACGAAATATTAATTACGGTGATATTGCCTTAATTTGATTTTTAGTGGTTAAACTTCGGAACCCAAATGTGATAATACTTATAATACTCTGATATAACATGGGCAAGGACATTTTGCAAGGACAAAAATGGGGCAATTATCAGCGAGAAAGAGGAAATGATGAAAAGGTGGAAGGAGCATTTTCAAGAGCTGTTAAACCCAGAAAAAGAACAAAACGAAGATGAAGAGATAATTCACCACACAGCAGAACAACTAGTTGAGCAACCAACATTGGAAGAAACGATAAACGTCATAAAACATCTAAAAAATAACAAAGCACCTGGTACAGATGGAATAACTGCAGAACTGATAAAGAATGGTGGACATGCGCTATGGAGGCGTATCCATAAACTAATCGACCGCATATGGACACTAGAAGTCATCCCAGAAGATTGGAAAGTGGGAATCATACTTCCTATGTACAAAGGGGGAGACAAACGACTCTGCAAAAATTATAGGTGCATAACAGTTTTAAATGTCATCTACAAGATATTATCAGAAATTATATATAGCCGCCTGGAATAGTTTTCGGGGGAGATTATTGGTGAATACCAATGTGGCTTCAGACCAAAGAGGTCAACTATAGACCAAATACATATGTTAAGAGGTATACATGAAAAATGTGTTGAATATAACATACCTATTTACAACTTGTATATCGATTTCAAACAGGCGTTTGATGGAGTAGATCGACAAAAAAAGCAACTATCTATGTTAGGGATACCCAATAAGTTGGTTAAACTTATACGAATGACTCTGGAGGGTTCCAAAGCTATGGTGAGAATAGATGAAGATATGACGCAAGCCTTTGATATTGAAAATGGAGTTAGACAAGGGGATGCCTTATCAACAACACTTTTTAATCTAACTTTAGAAGCTGTTGTTAGAAAACTGGATATAAACGGCTGTATTAATACAAGGTCTATGCAAATATGCGCATATGCGGATGATGTTGCCATAATAAGCCGCAACAAAAGGGTATTAAGCGAAAAAGTTATAGAACTGAAACGAGAAGCTGCTACGTTTGGTCTATATATAAATGAAAGCAAAACAAAATATATGGAGTGCACAAAATCGAATGAACATGAGAATCTGAAGGTAGACAACCATACCTACAAATATGCCTCCACTTTTCCCTACCTAGGCTCAATAATAAATGACAACAACAACATCAGTCAAGAAATACAAGCACGGATTCTTAGCGGTAATAAGTGCTTTTATGCATACAAAGACTTAATGAAAAGTAAGTTACTGAATCGTAAGTCTAAGCTGAGAATCTACAAAACAGTAATTAGACCAGTGGTCACATATGGATGTGAAACGTGGACCCTCTCAACCACTGATGAAAATCAACTGAGAATATTTGAGCGCAAAATACTAAGGAAGATATTTGGACCAACCCAATGCAGCGATAGTTCGTGGAGAATTAAAATGAACCACGAGCTGGATGAACTAATGCAGAGCGCAGATATTGTCAGATTTGTAAAGTCACAAAGACTAAACTGGCTTGGTCACGTAGAAAGAATGCCAGATAATCGAGCTGTAAAAGTAGTCCAGAGATGGAAGCCCCAAGGAAAGACAAGAGGAAGGCCCCGTAAAAAATGGATAGACGACGTAGAGAGGGATCTTAAAACCATGAACATCAGGCAGTGGCGAAGGAAAGTATCCGACAAGGCAGAATGGAAGAACATTGTTAAGCAGGCCAAGACTCACAAAGGGTTGTAGCGCCATTAGAAGAAGAAGAAGAAGACTCTGATATAACCTTCTTTTTTTTTTTTGAATATTGTGGTATTTTCCCCAACACGTACAACTTGTTTTTTCTTCTGCTTCCGTATTATTCTGTTCTACATTCTGTTTTAATTTTACTTTACAAAAGTTTACCATATATTCTGCTGATCGTACATGATACTGCAATTCCTCAATAGTTCTAACAACCTTTGCTTCCCTTTTGGGTTGACAAATGTGACAATTTTCATTCTTTCGGAAGTTTATTCCCATTAAGACAGTTTTGGAACAGTCTTAATAGACATTCGTAAAGTTTGTTTGTTAAATTTTTAATCAATTCTCCCTTATATGTTGTGTTGTTGGTGGGATTATATCTTTTTTACTCTATATTGCTCTAATATATGTATTTATTTTATTATAATTTCCCTCCAATGGTTCGTTTTTCTTCCTAGTTTTCATTTTTCTAACTTTTGTTTGAGATTCTTTGTATTTAATTTGATCATCTTTTGTTTTACTGTAAGTATTTTGTGTATTCTGATCTTTTTCTATAGCCTTCTTTCTTCGTCCCACCAATAGGGTGTTTGTTTGATTTTTTTGCTGTACAAACTTTCGCTGCTTCATGTATACGATCTTTTACGTAGGCACAGTGCTCCTCCGTATCATTGAAATGTTTATTTTTCAACTTGCGGTCTAATCTTCGTCTGTACAATTCCGTCTAAACTTTTAACTGTTCTTGCAGGTGTGTCTATAATTTCTGGAAATTCCAGTTTAACTTATCTTCTCGGGAAAAAATTTTTAGTCCTCTATTTTTAATTTCGTTTTTTGTTTCTTAATTAGATGGTCTATGAAGCTTCTGAGGATTCTGGTCTCTTAAACCCATATTATATACTTGTGTATTCAACGGTGTTGAAGAATCCATTTAAATTTTTAAATAATTTTGCTCATTCTTTTTCAGGTTTTGGTTGCATCAGTAAGAGTTTGCTGGTACATCAGTGAAACATTATTAAAGATTCCATTAAATAATAAATTAAGGAGTATTTTTATATCCAGTGGAAGTGTTAAAATAATTGCAGAGTTAACTTTGTCCAAGAGATTGTTTATTCTGGTTGCAGTTTGTTACAAGTGTTGTACTTTCACAAACCGTTATAAATTGACACCGATTAAGTTAATCACGCTACTAATCTGATAACACTTTACAATAATTGTCTGAAATCACTTCTTTTAATCATTAGATTAATTTAATAAGACCTTGCCTAAGCAATCATAGTTTTTTTTATAATTTTAATTTACTTAATCGGAAGCGAAATTGCGATCACTAAGTATCGCGATAATTTTTCTTTGCATTGCGGATTTAGAAACTTTTCAATTTTTAATATAGTAAGATTAGTATATGTCCATCACGTGATTGTTTACTGCAGTAGTAGACGAAAGGCACTTATTTGGTATTATGTTTGCAACTTTGCAACAAATTAAAAAATCCATAAAATCTACAAACAATATACAGTGCTAGCCAAAAGTCCCCTCCCCCCTCGTATGTTTTGAACAGTTATACTTGAATGATCGCATGAAAAAACAGACAAAAAAAGTTATAGGAAATCGCAAATGCAACGTGTACGTCTATGTTCTGTGGATTTTTGTGTGTAGATACCGAATAGAAAAACGTTATGCCATCTTGTTGACATATTCTCTTTTCAGGCCATCTCATCTCAATGATTCCTAAAATTGTAGTTGTTTTATTTTCTTTACTGCATTACAAAACTATTTCTCGCTCTCTCTGGTGGTTTAACACCTGTCAAGGAGTAGAGGCCATTGGTTCAACTTTTCTTTATATAATAAACTTCATGAAAAGGATTAGTTCGGTATTCTCCACTTGATTTCTTAACTGTGATTCCAGCCACTCCTGACAAATAGTACCTCCGCTGTTTGCAGCCACTCACTCTTGAACAAACGCTGTTGTACTTAAACGCTTATATTACGCCTAAAAGCAAGCACCACTTCCATAATTAGGCGACTTAAATTTAGGTATTTAAAAATAAAATTCATCAGCATTCATTCTCAATTGGGTTTAAATCTGGACTGTAGCTGGGCCATGGTAAGGCTTCGATGTTGTTATTCTAGAGCCACTGGTTTATTATTATATTTGCAGTATGAACAGTGAACAGGACAATTATCTTGTTGGAGGATAAAATTATTTTCTGGATACAACCGTTCTACACTGGGAAACATGCTGTTTTCTAGAATATTCAGATAGGTCTGCCCAACACACCTGCCATCAATACGCCATACAATTTCCATTCCTCTAGATGAAATCCATCCCCATACATTGGCGCTAAAATGACCAGCTGCTTGATATCTATCAACATATAGAAGATTAAATCTATTAATATCTGGTCTTTAATCCCAATTTTGCCTTTTTTAAAAGATTGAAAAATTTTCTCATCTGTAAATATTACATTGTCCCAAAAATCTTGATTTTGTAGCTAATGGTTTAAAGCAAATTTAAGTCTTGATATTGCTTCTGTTGTGTACCTAAGTACCAGTTTGGTACCTAAGACGCAATGCTTTAATTTTAGGCCAAGTTGTTGTCTTTCTTCCCGAAAACTGTGACATAATTCTTGCAGTTTTCGCATCTTCAAAAGGATTCTCCTCTAATCTCTCCAAAAACGTTCGATCTTCATGAGCGGTAGATATTTTTGGTCTTCCAGAACCTTGCTTTCTTTCGAGAGTTTCTTGTCCTCTCCATCTTTTATTAATATTAAAGATATTAAGACAGATAGTGACCAACCATCTTCTAATTTTGTTACAATTTTAGTTTTTAGTTCTTTGCTAGATTGTGGAGCCATTTTTTGAGGTTGAACAGCATAAGTTATCTGACAAATTTTAAGATTTGACACTGACAGTGACAGTATGTAAATAATAAGTATTTATCCTTCAAAATACACTGCTCAGTTTTCTACAAAATACGCTTTATCATTCGTATCAGTTTTTTTTTTGGGAATCAGCTGTACATACTATATAGCCCATTGGACGTCCATCCAAAATTTGATGTTGTTTTGCTGCCTTTTAAACAATAAATTTTCAATATTGCCAAATTGGGAGATTTTACTAGAAATGTTGGAATAATTTACTAAGATGTAATAATTATTCTTTTATTGGGTTTGGTTCAATGGCGCTGCATATTTTTGGACGTTAAAATGTTTCGAAAAAGCGTAAGCAGCGCGGTTTCAATATTGCCAAATTTTGAGATTTTACTAGAAATTTTGGAATAATTTACTAAGATGTAATAATTATTCTTTTATTGGGTTTGATTCAATAGCGCTACACATTAAATTGGTTTACAATAACACGTAGAAATTTTATAACTAATGATTTAAACGAATTATAAGATATTTTACACTGAATATTTTCAGTTTGTAGTTGTTTCATTTCCTTTACTACATTACAAAACTTTTTCTCGCTCTCTCTGGTAGTTTAACACCTGTCAAGGAGTAACGGCCGTTTGTTCAATTTTTCCTTATATAATAAACTTCATGGAAAGGATTAGTTGGGTATTCTCCCCTTGATTTCCCAACTGTGACTTCAGCTATTCCTGATAAGTAGTACCTCCACTGTTTGCAGCCACTCACTCTGGATCAGACGCTGCTTTTATACTACGCCTAAAAGCCAAACACCACTTCCATGATTTATACCGAACCGAAGATCTTCTACATCTTGCTGCGATTGTGGTCTTCACCTGTACCCATTTCACCATTCAGATAACACTCGAAAGACGGATTAACTTTAAACTACTTTATTAAACTACGTATTAAAAACCAGCACCTTGGTATCTAAGGAACACCTACGTGTAGCTCTAACAGAAAATAAGAAAAAAGTGCGCAGGACAGAGGGATGTAATAAAGTGTTTATCCATATAAAAGTAAGCACCTTGAGCCAACATAAAAAAGCCTTATTATGATGTGCAGATTTTAACCTGATTAGGGCATGTCAGTCCAACATACATTTTGCCATGAGCTTGATTGCACAATCTTAGCGACGACAAACGCACGGGTTACTTTTGATTCAATAATCAGTTTTGGTAGATGGATGTAGAAAAAAATTGCATTTGCTTTAGTTACTTGAAGCAAATATATATTATTTTAAAAAATGTAAACTTCAAATCTGAGACATCCAGATTCCATAGGTAAGAACCAGGGGCTTTTAAGGAGTAATAAGGATGAAAGCATTCTCTTTCGAGAGCCCACATTCTGAATTCCCCGTGGGTGTAGGCATTTACAATTCTGTTTTGTGGGATTGACAATCAGGGACCGATATGGCCAACTTGTCTCGTCTTACCTTCTGAAATTTGCTACTAATTTTACCTACAATAGCAAGCGTCCCGATTTTCCTGTAATATATAAATTGTCCAAAGCTGCGCTCCTAAGAGAATGTGAAGTTGTACGATATTTCGTGCCGCGTAAATTTTATACCTGTATCTCTTATTTATTTTTAACTATGTTACAATCAAAATAAACACCTGTCAATTTCAAAATGGTGTTATAAAATATATAATTGATACTTACCAATATGTAAACTATTGCAAAAGAGATCGAAACTACTAATGACCTCTTCGAGCTGTCGGCCGGATCCCTTAATGAAATCGTCGGTTAAACCCGACTCTGAGATAACTTCATTCGAGAGAATGTTTTCGTTAATATCTGCCACCTGAGGCCTTACTGGATACTGTTGTACTGCTATCACCTGTAACAAAAGAAAATTCAATAAGTACATTTGATATAATTGTATTCAATTGATCAACGTGGGAATTTGGGATCAATATACGAGGCAAGTGAAATTGCAGAAACCGGTTAAAATGTATTTTAGCATATTTTATATTAGATATTTTATTTAAGATGTCTCAAAAGGTGAGCAAATGCCACACGTCCCAAATCAAAAGTATTATTAATTAGAAAATTCCTCCTATATACGAATAAATTTAAAGTTTTTCGAAATATTTTCCTCGGGTTAAAATACTCATATTTCTTTTAGTACAAAATCATAATACAAACAAAAAAAGTTGAAGTAAATAATACATCTATGTTAAAGCTTGTCAAAATATAAAAACGTAACAATAATTGCTTTTCAACTCTCTTCTTATCAGCTAGAAATACACTGAAACGCATCAAGGCATAAATGCTTTGTCCTGTCTGTAATAAGAAATATTTATATTTTGTCGTTTAGTTAATCTTAGTGTTTGTGTTCAGTCTATCTACTCTTTAATGAATATTAAAATTCACTAATTTCTTTCCGTATGAAGATCCATTTCAGCGTTTCGTTCCTATGGAGAGAATTATTTTTTTAAACTTTTATTTTTCCAAACATGCGATGGATCCCAACCAAAATATAAAAATTATGAAAGATTTAAAAATGAGGTAATTTTTATAATAAAGACTTCCCACAAGATATATACATTTCCAGATGTTATCGTAAGCAGGATATACTAGAATGGAAAAAGAAAAGCCAAAAACAGTACCAAAAATATCCAAAAATCGACGAAAACGCCATTGAGAACGAATTTATCTTAAGTCTAAACACACCTAGAAGAGAAAAATGGGCAAAGTTGAATTCATCGACTCGTAGGCTACTAAATGACATGTGTTTTGAATATGGTAAAAGAGGTCGAGATTCGATAATGATGGAAAGAAAAGATATCATATCCTGGAGACGCAAGTACCTCAGAAAAATAAAAACATTGAGGAAGAAGGATAATGTAAACCTTGTTTATACCGATGAGTCTTGCATTAACGTCGGTGCTGCAGTCAAAAAGATATGGAGGGACACGAGACGAGTTGCCTTCATACAAGAGCTCTCTACTGGACTGAAAGCTCCATCCCAAAGAGGTCCTTGGTTTTTCTTCTTCATGCTGGAAGCGAAACTGGTTTTGTGCCACGGACCGAATTATTTTCCTGACCAAAAAGGGAAACGCTGATTACCACGACCAAATGGACGGAGGTGTATATGAAGAATGGTTTGAGAAGACGCTAATTCCATACTTTTTCTTTTTTTATAGAGACAACCTGTAAATACTTCGAAGAATCACGAAAAACATACTGAGGTATAGAAAAAGATTCCCCGAAATCAGAATAGCATGCAGGTTGGAAAAAATAAGCGACTGGATACTAAATAGAAAGAGAGCATGGAACAGTCATATAAGCAGAATAATAGACGATAGGGTAGTATAGATGTGGGCCGACAACGAAAAAGATGAAGTTACAATATAACATGAAAGTAAAGGTGTTATGATTGTTCAGCCTCACATTAATATTTTCCCCACATCTTCTGAAAGATGGGACATTTTGCAATAACTGGCAACCTCGCTTTCCAATATGTTAAGAGGATGAGGATGACAAATGTTATGATGGGTGAACACAATTCCGTTCAGTCACGTTTCAAGACAGATATCCTTATTCGTTGTTAAATGTATTTGTCACTCATTTAATGTGTGTGCTTTTATGCTTGTGAAAAGCAGCCTAAGAACAGTATGATCCCCAGAAACTCTATTTTATTAATTTAGTTAGTAATCACGTTCTCGCTGCTGAAAATATTTTCAGTTAAACATTAAACGATCCAACTTGTAAATTATTTTTATTATTCTTAGATTTTTCAATACCTCTGGTTACAAAATTAAATGAAGAATGCAGTCGGAATATCCAAAAATTCATGTGGTCATCATCATCATTCTGGCTTTACAACTCTGCGTGGGTCCTAGCCTCCTCAAGAATTTCTCTCCAGTCGTCCCTATCCATCGTCTTCCTCCGCCAAGCACGTATTCCCGTATTTCTTATGTTTTCTCCTCTGGCCAATGGGTCTCTTAAGAAGCGTTTTTCTAGCTGGGTCATTTTGTTCAATCCGCATTACATGCCCTATCCACCTCAGACGTCCTATCTTAATATGTTTTACGATATCTGGCTCCTGGAATATTCTATAAAGTTCGAAGTTGTATCGCCTTCTCCACACTCCATTGTCATTCACTGCTTCATAGATTCGCCTTAGTACTTTTGTTTCGAAACATCCTAACATGTTTTCATTATCTTTTTTAGAGTCCAGGTCTCTGAACCATATGTTAGCACTGTGAGTATAATTGTTTTGTAGAGTTTTTTTTGATTTCTCGATATAAATGTGGATTTAAGGAGGAGATTGAGCCCAAAATAGCATCTGTTGGCCGTGCAAATTCTGTGGTTTACCACTGCAGTAGTATTAGTTTCAGTGTTGAGGAGCGCTCCTAGGTATAGAAATTCGTTGACTGCTTCGATAACGTCGTTTTCTATAACAAGTGGTCTTAGGATTTGTCGTTGCTTGCTTATTTTCATATACTTCGTTTTGTTGGTGTTTATTATTAAACCCATTTTTGTAGCTGATTCTGTTAATGCTACATACGCCTCTCATACAGCGTTTTCCGTTCTCCCAACAATATTGACATCATCAGCATAGGCCAGGATTTGCACTGATTTATTATTATATTGAACCAGTGGTACTGATTTGTAACATACGTTTTACTTTTTCCAGAGCAAGATTGAACAGTATACAGGAGAGGGGGTCTCCCTGACGCGGCCCATTATTTGTTTTAAAAAATTCATGTGGTTTACAACAGAATTTATAGTATCATACGTACAATTTTTGATTGTTCATTATACCAGAATATATTAAGAACACTGCATTAGAAAATATTAATTTCAAAGATCCCTCTAACTATTTGCTCATTGAATGGATGTATTTTGGTGAGTTCAAAAAATTTCACTGCAAACAAATATATTCAAAGAAGTAGTAATTTTTTTTAAACTTAGGTGTTTAGATTTTTATGTGCAAATTTGCAGCCAAATATTTACCCGGTTCCCGCTGAAAAATAATATTTTTAGCAAATTCGAATTTTTAAATCCGCTCGTTGTAACGAATGGAAGTATTCCTTCATTAACAGAAATAGCACTTCGTTTTCAGAATTAATTAAAGCCAACGAATTGCAAAGTCTTGACAATGAATGGCGTTATCTAAATGACACTGAAATAGAATTTGATGATAATGTTATTTTATTTAAATTAAAAATATTAAATATGGAAGCGGAAGAGTATACGTTTCCAATACTATCTAGATTTGTGTTTGATCTATTAACTCTCCCACAGTCTTCCGCAGATGTATAGATACTTTTTTCGGGCACAAATTAAATGAAGACGAAGCAGAGGAACAAGTTAAATTCAACCGAAATTTTGCGATGTTCTCTTCTTCTTCTTCTTCCTTTGCCCTATCCGTTTCGGACGTTGGCTATTAACAAGGCTATTTTGACTTTGTTTACGGCACCTCTGAACAGTTCGGTCGATGTTAGTCCGAACCATTGTCGCAGGTTATGCATCCATGAGTGTCGTTTTCTTCCCGGTCCTCCCCTACTGTCGATTCTTCCTTGGACTATTAACTGTAGCAGCCGGTACTTAGTATGCCTCATGACATGTCCGTAGTACTCAAGCTTCCGTTTCTTTACGGTGAAGATTATTTCTTTGCTTTTGCCTATTCTCTGCATTACTTCCACGTTAGTGATGTGGTCTGTCCAGGATATCCGAAGAATACGGCGATATATCCACAGCTCAAAGGATTCTAGTTTCTTCAGGGTGGCTTCCGTTGTGGTCCATGCCTCTGCTCCATAGAACAAGACCGGGAAGACATAACACTTGACCAGTCTTAATTTTAGTTCCATTGAGATTTTGCTTGTGAACCATTTTTTCATATTGTTGAACGCGTTTCGCGCTTTTTCAATTCGTGATCTTATTTCTGTTGACTGGTCCCATTTTGTGTTGACTGTGGTTCCAAGGTATGTGTATGTCTCCACTTGTTCTATTTTTCGGTTGTTTAATGTCAGTTGCATCGGAGGTTGTTGTGTTCTGCTGATGAGCATGCATTTAGTTTTGGTTGTATTGAGTTCTAAACCATATTCTTGACTTGCTGTGTGTATGCTTTGCATGAGTCTTTGAAGCTCGTTGCAGTCATTTGCGATAATAACTGTGTCGTCAGCATATCTAATATTATTGATTACCTCTCCGTTTACTTTGATACCCTCCGAAACTTCTCCCAGTGCTTCTCTGAAAATTTGTTCAGAGTATATATTGAACAGGAGCGGCGAGAGGACGCATCCCTGTCGTACACCCTTTTTAATATCTATCTTCCCACTGTGTAAGTTGCCCATCTTTATCTCAGCACTTTGGTTCCAATAGAGACTGGTTATTATGCGCAGATCCTTGCCATCAATATGCATTTCCTGAGCATTTCCATGAGTTTATCATGTTTGACCTTGTCAAACGCCTTGGAGAAGTCGATGAAGCACAAGTGGACGTCCTTGTGCATGTCTCTGCATCTTTGAATTAAAACTTGCAGACTGAAGTTCGCATCTCTTGTGCCCAATGCGCTTCGGAATCCGAACTGTGACTCCGATATATTTGCTTCGCAATTTGTTATATATTCTATTGTGTATGATTTTGGTGAAAACTTTGGTAATGTGATTGATCAAGCTTATTAAGCGGTGTTGATCACAGTGTTTTGCACTTGGTGTTTTAGGTATGGTTACAAAGGTCGATCGAAGCCATTCCTCCGGAATCTCCACTTTGTCGTAAAAGGTGTTAAAAAGGCCTGTCAGAAAATCGAGGAAGTGGTCATCCGTTTCGCATAGGAGTTTTATGATCTCGCTCTGTATGTTGTCGGGACCTGGTGTTTTGTCGTTTTTTAGCAATAAAATGGCTTTTTCCACTTCAGACCTTAGTATTTCGGGTCCAGTCATGTCGTCATCTTGGTCCACTGTCGCTCTGCGTTTATCGTTAAAAAGTCGTTCTACGTAATCTTTCCATGTGTCAATGAACTTCAAGTTGTCTGATATAAGGTTCCCGTCTGCGTCTATTAGTGTCGGGTGGAAATTATTGGTTTTCTTTTTAGTTATTAATTCTTTGATCTTTTTATGCATGTTGTGGTAGTCATATCTTCTGTCGCACTCTTCGATTTCATCGCATTTCTCCTTCAGCCAGCGTTCCTTCGCTTCCTTTATCTTTGTTTTTATATTGTTTTTATATTGTCTCTACAGATTTTTATTTCAAACACCTGGCAACACTGGCTCTATACCAGTGCATTTCGATTGAATGAACACAAATATGATTGACGACCCAAAATATGTGGACCAGCTATACCAGTGATATTTTGAAGAATGCACGTTTCACCTCTGGATACATTGAGCATTTTAGTTCGTGTGTGTGAATTTCTCCCTTGGCTGTTGATTTTTCCTAAAGAAGTTACCTACAAGAATACAGAAACTTTGAGATAGACTCATATAAATGATCGTCCAAAAAAGACAAGGGCCAATTTTGAAAGAAGATTCGTTAATTCTGACTCTGGCCGTAAAACCATTAGATTTGATTTATTATTAAGATTATTGTATCTTTAACTTACCTTCTGTGGAGGTTTTTATTTGTTTACATATTAGTAGCATGTAAATGTGTACTTTGTATGTTTGCAGAGTACTAGGTGATAACTAAAAGGTGGTAACTAATGACAAGTATACCAAATATGATTAATAAGTGTAGTTCTTCTTCTTCTTCTTAAAGTGCCTATCCGTTCCGGATGTTGGCGATCATCACGGCTATCTTTACTTTATTTATTGCAGCGCGGAACAGTTCAGTGGTAGTCGTGTTATACCACTTTCGTAAATTTTGAAGCCAGGAAATGCGTCTTCTTCCCGGTCCTCTCTTACCATTTACTTTCCCTTGGAGAATCAGCTGGAGAAGGCCATAACCTTCTTGATTTCTAATTACATGTCCTAGATATTCCATTTTAGTTTTGACGGTCATGAGAATTTCACATTCTTTCCCCATTCTACGCAGGACCTCCACATTAGTAACTCTGTCAACCCAGGATATACGTAAGATGCGCCTATAACACCACATTTCGAAAGCTTCGAGCCGATTCTTAGATGCAACAGTCAGTGTCCATGCTTCCATTCCGTAGAGCAGAACTGTGAATATGTAGCTGTTGAAAATGGTTCTCATTCTAACGAATGCTGCTTTTGCTTTTATTATTCGCTGTTTAATTTCTGTCGAGTGGTCCCATTGGCTATTTAAATTGGTGCCTAGATATGTATATTGCTCGACTCTTTCGATATTCTGTTGGTTGATTGTAAGTTGAGCGTTTAGTATTGTTTTTTTACTAATTGTCATAAATTTGGTTTTCTTTATGTTAAGAGCTAGTCCGTATCTGTTGCTGACTTCTGTTATGCGATTTGTTAATATCTGTAAGTCATTCAGATGCGAAATTCTAAATGAGATAAAAACTAGAAAGATGGAATACTTGGGGCACATTGTGAGAGGTGAAAAGTACGAACTTTTAAGAAATATCATGCAGGGCAAAATTAAGGGCAAAAGAAGTGTGGGAAGAAGAAAAATATCGTGGCTTCGTAATCTACGTGAATGGTTCGGGTGTAGTTCGATTGAACTTTTTAGGCGCGCTGCTAACAAAGTCGCAGTGGCCATGATGATTTCCAATCTCCGCTAGGAGTGGCACGAGAAGAAGAAGTCATTCAGATTATCGGCAAAAACTATAGTGTCATCTGCATATCTAATGTTATTCAACCATTCACCGTTTATTAGTATTCCTTTCGCACAACCGTCTAAAGCTTCCTTAAATACCCATTCAGAATAAATATTGAACAACAATGGAGACAAAATACAGCCCTGTCGTACTCCACGTTCTATTGCAATTTTATCAGTTAACTGGTCTTCTATTTTGATTTTGGCCGTTTGATTGTAGTAAATGTTTCTGATAATTCTAAGATCTTTGTTGTCAATTCCAATTTCTTGCATTAGAGTCATTAATTTGTCATGTTTTACTCTGTCAAATGCTTTCTGGTAATCTATAAAGCATACGTATATGTCACAATTCACATCCCATAGTTACTTTAGCAAATCTTCAGCATTTCACATTTCGGTACTGATTTTTTTTCTTTTGTACAGATGGATTGTATTTGCACAAAAAATTTCTTGATATCCAAATCATTACATCTCATTTTAATATGACAGAAATTGCAAGAAACTTTTTCTGGTTTTATTCCAAGTCTAACGGTCCTTCTTTATATAAATCTCTGTATTATTTATATTGGCAGATAACAACAATATTTTTATCAAATTATTATTTCACTTAATGATAGCAATAATCTAATTTTAAACATAATAACCAACATGCATGTTATTTGCATGTTTGCATGTCATTTGCCAACAAGACACGATATGGTAAAAAAATTAAAGAAAGAGATTCACAAAAACGCGTATATTAAGGAAACGTATATTTGCGCCGGAAGGGTACTCATCAAGTTCTGTATCATTAGTTCGAATTACCTTGGTTACAAAATTTGTGGTAGTTAAAAATAAATTAATGCTTGTGTGTAGTTTCGAATTGTGTCATAAGAAATAACACCAGTATTTAGTTTTTCATTTTATATGCTAACAAGACTTACTGAATAGATCGTAGAGTGAATGATCACTGCTATTTTGATATTTAACCCTTTCATTACTGATTTCATTGTAGCTTGAAATGATGTTGAATGGTGGGATAAATAAATCCCATCAGTAAAAAACAAAATTATATTCAAAATAAAAAAAGTACATCACAGAAAAAAAACATTACTTCTTATGAATGATGGGATAAAAAACAATTTTTGCATAGAGGCACATTTTACGGGTACACCAACTCATCACCAATTAGCACGAATACCCTCGTACATAGTACAAAACTCATCACTGTCATAAAAGTAGGGATTTTAAAATAGACCCCAAGAGATTGGTAAACTCATCACTGGCCTACCTGCACCCTGTGGTAGGTATAGACTATAAACCCCTTGAAAACTGCTAAGATTTGGTAATTTAACAGAATAAATCTAAAATAGATGTCATCATCATCTTCATATAACGGGGGTCCTACGGCGATTGCCGCTTCCCGCATTTCAGCCTCCATCTTTTCCTATCTCTCCAATCTCCCTCTTCTAAGCCTCTAGATTGCATTGTTTTTGTAATTTCTCTTCTCCAGGAATTTGGTGGTCTTCCCCTTTTCCTTCTTTCTGGCGGAACATACATTAAGGCTTTCTTTGGCCACCGCTCCTCCTCCATTCTCATCACGTGACCATACCATTGTAATTGCCTTCCTTGTATTCTGTCTGAAAGAGTATCTCTAATTCCTGTACGGTTTCGTATTTCCTCATTCCTGATTCTTTCCATTCTCGATACTCGACATGACCTTCTAAGATAATCCATTTCCACAACGTCTACTTTATCTCGTTCATTCTTTGTCATCGTCCAACATTCGGCACCATATGTGGTAATTGGTTCTACAATTGCTCTGTATACGCGAAGTTTGGTATGCATCTTTATTTTATTAGACCACAGTAATGAATTCAGTATTCGGATGCATTTTTTCCCTTGGGTTATTCGGTTTTGTACATATATCTTAACTCTGCCATCTGCTGATATGATGCTTCCTAGATATTTATACTGGTTGCAGCCTTTAGTGACTTTAAATTCATTTGAGGTTCTGGTTCCAATTTTTACACAACTAACTGCATTTTCGTACAATTTATATATCGCTCGGATATACGTCGAATCCAATCCGGACCTTTTGAGGACCTCAAACATTTTCTTTAACGGGACACTATCATATGCTTTCTCAAAGTCTATAAATACCAAATGGGTCTCTCTACTTCTTTCGACACGCTTTTCAATTATTTGTCGTAGGATAAATATATTATCAAGGCAGGATCTCCCGGTACGAAAGCCGCTTTGTTCTTCAATATCTTGTATCTGTCTTTTAACCCTCTTCTTTAATATTCTGCCGTACAACCGGCCCACAGAGCTCGTCACACTAATACCTCTATAATTGGAACAGTCTCTTTTATTCCCTCTCTTATATATGGAGCTTATATAAGATTTATTCCAATCTTTAGGAATTTCCTGGTCTCCACACATACATTTATTGAAAAGGTCTACTATTAAATCTAAAAGTGCAGTCGGTCCATATTTAACCAGCTCTATGGGAATGTCTCCAGGCCCTGCGGCTTTTCCGTTTTTAACCTCTTTTAAGGTTTCCGTCAATTCAGATAATGTTATAGGGATTTCCTGTCTTTCGTCTCTGTTGTCTATTAATTCCCTTATCTTTTCCCATCTGTACTCTACTCTATCCTCTTTCAGCAGTTTCGTATAATATTCTTCCCATTCATTTAACTTTATGAGAGAAATGTTGTCTTTATTTTTCTCATTTTTCCTAAACTGTTTTAATGTTTTCCAAGCTTGCGCCACTTTTGTTCCACCCATAAATCTGTCCAGTTCATCACAGCCTCCCAGTTTATATTTTTCGCCTTATCCACGTCTTTTTTAACTTCTCTATTCCATTTAGCGTATATTTCTCTGTCTTGAGGATCTTTGGATTGAAGCCATATGTGATATGCTTGTTTTTTCTTGAGAACTTTCTCTTCTAGTTCCGTTGACAACCATTCAGGTTTTCAACTTTTCCCAGTGCTTCATTTCCCGCTTCATGAATATATTTTGTCGAATCTTGTTTAAAGCTTTCCAAGTTATATTTTATGTTTTCTATGGTTGTTCCTATGTCTGTTACTTCATCATTTTTGATGAAGTAACAGATAGTAGTCTGTTACTACCCCACTTATAAGAAGTATAAACTGTACGTTTTTTTTTATTTTAAAATACTTGGATGCATAATTAAACACAATAACTGATGATTATCTTTTTTGTGTTGCATAATTATTTATTACATACTTCATTAAGTTACATTACGTTTTTTTCTTGAAATAGAATAATTGCTCGATATCGACAAACATTTTGTAATGTCCTCCTTGACCAAAGACCATTTTCTAGATAATTACCACACTTTAATTGCTACAAATAACTTATTACTTATCAAAAAAATGTACGAAGCGTCCTAAACAAATAATGCATTTTATTAGGCATGTTCGTTTAAAATGGAAAAATATAAAAATTATGTTTGCCACGTTCTCTACGTCACACCGCAAACCTTGGACGATAGAAAATAAGTAAAACGGGTTCGTTAATTACTGTAATTTTTATCAAAAGACGATTGCACGTTAATTACTTATCAACGAACAAAATAAACACTTTAGTGTACAAAAAAACCTTCGATATATGACATATACAAATTAGATAACTGCTTGCAGAAACTTTTTTAGAAATTCTACATGGTTTATCAAATGCGGACATACACTTTCTTGCTGTGATAACGTTTACATTGTTATTCCACATTTTACGAATATCTATACAATGGTGTTACAAATATCTACTATAGATAATACAAAATTATGTATATTACTGTTGTTCTTTGACTTTGTTAAATAATTTTCGAACTAAGCTTTGTATGGAATTTCTGCTTCCTCTTTATTAGCAATTATGCTTTTTTATTGGCGGATTAATATCTCTATTAACACGTTGGCGGACACCTAGTTTTTATAGGGGGTCGCAAAAAACACACTTGTAAAAATCTTAAAATTTGTTATTTTTCTGTCATAAAAAAGTAGTTTCATAATATTTTAAAATATTTAGGTTGTTTTTTATAAAAAAAAAACAAGGTGCGGTAAATGCCGCTATGTCCATATATGTCACAAAAGTTGTGCAACTGGACAAAGCGGTACATGCCGCTCTCGATTAGTAAATGCAACTAAATCTTTATTTCTGTAAAAAATAATAAAGAAATATCCTTATAACGAAAATATAATACAGAGATATGCTTATATTTAAAAATTTTATGGTACAGTTCAAAACACGGTACAATGCAAAGTGCTGGTTTATCGGCACACGTTTTACACAAGTATCTGGTTTCCTTGCGTTTTTTGTTTCCCCGTAAGTTTTGCGGGAGTCTGTAGGGTGTGGAATTATATCTGGAAAGTGTTGTTCATTGTTAGGGTTGACAACTATATTCGCTTCCATTCGAGGTCGTTTTTCACCGTGCAAAGCTCCCTTATGCATCAGTTTTCTCCCATCATTCATATCTTCTGGAATGTTCAATAATTCTCTTACCAAATTTTCTCTGTATTCCAAAAGGGTCAGTTTTACATTTTTGCGCTTCTTCATTGCATATTAGGAATTCCATATAGCTACATCTAGTAAGTGAAACATCACTTTTTTGTACCACCTGATAGTTTTCCGTGGAGAAGAATAATAACTCACCATTTAATCGCTCCTATTTATTCCTGACTTGTACTCATTGTACCTGGCAACTTCTTCAGGTTTTATACTATCTTTCCAAACCTGTTCTGTACATTTATAAGTTTTGTGATATTTGGTTGTTATGCAGAGTACTTTCCTTTTATCCTTCCACTTTGAAATATAGATGCTACCGTCTCTTCGCCATTTGTGTTCTCCTTTCTTTAGATTGGTGTTTACAAGATCTTTTGGATTTCCTTTTCTGTTTCGTCTAAGAGTTCCTGTAGAATGAGTTTTTTTTCCAAAAGGGATTTTGACAGCAAAATGCTGTTGTAGAAGTTATCAAGGAATAAATGATGGCCTTTATCCAAATAAGGTTCCATAAGTTGCAGTACTAACGACTCAATTTTAGATAATCCTTCTACATCTTCGGATTTTCCTTTATAAATTTTTATATTCAATACGTATCCGTCTGCTGTACATAGCTCGTAGAACTTAATGCCATATTTCTCTTTTTTTCATTTGATATACACCCAAAAACTCAGACGACCACAAAAGAGAAGCAATGATTCATCTAGTGACATTTCTTCTGCAGGGTAATAAGCTTTTTGAAAATTGAGTAATAGTTTATCGAGCAAAGGATTGAATTTTTTCAGTGGATCAATTCCTGTTGTTTCCTCTTTACAAGCACAGCTAAAACAACGCAGAATTTCTTCAAATCTTCTACCAGATAGGGTGTAATGAAAAACTGGTGCATAATAAAGTGGATTCAATGAAAACAACTTCCTTACAGAGGGGTATTTTGTTTGACCCTGTAATATACATATAGCTAAAAATGATTAAAGTTCCTCCATAGTAAATGGTCTAATGGATGCTTGTCTGCTGTATTTTTGCTTGGGCCTATTTACATTAGTCAATATTTCAATGTATTTGTTCATTGAATCAAGAATTAGCTGCATAATTTCTTGATCCCAAAATTTAAAAAAATAGTCTGTAGCTTTAGGAGTATCTGTGTCAAAATTAAGATAAAGGCCACTTCGGGAATCGTCAAACAAAAAATCTGGAATATCTGCGGCAATATCATCCCACTCGTTATCAGTTCCAATATCGCCCACCTCTAGCAAATTTTGTATATCATTACCTGTTTCGTCATTTTCTGGCTCAACTCTGTCTTCGTGATTTTCGTTTGAAAACAGATTCTCGTTTGCCAACGAATCTTCGCCACTACTGGGTTGATATGATGGATCTTGTAAATCATCATCAGAGCTATAAGGTTTTGATTCAGAACTTTCAAATTCATCTGTGCTCACTTCATCCATAAGTCCAAGAAGCCTTGCTTCTTCTCAAAACAAAAAATAGTATATTTACCGAAAATATAACCTCAACATTTTATTACTGTCTCTACTACTGATAAGCAGCATACAAATTACTAAATAACACAATCGTAATAAAATAATTCATCATCATCATCACTGGCTCGACAACCCTTTTTGGGTCTTGGCCTGTTCTAGGATTCTTCTCCATTCCGATCTGTTTCGTGCTTTTTTTCTCCAGTTTTTTATTTTTAAGGTTGTTATATCATTTTCTATTTGTTCTAAGTATCTCAGTTTCGGTCTTCCTCTTGTTCTTTTTCCTACTGGCATCTGTTTGAATATTTTGTTTGGTATTTCGCTTTTTCCATTCTTTCTACATGTCCTATCCAACGCAGCCGTCCTATTTTAATGAATATTATAATATCCGGATCCTGGTATATTTTGTATAGTTCAGAGTTGTATCTTCTTCGCCATATTCCGTTTTCTTTTGTGCCCTTATATATGTGTCGCAAGATTTTTCTTTCGAATGTGGCTAACAACGTTTCCTCTCTTTTAATGAGTGTCCAGGTTTCTGAGCCGTATGTGAGTACCGGTCTTATTAGGGTTTTTTATATTTGGCATTTTGTTTTTCTTGCGACGTTATCTGATCTTAGTTACCTAATTAAGCCATGGTAACATTTATTTGCAATAAATATTCGCCTCTTCACTTCCTCTGCCACGTTATTATCAGACGTGACTAGGGATCCCAAGTACATAAAGTTTCTTACCCCCTCAATGTTGTATTCTCCTATTGTTATATTTTGTGGCTGCCTTATTTCTACGTTTTTACTTACCTGAATATATTTTGTTTTGGTCTGATTAATTTTAAGACCACTATTTTGTGCAGCTCGTTCTATTTGGTTGTATGCCTCTATCATTTCTCTTCTTGATCTTGCGATTATGTCAACATCATCTGCAAATGCTAGTATTTGCACGCTTTTATTAATGATTGTTCCTCGTGTTTTGACTGTTGTGTCCCTCAGTATTTTCTTGAGTACGATGTTGAACAAGATGCATGATGGGGCGTCTCCTTGGCGTAGTCCCTTGTACCTTATACACCGAGGTATTTTGGGTTCGAACTGTGCTTTAGAATGGTTCCATCGCATTTTATGCTTAGTCTGTAATTTGCCTTGTGGTTGTTAAGATGGAAAGCTGTTACTTCATTCTTCGATGGGTTTGGTTGTAGGCCCCATATAGTAATAAACAAATATTAAACAATAAGCATTGTTTAGTAAAAATAATTATTTTAAGGTTATTTGTTAAGTAAAGTACATTTTTTATTTTAGAATCACGTAGTTACAGTGAAGATGTAACCTCGGGAAGTGATCGTCACAAAAGCACTTCTCGCACTACTATACCTGCGATGATTAGTGATTCACGTAGCAGCAAGAATGAAGGAGACGTTGTAGCACCAGAAAATTGTAACCCATAACTTTGTTCCTGTTGGAGGGGATTGCGTGAATTTGCATTCTATTTCAAAAGAAAAGAAATGGCTTAGAAGCCCAGAAAAATGAAAAAGAACTTTAAAATAGAAAAATCGTTTTACAGAAAAGAATAAACGTCGTGAAATTGACGTTTTTAGGTGTAAGTGTGCAACTAAGCTAAGTGATTTACAGCAAGCAAATATTTTTGAAAAGTACTGTAGTCTATCTACCCATTCAGAAAAAACAATTTATTTACAAGGTTGTGATAAGAAAGTTATGAAAAACCGATCACGTGTACGTAATAAAGAGCAATCAAGAAGTCTAACAGTCTTCTCATTCCTCAATTCCGAAAATGGAAAAGTGCCTTTATGTCAAAAAGCATTTTTAGCTATACACGGCATTTTTAAATCTAGGTTAGACAAAAAGGTTAGAACTGCAGCTCATCCAGCAGACAATAGAGGGCGTCACGCTGCCAGACCTAACAGAACACCACCAGAATCTCTTGAAAAGGTCAGAAAATTTATTGCTGAATTACCAGCTCGAGAATCGCACTATACAAGATCTGATAGCCGTAATAGAAAATACCTGGACCCTAATCTATCAATCACTAAACTACATGAAAGTTTCAACACACATTCTGATAATAAAGTCTCATATGGGATTTTTGCGAAGGTGTTTAATGAAGAATTTAACATTTCATTTGGATATCCAAGAAAGGATATATACAACATTTGTACAAAATTCTTTGGCGCCATTGACAAGAAAAGACTGAAACTGGAAGTGATTGACAATCCTGAGACTTACGTTGAGCTGATTAAGACATGTAGAAAAAAAGAATTCCTTTGATGTTGTATTCGTTCAACACAGTCTGAGATCAAGCGGAGATCTAGCTCCATTTTACAGAGTACCTACTTAAAGTAAGAGATTATAAACAATGGTTGATGCCATATGTCCAGACTTCCGTAACGAGTATTTCCAAAACTAGATTCGTCAAATTTGAAAGCGGTAAACCCATTCAAACCAGAGAATCTATGACAGGAATATGTAGCAACATGATCCTTTATAAAGTAGGTATGAATAGACAAATTTCCAGCAGTCCTTCATTGAAATATGGCAACAGATACTTAAAAATAAAACCCAAAAAAGTTTGAAGCTTACAAAACTAGTTATTTCAGGTAATATTGAATTCTATACGAGGACTCTTTTTATTGTCGAAAATGCGACTACCGCTAGCTCTTATGACACTGGGAATAAAGAAGAACATATCGAAAGTGATGTTGATATATATGAGTAAAATTTGATGTATACTTAAGACTTTGTTTATAAAAAAATCACACGTGTTAGTTTTTAAAAATCTAGATGTGAGAACCATTTAAATCTTTCAAACACCTGTAACTCAGAAACATGACAATGTGACTTAGTCTCTTTTTGCACTGAACCCTTCAATTGAGGCTTATCCCCATATAAAATTAATATTTAACTTAGAATACAAATAGTCGCCAACATTCGAAAGAAGACTTTAAGAAGAAGACTTGCGTATCTACTTCGTACATTCAATAAAGTCGTTATGGCAATGATCTTATAATTAATCACCTGACTAGGAAGTTACTATGGACTAGCAACTGCTTAGGTATATTAATGGTACAAAAAAGAAAGCTCATTTGACAGGCATCTACATTCAGGAACGTTATGCAAACGCTTTAATTTGTGTTCTCATATTTTAGTTAAGCTCTTGCTTAACTAAAATATTAAAAACAATTTTTTATCCACATTCAATTAAAATATTATTCCAATTATTAAAAACCTTGTTTCTCTTCCTTTCGGTTGTAATGTAAAATTTAGTTTGCCTTGAGCAGCAAAAATATATAAAAATATGTCCAACAAATATATCGTAATTGCAAAATGCAGTCCTTTATTAATCAAATATGAAATGATAAATTAATTTTTTATTTTAATTTTTCAGACAAACTACCGTAGTTCCTAAGCAACGTTTAGACAAGTATGAATATAAATTAATTAGCTAGTTAAATGGACGAGTTTGACTAGGTCTTATGTGGAGAACTCTTTTATAATTACTTTTAACATCAAGGTTATATTCAAAAAAATTAAAATATGTTTATGTTTATTGCTTAAAAGCAGACGAAGAAACCGATAATTTGGAAACAGTACAAAAACTTGAAATTATTTATATAGTGAGGTCATAAATCTAAAGAAATTCAATATTTTCAGTAATAAAATTATTTTGGGAAATTCCTCCAGTCATTTGTTGAGATTTTTCTTCATTATGTTTAAGATCTTTCGATTTGGTAATACCAGTGGCTACGGTACACAGCCTGACATAGAAAAAAAACGGGTGTGGCAGTCCAGTGGGACTGCCAGTGGAAGTTACACTTCTATACACGCATTCGCCGTTACAAATTTATTTGGGAGTCAATCTGCATAATCATTACATATGTATAGGTAAGACATAGCAGAAAGAGAAACAGAATTAATAACAACTTACTAACAATTAATAAACAACTTTTGACCTGTAATAGGAGTATAGTAAATGAAGGATTAAATCAATATTTTGATGAAAATGTATATTTTTATTTTCATATATGTATGAAAGGAGTTAAATGCAAAATTTTTTTTTACACATACTCTCTAGTAAAATTCTTTATTTTGTTATTAATATAATAATACAATACAAATTAAAATTCAATATTCATAAGTATTTAAAAATGTCAATAATATACATAACTTTTCTACTGACGCATATATGTTTTACCATTATAAATTTACCATGTAATAATATTAATAAAAAAGTCCTCCCCGACTGGGAATCGAACCCCGGTCTCCCGCGTGACAGGCGGGGATACTGACTACTATACTACCGAGGACATGACACAAATTGATAAATAATTTACGGAGATATTTGCAAAAAATCAGTTTTTTTTGCACTAATTTACAATTTTTATTAATTTTTTTATTAACAAAATAAAATGTAGCGTTTTCATCGAAAATATTTACAAAATAAACGTTTGAAAAGGGGGTATGTTTTTTACTTATAAACAGTTGTAATAACTTCTATATTTTTCAAGCTACAGACTTGTACGTACAACCATTAGATAGCTGGTAAAAAAACTCACATTTGAAAAAAAAACCTATGACCAATTGGAACGAAGTTAGGGACTATTTTAAAAAAAATCATATCTCCATTGTTTATAAACATTAAGAAGTAAAATTTGCAAAAATTTTTAATGAAAATCTAAACTTTTTATATATCCAATAATATATAAAATACATCCAATTTTTTTTTCCGGGATTTTCCGAGATTTCCGGGGGGTATGTCATCATTATTAGTACCGCGACAGACTATTCCAGCCAAATTAGAAAAAAAAAGGAAATTTTTACGGTGAATTTCAAATGGATTTAATTTTCTGAGGTTTCCCATATTTCCCGGCCAGTGAAAACTATGTAGTTTTTCATATTTCGACGAACTACCCCAGATTAAAAAAAAGAGGCTTCTCGCTGAAATGGAAGCCGAGATTATAAATCATTCCTACGTGTTTCAATTTGAAGTTCCGATCTAGAAAAAAAAACGGAGCTGAAACAGTTATCCCCCTCCACTTTCCTATATCGATCTTTCGAAAGTACCTTCGTTTCGAAGGGTAGTAAGTTTCGAAAAATTGGATGTATCATATAGCTATAAGTTTCAATATAAAGTTTAGATTTTCATACAAAATTTGTGCAAATTTCGCTTCTTAATGTTTATAAAAAATGGAGATATGATTTTTTAAAAAATAGTCCCTAACTTCGTTCCTATTGGTCATAGAAAGTTTTTTTTCAAATGTGTTTTTTTTACCAGCCATCCAATGGTTGTACGTACGATTCGTATACGTATCAATTCAAAACGGGAAAATAAAGATATTCTTGATATAAAAAAATGATATAAATATTATTTGTAAAATATAAGGGAAAATCAAATATATCAAAATCAAAATCAAATCAATATCAGAATCAAAAAGATATACATCAAATTATGACCATAAATTATTGTTTAAAAAAACGCAAGGTAAAAATATGAGTACTTTTTCATCTATTCGTCATCTAGTAACCCCCACCTATGTCTTAAAAGCTTCAGATATCTGCGAAAAATTTTGCCGTGAAACCGACGATTATTGCATAACCAGACTGGGCTATATGTCATTATTAGTCGTACAGTGGCTTTATAAATTCTTGACTTCATCTCAGTGTTAATGTGTCTGTTTCGCCATATAGTGTTATTAAGGCATCCTGCCAGTCTATTTGCTTTTTGTACTTAATCTCTCACTTCTTTGCCCAGGTCTCCATAGCTGGACAGTGTAATTCTAAGGTATTTTATTTCCATTACTTGTTCAATACTGATGCCATCAATTTCTATTTTACATTTGGTTGGTTCTTTGCTGATTATCAGTATTTTAGTTTTCTGAGATGTGTACAAACTATTAATTATATTTCATATTTGTATATCTTAGCATTAATTACCCGAGATATCCGAGTTACCCGAGATACTATAGTGTATTTTTATGTATGAGAGAGTAATAAAACAATAAATTATGTATGCAAATCCCTAAACTGTTGATACGGGTGACTCAATGAAAAACAGATATTTGTCAACAAGTTTACAGAAGTATATAGGAAAACAATTTTAAATTGAGTATGACCACCAGGTATAAAGGTTGGAGCAGAATAGAATACAATAGTTGTGAGGCTTACTAATCCCTAAATAAGGTTGCCAGTGTCGGAGTGATGAAGGTTAACAGGTACTAATGAATTTGCAAGAAATGTAAGATGTTTATTTTATTGGTTATATATAACCAATAAAAGTTTAATAAGTACCTACCTATTTGCAAAATAAAGTTTAATTCTTTAGATAAAATAAAACGTTTTATTTTATCTATTTGCAAAATAAAGTTTAATTCTTTGCCTATTTGCAAAATAAAGTTTAATTCTTTAGATAAAATAAAACGTTTTATTTTATCTGAAATGAGTGCATTCCACGAAGTAAGGGTTTCAACAATCAAACATTTAATTCTTTAATTCCAGGAATCTACGACAGTAATTGACTAGATAATTACCTTCTAAACTTATTCCACAGAAAATGTGATAGTGGGTTTTTCCATTTTGTATATAGGAAGGTCCAAGTGGCGTATTCAAAATTCTTAACAGTTCACTAAAAATAGGTACTTCAGTTGCAAGGTGCAGTTTATTGTGTATACTAGTGTTATGGAAAATTTGAAAGTGCCGTGTAAACGCCGAAAAATTGGTCCTCTAACAGTTAATGAAAAAACATTAATATTTAATTGTTTTAAATCATTTACAGACAAACGTTTATGTGAAAGTGTTGAGTTAGTTAGCAGTACACTTGGTGTTGGGAAATCTACGATTTACAGAGTTATTAAAGAAGAGAAATGTGGTAGTTTTCAAATGCCACGTAATGCTCCAGGGAAACCAAAATTTTAAATAGAATATCATTTTAAAGAAGGACTTCGACGGAAATTGCATGAATTCTTCTTTAGACAAGAATTTCCAACATTGGATAAAGGTCTTGTCTCAGTTCGAGATGATAAGGATTACCCAGAAATGAGTCGAAGTACGTTATGGAAACTTTTAAAAGAAATAGGCTTCCGCTGGAAAAAGAATCCCAAAAAGTCTATTTTATTAGAAAGAAGCGATATTGTCATATGGAGAAGACATTTTCTAAGAACCATAAAGGAAATGAGAAACCAAAAAAGAAAAATATTTTATCTTGATGAAACATGGATCAACGAGGGTCATACACCAAATAAATTTTGGCAGGATGAAACTGTTACAAGTCAAAGGCACGCTTTTGTAAATAACCTATCTACTGGTTTAAACCCACCATCAGGAAAGGGACGCAGGCTGATAATAGTACACATTGGCAGTTCAGACGGTTTTGTTGAAGGTGGTTTATTAACTTTTGAATCAACTCGTACCGGTGACTACCCTGAAGACATGAACGCTGATGTCTTTCAAGAATGGTTCGAACAAATGATAGATCTTCTTCCTAAGAACTGTGTAATAGTAATGGATAATGCAAGTTATCACTCCAGACTTATAGAAGGACTGCCCACAACCAAGTGGTTAAAAAAAGACTTGCAGAATTGGCTGAGTTCAAAAAATATTACGTACCATCCCGGATCTATAAGAAAGGTACTTTATTCGTTGTGTGCCCTTCATAAAGAAAAATTTAAAAAATACGAAATGGATGAAAACTGGGAAAGGGCAGTAAATCACACTATTAAAGAAGAGGAAAAAATGTGGAAGCGGGACAATATTACTGATAAAATGATCGAGCCAGTTATTATAAATCTTGGTTCTGAAAGTTCATCTTCTGAATCTGATTTGGATTTGTAACAAGTAGCTGTAAGTTTTATATTAATATTTTTATTCATCTATTTAACATACCTTAGATGGTTTTAAAAACTCTTTTTCTCTTTTGTAATTTTTAAAAATTAAAAAAAAATGTGAATTTTTTAAAACCCTTTTTAATGTAGGCCAGTCAGTTCTAATATAGTGTGTGATAAAAGAGGTCATTTTTGTTTACATACACATAACACTTTATAACACTGAAATAATTCATTTATTTTTTACAATTATTCAAAGTAATTTTTCAATTAATCTTGAGCACGCCCATGGAGTGGTCGGAGCTACCAGTTAAAATTATGCTAATTACTCTCTCGTTCATAAAAATAAACTATAGCATGTCCCTTTACCCAAATGAAAGAGACTGAATTATTTCTTTTAAGTAGTTTTAGTTGATTTTCTAAAATTTTGACGATAATACTGTTTTTGTATAAATGCTTATGCGAATTATCTAAAGCAAACAACGCAGATTTTGAATCCGACAAGATTACTATTTGTGGATCAGAAATTTTCTTCTCAATAGTCCATTCCAGAGCTTGATATATTACAAATAGTTCTGCGGAATAAATGGATCATTATTGGTTTAATTTAAACATAATATGTTCTTCATTGTTTTGGATATAATATACCGCACAACCAACCCCCAAAATGGATTTTGACCCATCTGTGAAAATCCTAAATGGCTTTATCAAATTTGGCAAGTTGTTTCTGAAGTTGAATGGCGTTGTTATCATCAAAAGGAATAAAGAATATTGAAATTAGATTAGAAGAAATTAGTTTCAGCTGAAATTTCTAAATAGGAAGAAGCATTAGGAAATGCTCTAGCTAACGTTGGAGAATTTTTGTTATGCCACCATTTGTCAACTAAGTTAGACACAGATATGTCGGATATTTTTTGCAATAGGTAGGTTTGGTTATTACCTTGACATTTAAGGATAAACTTTTCAGCTAAAAAAAGACGTCATAAATGTAATGGAGGTTCCATACATTCGACTAATAGATTTTCACTAGGTGTAGATTTAAGTGCACCTAAAACCAAACGTAGAGCTTTGTACTGGATTCTTCTTCTCATGTTAATTTAGTATTAAGTGTGACGCCGAGATAAGTATAGTGTTTTTGGACAGATATACTTAGATTATGAATTCTAATACTGGATATATTCTCTAAGCGATGACGAGTGAACAGAGGATTTATTCGAGGTAAGTTCCAGCCCTTGGTTAAGAAAGGATTCTATTGCACCGTACAAAATTTGTTTTGTTGAATCAATACATTTCTGATAAGAATTTTTAGAAGTGTAAAGACAAATATACCATACTAAAATGTAGCGATTAAACGATTAAATAATCTGAACTTAATTTTTCATACGAAATTTTTCCATAAAACCGGCAATGGCTACAAAAAGATTTTGTAATTTTCTATGCGCATTTTACGACTTGTATATCCGTACTCCGTAAATGTTTTAGACCTAATTAATTATGTATCTAATTATTCACAGGGACTAGTCAGTTAAATTACAATGCGTTTTTGTTGTATATGGTAATTATTAAATTTCATTGTATGGTGATTTAAGTTGATTTCTCCATTTTCAAACAAGGCAAGTCACATTTGAAAACCAAATATCTGATTGTTTATGAAGTTTTTGCTAAACTTGGAAGTAATATTTTATAAAATTTGTGTAATATGAAATACTATACGATAGAAAGACGTATTCATTTCTTTCGAAGTATTGTAAGAACTGGGCAAATAATACGAAATAATAAATACAATAAAAATAAGAAAGTTACAATATCTGGGATAAGTAATGAGGAGACAGTGATATGAAATGCTAACCTTGATAATACAGGGAAAGATAAGAGGAATAAGGAGAGTAAGAAATGTTTAATCTGATGAGAAGAGTTGAGTACGAAAGCAATAAAGTTGTTCTGAAAATCAATAAAGCTAAGAGCTTTTCGGTCACGTGGTTCGCTCAGAGCAGCTGAAGATAGAAATGGATTGCATTAGGCAATATAGGCAGTTGCCTAGGGCGGCAAATTATGAGAGGGCGGCTAAAATACCGCTTCTTCTTCTTAACATGCCATACACCAAAGTGCGTAGGCGACTATCTTATTACTAGAATTCTGTTCTTGGCGGCGTGACACAGCTCGCCTGTATTGTGTATTCCTGTCCATTCTTTAATATTCCTTAACCAGGATAATTGTTTGCGGCCGGCTCCTCTCCTACCTTCGATCTTCCCTTGTAGGATTAACTGTGGTATTTCATATTTTGCTCCTCTCAATATGTGCCCAAGGTAACCAATCTTGCGTTTTTTAATTAATTTAAAGAGTTCTCTTTCCACGCCGGCTCTCTTAAGGACGTCATCGTTTCGAACTCTATCCACCCAAGGTATGCGCATCATTCTTCTTAATGACCACATTTCAAATGCTTCAAGTTTGTTGATAGATGTTTTTTTCAAAGTCCACGTTTCCATGCCATAAAGCAAGATGGACCATATGTAGCACTTGACCATTTGCGTATTTCGAAATTTAGGTTTTGATTACATAGGAGCGGTCTGAATTTCACAAAAGCTTGTCTTGCCATTTGTATTCGGGTTTTTATCTCTTGTTGTGGATCCGATTGGTCATTGATTGTGGTGCCAAGGTTTTCACGCGTTTTATGCGATCGTCACCTATGCATATTATCGGGTTTTCTGGAGGGTCTATAAATACCAAATGGGTATCTCTACTTCTTTCGACACGCTTTTCAATTATTTGTCGTAGGATAAATATATTATCAAGGCAGGATCTCCCGATACGAAAGCCGCTTTGTTCTTCAATATCTTGTATCTGTCTTTCAACCCTCTTCTTTAATATTCTGCCGTACAACCGGCCCACAGAGCTCGTCACACTAATACCTCTATAATTGGAACAGTCTCTTTTATTCCCTCTCTTATATATGGAGCTTATATAAGATTTATTCCAATCTTTAGGAATTTCCTGGTCTCCACACATACATTTATTGAAAAGGTCTACTATTAATTCTAAAAGTGCAGTCGGCCCATATTTAACCAGCTCTATGGGAATGTCTCCAGGCCCTGCGGCTTTTCCGTTTTTAACCTCTTTTAAGGTCTCCGTCAATTCAGATAATGTTATTATAGGGATTTCCTGTCTTTCGTCTCTGTTGTCTATTAATTCCCTTATCTTTTCCCATCTGTACTCTACTCTATCCTCTTTCAGCAGTTTCGTATAATATTCTTTCCATTCATTTAACTTTATGAGAGAAATGTTGTCTTCATTTTTCTCATTTTTACTAAACTGTTTTAATGTTTTCCAAGCTTGCGCCACTTTTGTTCCACCCATAAATCTGCCCAGTTCATCACACTTAGCCTCCCAGTTTATATTTTTCGCCTTATCCACGTCTTTTTTAACTTCTCTATTCCATTTAGCGTATATTTCTCTGTCCTGAGGATCTTTGGATTGAAGCCATATGTGATATGCTTGTTTTTTCTTGAGAACTTTCTCTTCTAGTTCCGTTGACAACCATTCAGGTTTTCCTTTTTTCGGATTTTCAACTTTTCCCAGTGCTTCATTTGCCGCTTCATGAATATATTTTTTAATTACCTCATCGTTTGTTTCTATATTTTTTATTTTCTGAGCTATTCTAATTTTATATAAGAACTTTGTCGAATCTTGTTTAAAGCTTTCCAGGTTATATTTTATGTTTTCTATGGTTGTTCCTATGTCTGTTACTTCATCATTTTTGTGACTTGATTGTTCTCTTTTAAATGTCACTATTACTTTTGCAATAATCATATGGTGGTCACTTCCACATTCTGGCCCTCTAAACACCTTCACGTCCTTCGTTTTTAGTTTAGAATCTTTACGATGAATGAAATAGTCAATTATTGATTTTAAATTCCTGGTAGGCTGCGTCCATGTAAATTTATGTATATTCTTATGGGGGAAGAAACCATTTAATATTTTCAAAGAATGTGCCTCGCAAAAATCTATTAATCTTTGACCATTGTCGTTCAGAATGTCTTCTCCATATCTCCCTATTATTTCACTGTTGGAGCTCTTTCCGATTCTTGCATTAAGATCACCTAAGATCCAAATTTCTTTCTTCTTATTAATTGTGGCTAGAATAGTTGTTAACTTGTTAAACTACTCTTCCTTGCTGTCAACCCTTGAGTCATCCGTCAGTGTATATGTTCCAATTACCACTATTTCATGGCCATTTTTCTTAATTTCCATGAGGATAATTCTTTCATCTATTTATTGCCATGATTTAATACATTTTTTCAGTTTCTGATGTATTGCTATAGACACTCCACTTTTAGCTTGTTCGCTCTTTTCTACGCCACTATAGAAATGCAGGTATTCGTTTATCTTTTCATTTCCTCTTCCTTTTTTCTTTACTTCAGTTAATACACAGATGTCTAGTTTCATTTTACTCAGTAATTATATTTTTACATACTTAAATTTAGTATAGTTTTGGTCTTCCAGACCCTCGCTTTTTTCTAGAGTTTCTTGTTCCCTCCATTTTTTATTAATAGAAAAACTGTGGTTCTGCTTATGTTAAAATGTTTTGCTGCCTCTTATAGGGCCCAGTTATCTTTTAATTTGGTTACAATTCTTGCTTTAATATATTGTTGAGTTACGTCGTTTATTTTATTCCTTAATAATAATAAAAATAATAACCCCATTTTATGTAAAAACTATCATTTATATATACTCTTAGTATAAGATGCAGGAATTCAAAAGAATATCAAAATTTAGACCTTAATAATTATAACAATTTATGAATTAACATATGTGATCAATTGTTTGTTGTTTGTTTGTTTATTTTATTATTTGTATGTCATAATAAATATAATATAATGCCAGACCAATCAAATACACTGCTCAAAATGATCAAATCTTACGAAGAGTCGTATCAGTTTTTTAGAAACCAGCTGTACCATGAATATGAACTATAATAGAAAATACATTATAATTTCTGCAGTGTGATAGATCTAATACGTCCCACGTTGACCATATAAAATTATAAATAAAAAAATGTTTGCACCCTGTTATATTGCATATATTGAAATAATTTGTAAATGAAAATTGTTTCATGTCTTAAAAACTTAACAAGCATTAATAATGATATATGAATTTCTATTGGTAGCTTCCTTAACTCACAGACCTATTATAAACCATAAGTAATAACGAAATGGTCCAACCAGGAGTCGACGAAATATGCTGGTAGCGTGCAATATGATCCCAACATTCTTTAAAATGTTTACTGTGACAAGAAGGCGGGCAGATATTTTATTATTGTAACGCCCAAACTCACTACACCCACCTCAAAATAAAAAGAGAGTTCCACATGTCACAAATTTTAAACAAGCAAAGTAAAAAGGAAAATCTTTATATATTGTGAATAATTTTTAAAACGGAATTTTGATTATATCTAATTAAAATTACTTATAGTGTGTTCGCTACAAGCAGAAGCAATATATTGGAAGTAAGAGTACCACTTTTTTATTATCAGATGTTAAAAATTTAGGCAATGATTTTTTCTTAAATTTTTCACCAATAAAATGGTATATGAGCTCCTTCCAATGTCAATTAGCCCACCTATGGAATTTGAAGTTATAATCTACATGCTTTTATTATTTATTAAAAACATTAGCCTTATGTTTTTTGCAAATACATCAACAATAAAAAAAGGAAATTTGCTAGCTCGTGGTTCTTTATCCACTTACATTAACATACATTGATTTTTTTCATAATTGTTTTAAAACGAGAAGTAGCTATGGAAAAGAGACATTAAAACAATTTTTATAGTTTATTTTTATGAACGAGAGAGTAATTAGCATAATTTTAACTGGTACCTCCGAACACTCCATGGGCGTGCTCAAGATTAATTGAAAAATTACTTTGAATAATTGTAAAAAATAAATGAATTATTTCAGTGTTATAAAGTGTTATGTGTATGTAAACAAAAGTGACCTCTTTTATCACACACTATATTAGAACTGACTGGCCTACATTAAAAAGGGTTTTAAAAAATTCTCATTTTTTTTAATTTTTAAAAATTACAAAAGAGAAAAAGAGTTTTTAAAACCGTTTAAGGTATGTTAAATAGATGAATAAAAATATTAATATAAAACTTACAGCTACTTGTTACAAATCCAAATCAGATTCAGAAGATGAACTTTCAGAACCAAGATTTATAATAACTGGCTCGATCATTTTATCAGTAATATTGTCCAGCTTCCACATTTTTTCCTCTTCTTTAATAGTGTGATTTACTGCCTTTTCCCAGTTTTCAGGTTTTACATTATTTACGGCCTCCAAAAACAACTGTTTAACATCATGAATTTTAAAAGTGGTATTTTTTCTTGAAACTTCACTCTTTATCTGTGCCCATACCAGTTCAATCGGATTTAATTCACAATGATATGGTGGGGATCTAAGTACTCTCATTCCACGATTTTTGGCAATTTCATCAATTTCGTATTTTTTAAATTTTTCTTTATGAAGGGCACACAACGAATAAAGTTCCTTTCTTATAGATCCGGGATGGTAAGTAATATTTTTTGAACTCAGCCAATTCTGCAAGTCTTTTTTTAACCACTTGGTTGTGGGCAGTCCTTCTATAAGTCTGGAGTGATAACTTGCATTATCCATTACTATTACACAGTTCTTAGGAAGATCTATCATTTGTTCGAATCATTCTTGAAAGACATCAGCGTTCATGTCTTCATGGTAGTCACCGGTACGGGTTGATTCAAAAGTTAATAAACCACCTTCAACAAAACCGTCTGAACTGCCAATGTGTACTATTATCAGCCTTCGTCCCTTTCCTGATGGTGGGTTTAAACCAGTAGATAAGTTATTTACAAAAGCGTGCCTTTGACTTGTAACAGTTTCATCCTGCCAAAATTTATTTGGTGTATGACCCTCGTTGATCCATGTTTCATCAAGATAAAATATTTTTCTTTTTTGGTTTCTCATTTCCTTTATGGTTCTTAGAAAATGTCTTCTCCATATGACAATATCGCTTCTTTCTAATAAAATAGACTTTCTGGGATTCTTTTTCTAGCGGAAGCCTATTTCTTTTAAAAGTTTCCATAACGTACTTCGACTCATTTCTGGGTAATCCTTATCATCTCGAACTGAGACAAGAACTTTATCCAATGTTTGAAATTCTTGTCTAAAGAAGAATTAACTTTGATCAGATAAAAGGCATATATCGAGCACAGTTTAATTAAATCTTGCCCAAGTACTTTCGATCCCTAGATCATCTTCAGGGGCATCTGAAATAAGCCAAGAAACGTTTTTTTATAACCAAAGAAATTGAATAACTTCGATAAAAACTCGAAGTTTTATGGTTGAAAAAAGGTTTTTTATATGATTAACGTTTATAGACTTACTTCGTCAATTGTGGCCTATCCGGCAAGAACAAGATGTCATAAACATAAAATTGTACATTACACTACACTACAAATAGACAAACAAACACTTTAAAATAATTTAAGGGAGGCTACATTGCTTGAAGAAGTCGGAGACAGAATGGCTCCTGATCTAACGGAAATGTTGGGGTGACATGTGACAAATGACAACTTGGATGAGCAGTCACAATCATAGATATGTGATCTGCACCTTTTACAATTCTATGAAACTAAGTATTGACCGAAAGTCCAACTGACACTACTATAGGAGATCACTGATGAAAAATAAAAATTATATAGAATATAATTAAGTAAATTGAATAATCCAGATCTCACACTCAAACATGTCTGTAATAATTAAGGTGTTAGTTTGAGAGCAACTGAAATAGACGAAAAGTAAGAATGCAAGAAGCGGACTAAACAATATGTTAAACAGTGGGTGGTTGACTACAATAAAATGGTCTACCAAGCACTATCTGTAATATAGAAAGGAAGAGATCTGACTATATTTATTTAAAGAAGAATTCATGCACTTTCCGTCGAAGTCCTTCTTTAAAATGATATTTTATTTGAAATTTTGGTTTCCCTGGAGCATTACGTGGCATTTGAAAACTACCACATTTCTCTTCTTTAATAAATCTGTAAATCGTAGATTTCCCAACACCAAGTGTACTGCTAACTAACTCAACGGTCTCATCAACACTTTCACATAAACGTTTGTCTGTAAATGATTTAAAACAATTAAATATTAATGTTTTTTCATTAACTGTTAAAGGACCAATTTTTCGGCGTTTACACGGCACTTCCAAATTTTCCATAACACTAGTATACACAATAAACTGCACCTTGCAACTGAAGTACCTACTTTTAGTGAACTGTTAAGAATTTTTAATACGCCACTTGGACCTTCCTACAAAATGGAAAAACCCACTATCACATTTTCTATGGAATAAGTTTAGAAGGTAATTATCTAGTCAATTACTGTCGTAGATTCCTGGAATTAAAGAATTAAATGTTTGATTGTTGAAACCCTTACTTCGTGGAATGCACTCATTTCAGATAAAATAAAACGTTTTATTTTATCTAAAGAATTAAACTTTATTTTGCAAATAGGTAGGTACTTATTAAACTTTTATTGGTTATATATAACCAATAAAATAAACATCTTACATTTCTTGAAAATTCATTAGTACCTGTTAACCTCCATCACTCCGACACTGGCAACCTTATTTAGGGATTAGTAACCCTCACAACTATTGTATTCTATTCTGCTCTAACCTTTATACCTGGTGGTCATACTTAATTTAAAATTGTTTTCCTATATACTTCTGTAAACTTGTTGACAAATATCTGTTTTTCATTGAGTCACCCGTATCAACAGTTTAGGGATTTGCATACATAATTTATTGTTTTATTACTCTCTCATACATAAAAATACACTATAATTAATATCAAATGTATTTTGAGATATTATAAAGCTTATTGCCTTTTGTGAGTTTTAAAATGGGTCTAGGTAAAGTTGTCGATGAGAAAATTTGTTCATTAAACATTAAATTTTTTAATTCTGGAAAATCCAATTCGTAAATCGCGAATATATTGTAATTGTATAGAATAGAAATATGCTTTATTGTCACTGCAAATTGTATAATTTAATGAACAAAGCTTACAAACAGTCAAAAAAAAACATAACAATTTAAAATTTAATAAAATTACATAAATCGTCAATATCACAAAATAAAAGATAATAAAATATATAATCAACTGCAAAATTTAAATAAATTGCAAATAGATACCGGATTGCTCCTTTTTGTAATTTAAAAATAACATCAGATTGGGCAGCTGTACTAGAACCCCAAAAAGGAAGGCCATATCGAAGATGAGAGTCGAACAAAGAAACATGTTATTTTGGAAGATGCTAAATTGATTTCCTTCGAAACAGATCTTATTGTACAGCAGGCTGAGGCTAGTTTCTTACTTAACAAATGGATATGAAGAAACCATTTAAGGTTGTTGCCAATAAAAATGACAAGAAATGTTACAGAAGCAACGATACTCATCTGGCTGTTATTAAGAAGCAAGGGTTGAAGAGCTCCTTTATAGGATAATGCTACTGTCTTATTCACGTTAAAAGAGAGTAAAAAGAATATTAGAGTTCCTCCAGGTGATACTGGTAGGCATCAGCAAAAAGAAAAATGTTTCCATCAATTTTTATGTTAGTGATGTCATTTATTTAGATAAGGAAAAGTAGAGGACCCAATACTTAACCTTGTGATACTCCACATACAATGCTTTTGTGACTAGAGTCAGTATCATTTGCTCTTACTAGTTGTTTCCTATTCTTCAAGTAAGATTGAAACCAATTCAAAGAAATATCTACCTCAAATTCCGTAGAAATTTAGTTTTTTTATCAAAAAGTCGTGATTTACAGAATCAAAATCTTTGGCATAGTCAAAAAACACTGTGGCAGTGTGTAAAGATTATTGTTTAGTGCTTGATAGACCTCATGTAGTACAGAAAACATAGCAGCGCTGGTACATTTCTTCTTCTTTAGGTGCCGTCTTCTTAGCGAAGGTTGGCGATGACCTCTGCAAAGTCTTCCCTATTTTGGGCTTTCCTTATTAAACTTTGAAAGTCTAATCCTGTCCAATCTTTGATGTTGCGCAGCCAGGTCATTTGTCGTCTACCCGGGCCGCGTCTGCCTTCTATTTTCCCTTCTATAATAAGCTGAAGGAAGTTATACCTGTCGTGTCTAAATATGTGTCCAAGATAAGACGTTTTACGCTTCTTGACAATGTCTGTGAGTTCACGTTCTCTATTAATACCTACGCCTTAAAACTTCTTTATTTCTAACGCGGTCGGTCCATGGAATTTTAAGCATACGACGAAATACCCACATCTCAAAACTCTCTAAACGTCGTAACGAGCTGACTGTTAACGTCCAAGCTTCCACGCCGTGTAATAGTACACTATATACATAACACTTTATCATGCGGTCTCGTAGGGACAAATCAAGATTACGGGTAGTGAGTAACTGTCGCATCTTTAAGAAGGTGTTTCTTGCCTGTTCTATTCTACATTTAACCTCTTGTTCTTGGTCTAAGGTTACATGTATCCAACAGCCTAGATACTTAAACTTTTTCACTTGTTCAACTAGATTGTTGTTGACTAGTATGTTTATAACTGGTGCGTGTTTTTTTGAAATTACCATTGTTTTGGTTTTTTTTACATTCACCTTAAGGCCGTATAGTTCTCCTTCTCGCACTACCTTGGTTAACAGAATTTGTAGTTCTTCTTCACTGCCAGCAATCAGTACTGTATCATCGGCGTACCTGATATTGTTCACGATTTTTCCATTGACTTTTATTCCTTGTTGTGCTTCATCTAGAGCATGTGCAAAGATGTCCTCTGAGTACAAGTTGAATAATAATGGTGATAGTGTACAACCTTCTCTAACTCCTCTTTGGATGTTTATGGTTTCAGTATCACCCATTTCAGTTCTGACAGAGGCGTTTTGGTTCCAGTAGAGTTCACGTATTGTATTAATGTCGTTTGGATCCAGGTTCTTTTTTTGTAAGCATTCTATTAGCTGATCGTGTTTGACTCTGTCAAAAGCCTTTTCATAATCTATAAAGCACAAGTAGACATCTTTTTGTTGATCCCGACACTTTTGCATGAGAACAATGAAACTGAACAAAGCTTCTTGAGTTCCCATACCGTTTCGAAAGCCAAATTGTTCCGGACCCATATCTTCTTCGCATTTTTTGTAAATTCTGTTATGGATAATTTTTAGAAATAGCTTCAGAATATGGGGCATGAGACTTATTAATCAGACCCATTAATTAATTTCACCCAGGAGGCTCGGGTTCGATTCCCGGTATCGGAATACCCTATTACGCTATGAAAACTGTCTTAATAAATATATTATTTTGATAGGAATATTTTCAGTCTAGTAGAATTTCCACAGTAAAATCAAAACGCATTATCAATATTTTATTATGTTTTTAATGCTCAACGCTACGATTGCATTCGCAAAAAATTAGGATCGCAATTATATTGTTCCTTCAAGAACGGACATTTTTTAAAAGTAACGGCGATAAAGTGAAACAAAAGTAGAGGAGTTCCCTTCACGTATGCACGCGAAACGTGTTCTAGTCTTCGAACTGAGAAGTGCATGTCAATGAATGAATAATATTTTATTGACCATTAATACTGAGTGGATACGATTGGCATTTCAATTCGTTCAACCTGTGCAATGTATAGCTCTAATTTCGCAAACTGAAACGTGCTCAGATAACGGTCTAGAAAGGACATTCTTGCCAAGGCAGTGAGTATGGGTACGACTTATTTATATTTTGAAATTGTAACAATTGATAATCATTACAAAGTTCTTCATTTTATTATAACGATAAAGGAAAATGTAGATATAGTAATTTTTACCTTCGTACCATAGTTAAAGTCGTAAATCCCGTTAAAAAATTCTGATGATTAAACAAAGAATATTAGCTAGATATACTGTTACGAGTAATATGAACCAAACACGTAAAATGTTTGCCAATTAGACATGACACAAACGTATTTCAAAATTGACAGTTCTCGGTCATACAGTGATTTATTGAGATTATTATTTTGAAATACAAAAGACCAAAATAATTATGAACATTTAATAAATAATACAAAACATATCTATATATATAATATTAAATATATATACAAAAAAGGAACATTTTTATATTCGAGAGAGGAAGAGAGAGAAAATATATCTTCTGTCTCTCTCTCTTACTCATTATCTTACATATGTAATGATTTCAGCGATTCACTCCCGTACAAATTTCCAACGTGGAGCGCGCGTATAGAAGTATAACTTCAAAAATTTCGACCATAAAACATCTTCTAGTCATAAGGCAACCAAAAAGATTGTTGAAGTAAGCAAATCCCAAACTATTGAAAAAGTCACAGATGCGATGAATGTTTCACACGTCGAAACAACAAAAGTTGTTTTGATAACTGCTTACTATCTAGCCAAGAGCAATAGGCCTTACTCAGACTTCTTTGAACTGTTATAATGGCAAAGAATGAACAATGTTGATATTGGAATCGGGCTACACTCTAGAAATACTGCTGCAGAAATAATTAATCTCGTTTTAAGTGAAATGAAAACAAAAATTATCAAGTTAGTTTTAAACATTTCGGGTAAAATGTCAGTTATTGTAGACGAGTCAACAACTGTAGGCTCAATATCCAATCTAATAGTGTATTTAAAATGTGAGTTCAGCAAAGAGCAGAATCCTCAGTTTTTGTTTTTAGAGTTGATTGAACTGAGCAGTCAAACATCTCAGGTAAGTTAAAAGTTTGCTAAACTGTTTGAAAATGAGCTGATTTGATTATGATTACTTGAAAGAAAATTTTGTTTCATTTGCAAGTGACGGTGTCATGTTGAGTAAAAAATCAGGTGTAGCTGAAAGATTGCTTGAAATGTACCCAGATATTTGGCATTGCATGAATCATAGACTAGAGCTAGCCTTAAGTGATGTAGTTGATGAAGTTCGGGCCGTAAATCATTTTCAAATATTTATAGATAAAATATACTCCATTTACCGAATAACCGCAAAACCAGCGTGAACTCTCCTGTGCTTCAAAGCTGGAACAACAACTCCAAAAAATTGGAAAAGTTTTAGGGACTCGATGGGTTGCATGTTCTTATCGTGCAGTTTCGGCTCTATGGTATAGTTACTCTGCCATTTACAACCACTGTAAACAGCCGAAGACAGACAAGAACAGAAGTTCTATTGAAAGATCTATGGACTGTGGCATATCAAGGCAATTTTCATGATTACAGATTCTGTTAATCAAATCAGTACCATATGGGGAAGAAGAAATTCAAAATCTCTGCAAAATGTTTAAGCTTAACAACAAACATACAACCAAAATGACAAACTGCTTTCGAGATTATATCGAGGCCAATTCACCTTCAAAAGTACCAAAAGATCTCATCCCGTTGTTGAACTGTACTAAACTGATTCCATATAGTTCGTCAGAATGTGAACGAGGTTTTAGTCTCATGAACCAGATAATGACTGATTTGCGAACTAGTTCAAGCCTTATGTTTATAAAACAACATGGACCAAGTATAAACGAGTGGAATGTGGAACTCTATGTCAACACCTGGTTGAGGAAACACGGCACAGCAGACGACACTAGGACACGCACGGCAAAACCTTCTCCGGAAGAAGAAAATCCATTTGTTCAGTTTTTGTAAATTATTGATTAACTTTTTAAATTCAATTTCTTGAAGTTAAAGAAAATTAATATGTTCAGATATTGTAATTTTGATTGAATGTTTTTTCCTTTGTATGTTAAACACCACCTTTCGTTCCTATGTTATATTGTCATGTAAATAATAAAACAGGTTTATTATAATTGTGTGGTTTCATTTTACAATAAATGGTTACGTTTGTGTCTACAAAACATTTAAATTAGGCTATGTTGTCTTCTTTTCCCATAATTAAAATAAAATAAAAAATCAAAAATTCTAGAATTTAATATTTTTTTGAATTAAGCAAATGCATATTCATGTTAAAATGTTAACTTGTATTAAAAAAATACAGAGTAATATTTAACTTGTAAAAAAGTGATTGAAAGTGCGTTCCGGCACTGCTAATTTTGCCATGACACCACTGGATAAGAAGGTATCAGTTATTTTCTACAGTGACCAACTTTTGCTATAAAATTTGTGCTATCAATCATTTTCGTATGTACTATGGGCCACCTGATGAGGAAAAAAAATATGAAATTTTGAGACTTATAATACAGGGAACGATTCAAGGAAAAAGATCTGTTGGAAGGCAGAATTCTTGGTTGAAGAATCTACGTGATTGATATCAATGCAGATCGTATATGCAATGATTTAGTCTCCTTCTTCAAGTGCCATCATACCTATTCGGACTTTTGAGATGGCTGCTCTGAAAAGTTCATTTTTTGATGTACATCCGTACCACTCTATCAGGTTGCGCATCCAATGACATTCTACGCCTCCCTATGCTTCTCTTTCCTTGGATCTTTCCCTGCATAATCAGTTGGAGCAAGATGTATTTCTCTCCACGTATAACATGTCCAAGATATTCCAATTTTCTTGTTTTAATTGTATTTAAAATTTCAATTTTTTTATTCATCCTTCTCGGAACCTCTTTTTTTGTGACGTACAACCTTCTATACAACCACCGCTCGAATGATTCCAGTTTTTTCATTGATGTCGCATTCAAGATCCAAGATTCCATTTCATAAAACAAAGTCGAAAAAACATAGCACCTCGCCAACCTAACTCTTAGTTCCAATTTTAAATCCCTTGTACATAGCACTTTTCTCATTTTGTTGAAATTTGCTCTAGCCCTTTCTATTCTGATTTTGATTTCCTAAATGTAATCATTTGTGGAGTTAATCATTGTTCCCAGATATGCATATTTGTTCACTTGTTCGGCGTTGGTTCCGTTTATTAGAAGATACTCATTATTTCTTTGAGTTTTTATTTGCATAAATTTCGTCTTCTCGACGTTCATTGTTAGACCGTACTCTTTTCCATACTCCACTATTCTGGTCACCAGTCTCTGAAGATCTTTAATATTTTTGGCTAAGATCACAGTACCGTCTGCATATCTAATGTTGTTAATGGAAACTTCATTTACCTTTATTCCAGCTGTTTCACCCTTAAGAGCTTTTTTCAGGATCTCTTCGTAGTAGACATTTAAAAGAATTGGCGACAATAGGCATCCCAGTCTCGCTCCACGTCTAATTTCAATTTCAAGTTTATAGTATAAATTTGATATGATCCTGAGATTGTTGTAATCAATCTTCTTTGATTTCAGGACATTCATTAATAATTGTTCATGTCGTATTTTATCGAGTGCTTTATTATAGTCAATAAAACATGAGTATATATGTTGATTGACATCCAGGCATCTTTGTATCAGTATATTAAGTGAAAAAAGAGCATCAAGCGTTCCTAGGTCTTTGCGAAAACCAAATTGTGTATTATTAACGTCTATGTCCAGTTTGTGATATATTCGGTTATGGATGACTTTTAATGGTAACTTTAGCACATGAGACATCAAGCTAATGGTGTGGTAATCGCTACATTCTCTAATGATTTAGCAGTGCAAGTTTAAAAATAAAAATAGGCATTATGATTGTCAACCTCCGTAAGGAGCTCTCTATGATGAAGACATACATTATCCTTGCTGAACTATAAAGTTTTTGTTTATTTTGTCCAGATCAACAGTTTGTTTCTGTTTTGTATATTTTCAATCGATTTATTGTTTTAACCATAGATCTAAATATTATTCTAAGTAAAAAAGTAATCAACAATTAAGTCAAATAACTGACTGACTGAACGTTTTAACCTTGTTTAAGCTTTGTGCTTCTTAAAGGGTGGTTAATACGTAAATAATAAATGGTGCTTTTCAGCATGGTGGGTTCATGTGAGGACCAAGACTGGGTGCCGCCGCTAAAGGCAGGAGTGTCAGAAGAATCGCATCCACGACCGACGAGAAGAAGAACTGGTGGGGCCGCTGAAGCTGCTGTCCGCCGTCTGGATCCAAGCCCGTCACTAAGTACAAGCTCCATGCGAAAAAAAAACGGTTCCTTTCAGAATGTTTGGCCTTTTTTTAAGGTTGTTTGGAAATCTCGTGGATGATAGCTGTGGCTGTGTCCTCACCTAGGATCAGGTATCATTGTGCAATGAGATTGGGAAACCACAGAAAACCAATCTCCCCCTGTCCTTGTTGTAATTAATCGACTCTGAAGGAGTATGTGTGGTGCTCACTTGTGTAGTGTGTGTGTAGTTAAATGATATGTTGGGTGAATTAAATGTTTATGATTGATAGTGTGAGCTTGTTGGTAAAGTGTTGTGTGAATTAGTAAGTGTATGTATTTCTGTTTGTATGTATAGGTGTGTATGTGTTTAGTTACGGAGTTGGGTGAAGGTTTGATTAATTCGGTTGTTGAAATGGGATGTGGTTATGGCGTATCCGTATAGGGCATTGGAAATTTGGTTGATTGTACGGATGGTCGCACTTCTCTTTTCAGGGAAGACGTTAAATAGGGTCATGGATACGAAATGGATTATGCATTTCATGTCGGATGATAGGTCGTATGAGGGAATTTGTTTTGGTGTATATAATGGTTGAGTTTGGTCATAGTTATTAGGAAATACATTTCTGTGTGGACATCTGGGTGAAAGGGGGGGTTAGGGCCACTACAGTTCGGGCATTTTGGATCGGATGTCTTGGGGCATGCAGAGGACCTATGGTTTTGTCCTCAATATGGACATGTAATTGATTTTTCTGGGCATTCGTTATGGAAATGTCCGCTTTTGCAACATTTCACGCAGAATTTCGATCGAATCGGAACGGAGTTGCCAGATCTTGGGATCTCGCAATTTAACCGTCAAATAACTTCAATATTGTTTTCTTAAATTTTACATCCGTGTCGCGCAGATTTTAAACATGGCGATAGGCCAACCCCCAAAAAGAGCTTTAATTTTCGATAAACGAATAACTCGTTGGCAACCGGCCAAATTTGGTAGCAAAATGTTAGCGTTAAAAATCTACACAACTTTTATAAATACAAATTTTTAATATGTGTGGGGAATATGTAAATAAACAAGAAAAAAGCAAAATTTGGATTTTATAATTTTAAAGAAATTTTATATTTAACTCACGATATCTCGGCTCGAAACACGAAACTGCGCCTAGTACGGACGCTTATCTTTTCTATCGCTACCTATGCGTCAGAAACTTGGACCATTAAAAAGTCCGACTAACGACGTATAATGGCCTTTGAAATGCGCATACCCTGGACAGCACATCGCACAAATGTCTCAATATTGACAGAACTCTACATCAATACTAGGCTTACCACAATCATCAACCAAAATATATTGAGGTACTTTGGACACATTACCAGACGAATGGAAGGCATGGAGAGGTTGGTGGTTGAAGGCAATGTAGATGGTAAAAGAACCCGAGGAAGATGTCCACTCCGATGGTAAGACCAAATAAAGTGCGCAATAAAATGCGCAGGAGAAAGAAGAATGGATAAAGGATAGAGGAGGAGGTTCTCGGTTCAGCTTAAATATTTCAATTTTTGATTTTATCACAATATACCATGGACATTTCCGCAAAATGAGATTTGTATTACAAATTTTTGAATATCCCTTTTTAACCAATTCTTAAAATTTAATACTTAGAAAAGTTTTCTTGTACATGTACAAAAATCATCATCATCATCATTCTTGCTTTACAACCCTACGTGGGTCCTAGCCTCCTCAAGAATTTCTCTCCAGTCGTCCCTATCCATCGCCTTTCTTCGCCAAGCACGTATTGCCATATTTCTCATGTCTTCATCGATTTTATCAAGGAACCTTGTTCTGGATTTTCTTTTTCTTCTCTGACCAATGGATCTATCAAGAGATTTTTTCTAGCTTCTCTAGCTGGGTCATTTTGTTCCATCCGCGTTACATGCTCCATCCACCTCAGACGTGTTATCTTAATATGTTTTACGATATCAGGTTCCTGGTATATTCTATAAAGTTCGAAGTTGTATCGCCGTCTCCACACTCCATTGTCATTCACTGCTCCAAAAATTTGCCTTACTACTTTTTTTTAGAAACATCCTAACATGTTTTCATTATTTTTTGTTAGAGTCCAGGTCTCTGAACCATGTTCACTGCTTCGATGACGTCGTTTTCTATAACAAGTGGTCGTAGTTTTTGTGGTTGCGTGCTTATTTTCATATACTCCGTTTTCTTGGTGTTTATTATTAGACCCATTTTTGTAGTTGATTCTTTTAATGCTACATACGCCTCTCGTATAGCGTTTTCCGTTCTCCCGATAATATTGATATCATCAGCATAGGTCAGGATTTGTACTGATTTATTATATTATATTGAACCAGTGGTTGTGATTTGTGACATACGTATTACTTTTTCCAGAGCCGTATTGAACAGTATACAGGAGAGAGAGTGTCTCCCTGGCGCAGCCCGTTATTTGCTTTAAAAGGTTCAGACAGTTACCCCTGAATTCGTACTCTATATTAAATTTTTCAAGAAATAGTTTTGTTAAATTTACCAACTGATTTGGTATTCCTAGCTCTTTCATTGCTTTGAACATTTCTATTCTATTCACAGAGTAGTAGGCTGCTTTGTAGTCTATAAATAGGTGATGAGTATCAATGCCATATTCTAGTGTTTTTTTTCCAAAATTTGTTTCGGGGTTGCAATTTGATGAATTGTCGATTTACCACCTCTGAAATCACTCCGGAAATCGTTTTCAAAAAAGATTATTTTAAAAATTCTGCGAAAATGTACAGCCAAGTTATTAGCAACTGCTGCTATGATGTTGAGTAAGTATCAAAGACGAATGAAGTTTTTAAATTGACCCCTTTATATATCGAACTGTTAGCGATTTTAACCCTGTATATACGGATATGTATAATTTTGCTTGCATTCCATATTTATAATTTCATTGTGTATATAAGCGTGAACCTAGAGTGACCATTAAACTGGTTGTAGTGTTACAGTTAATGACCTTTGTCGACATTGCAGTATGTTAATCATAAAATATATTCTCGAGTGTACCCTCATGTTTTTTCGATCGATACCCACATATCCCATCATGACTTAGGGAAAGTATTCAGGTACATTTCCTGGAAACCATTAAAAACAATACATTTCAGTCGTACCAGTCACTTGTTGATTATTTAGTAAAATATTAGTTACGCACGAAATTTGTTCAAGAGTTATGTTTCATTGCTTTTCCGATTTACTTTTATTTTCTACATACTATATTTGTAAAATAATGTTTAAACGAAGAAACAGTTCTACTATGGTAATTATTGATTAAGAATCTGTATCTCTAGTGCGTTTTCTCCATATTTGAACATAGTCCTTCCATTGGTTCCTTTACTAATCTCTATCAACTGCTGTTGCCATCTATTTTGCTCCAGAATATTTCTTGAGATCATCATCCATCTCATCTGTAGTCTTCCTCTTCAATATTTATCTTAGTAAATATTCAGACTTGGAACCTTAAATGAAAAAATAGAGAGTATTCTGGTTATACATATTTTTTAAGGTGTGGATAGTATATACATATTTGGAACTTCTGTAGGTTAGCAGGAATAGAGGAATTAAGATATCTCAATATTTTTGATACGCTAAACATTGAAAGGTATTCCGTCTGGTTGCGGATGCAAAGGAGTAGTGCGAATTTTCTTAATACTCAAAATTTTCATTATTTGTGTCATAGTTCTGATTTAAAATTTCGTCCTTGATCAGAATGTAACTGTCCTGAATGTACTGTCGTCGTCATTTTTTTAATGTATGATTTTGGCAGTATCAATTTTGTTAAACTCCATCGAGACTTTCCCATTTCCGATATCATACCCAATTTGATGGGTCCTAGTATCCACCCTCTACTTAATATACACATCAGATCTCCCAACGACGACCAATACAACAATCGCTACATATGCCGATGACACAGTATCATGGCTTCAAATTCTACAGCAGCTGAAGCAGCCCAGGTATTACAAAATCACCTATTTAAACTAGAGAGCTGGCTTAAGCTGAGCTTAAAATCAACACAAATAACGTTTACTTTAAAAAAAGGTGTCGCGTCACCAGTTTCTATAAACAACACTCCACTACCAGTTAATACCGTCGTTAAATACTTAGGAATCCATTTGGATAGAAAACTTAATTGGGGCATCCACATCTGGCCTTCAACTCAGCTTAATCTACAGGAAAATGTATTGGTAGATGAGTCGAAAATCAAATCTTAGCCTGGAGAACAAACTTCTGATATATAAATGTATTTTAAAACCGGTATGGCAATATGCAGCACAAATCTGGGGTACAGCAAGTAATACCAACACACAAAAACTTCCACGTTTCCAATCGAAAGTACTGCGCCAGATCTGTAATGCCCCTTGGTATATCACGAACCACAGATTACACCACGATTTACAGTTTGCGAAGCAATATCTGCTGTAAACTCTGTATACAAGAACAGACTATCCTGCCATCCAAATCCGCTGGCCACGGATCTGCTCAACATTTCACACGTAAGAAGATTAAAACGACCAGACTCTTTGGACCTTTAGTAAATCAGGAGAAATAGAGCATAGTGTCATGGTGCGGTGAAATAACAAGAGTTTCTATTCTAGTGTTATCTAAATCTTTCCTTAATTTGTGTTTTTTAGCCTTGTAATTCTCATATGTGTGTCACTGATGTTTATCTGTATTAAACTCTGTTTGTTAAGTGTAAGTTTAAATTAATTGTTATATCATAGATTATATTTATATTATATTTTACCTGGGTGCTCGCCACTGGGCAGATTCCCAATATGGTATTGTACATAAATTATACATATTGCTTATTGTTTGTAATGAGACAGATTGCAATAAACATTGGATGTTTAAAATAAAAAAAAAACCAATTTGAAAGATACGTAGATCCAGTACGCCTATAGATATATAATACTGTATAGATAGACTGTATAAAACTGTCGCAAAGCAGTCCCTGCATTTCTTCAAAAAAAGAGCCGGATTTTTTACTACGGAGCCTTCCAATGGGAAGGTCACGTGGTCGATAAACAGTATGCATTACAGCGATCAGTCTATAGTATATCACTGTAATATAAGTTAGCGTGATTTCAAGAAAAAAGGGGAAACGCCAACTTTCTTCGACATATTTCAAGCCAAACATAAACTGTTTTAAAATGTCATGGTTTTTTAACTAAAAAAATTTATATATACGTATATAAAAATGTAATGGCAAACTTTTTAAGGTACTCTTTCTATTGCAATCTTTTTTATGTACCCATATCACAGCAGCTGTTTTCTTTATTATATTATTCATCATCGGCAAAAAGTAGATTGCATATGTGCTTTTTCTAATTTTATCTATATATTTCTCCAATTTCTTCTCCCGTCATTTACAGCTTTGTCAATGTTAATTTTAAATAAATTAGGTGAGATGTAACAACCTTATCTTAAAACTTTTGATGGAGTAAATTAATCTGACGGTTTTGTCCTTATTTTACCTTACTGTTGTTAATTTTGTACAGTTTTTACCTTACTGTTGTTATTTTTGTACAGTTGTCTCACCGCATTCTCATATGTCAGAATATATTCTTATCTTACATCGCCTGCCATATTTTTTAACTGGGACGCTATCATAAGAAGTTATACTGGGTACAAACTTCTATAAGGCTCGCTCTCCAACTCGGCCTTAAAGTCACCCATAATTACTACCCCTTTTCTCATGCATATTCACTACTAATAACCCCAAAGAACAGCAATAGAGTATATAACAGAAAAATGTTTATTGAATTTAATATCTTGTATTTTTCATTGCCATATTAACAGCATATACGAACATCATTTATTATCATCAAACGAATTCTTATCCTTGAAATACAATGGTACAGTATACCAAACCCGTTATTGAGCAGAAGTGGGTCGGGATGCCACACAGTACTTACCAATTAGCTTCCCACTTTACGAGTAATTTAAGTTTTCGTCGTCGTAACATGAAAATAATTAGATGTTTTGACGTCAGGGACATCCACAATATTATACTTTTCTCTATAACCGTGCAATTACAGGTGTATTATACCACAATGGAGATAAAACTGATTTTTTGAAGAATAATATTTTACATTTAAATGACTAATTTAAACATCCTTAGGGATTAATTAAAAGAAATATACTCTACTCCATATTTTACGCTATAAACACAATTTTTTTACAAAATTGACATTTTGCCTGGCTTTATTCACTTTACAGAAAGATTTATCTTTGGATTCAAAATATGTTCCAATTTCTGGACCATCTCTTTATTTGATACATTTTTTTTTCTAAAGCATTCTTTTGAGGTCTGTCTCTAATTGCCCAACAACGATATAGTGATGCTAACATAACTTATTATTGTGGCATTCAGATTGGAGCATGCACCAATGATCTGGAAATGCTCCAATGAAAATATTACTTAAGCCAGGAAATTTCTTTAAAAGACATTGCTATTAAAAAGATTAAAACCAATTATTGAAAGAAATTCTCTAATACCACACCAGAAATTCAGTTTTACAAAAAATCATAGATGAAAAGACATTAAAGAAAATCTTCCAAGAAATAGAAAACGACGGCAAACTGAGGGGACTGAAAATAAATGAAAATAAAATAAAATTCATGAATGTAAGCAAGAAAAAGAAGACACAAATGACAGAACTGACAATAGATGCACACAGTTTCGAAGAAGTTGAAACATTCAAATATTTGGGAGTACTAGTCAACAGAAGAAATGAAAGTGTAGATATAAAAAGAAGAATTCAAGCGGGAAATACAGCGTTTTATAGAAATAAAAAAATGTTTAGAGATACGAAGATAAGCCGAAACACAAAAATAAAAATCTACAAAACAACCATAATACCAATAGTAGTATACGCTGCAGAAACATTTACATTAACAGCAAGAGAAGAAGAGCAATTGAAAGGTTTTGAGAGGAAGATTATCAGAAAAATACTGGGACCAAAGAGAGAAAACGAAGAAGACGGAAGACAATGGATGAATCACGAAATACAATAATGAATGGGTAAAGAGAACATAGGCAGAGCAATAAAAGCACAAAGAATTAGATGGTATGGACATATAATGAGAAGAGAGAAGAGCAATCTCTTAAGAGTTATAAGAATGAATACCACCAGGTAAAAGAACCAGAGGCAGATCTAAACTGAGATGGAGACAACAAGTAGAAAAAGACGAGTACGGAAATTAGAAATATAGAAAGGACAATCAAAGAACGAGAAGAATGGAGAAAAGTAGGGGAAAGAGCGAAGTAATTATTACATTTAACAGTTCCAATTTAAGAAAAAATTGAAATTACTATGCAAGTAAAAAATATTTGTTATTATGTTAATTTCATCTTCATTTGTTATTTTATCTTTAAAAAGTTTCTTAATCTCGGTTTAAACCATTTATCCTATTTGTTTATTTTCTATATCTTTTTGCGCTTCCCGGTAGCTTCCTGATTTTCTTTTAAAAACTGTTATATTTGTAAATCTTTTAAAGTTTTAAAAATGTCCCCGTATTGTTGTTGTTTTTCCCTTTTTCAACATTCTTTTTTACTTGTCAGGTCTTTCACATGTAAGATTTTTCTTTCACATAAAACCTTCATTTGCCATTTTATCATTAAACAGTTTCAAAAAATTTTATATATTTTTTTTATTTTTATTTAATTTTTTCACTTTCCGGTAAAGTCCCGATTTTCTTTTAGAGTCTTTTATGGGTAATTTCAGCAATAATCGACACAAGTCGGTGGGGTCACCCTCTCGGATTTGGCTGAAATCCGAAATGAAATCCTGAATCGTGAAATGATTTACACACATGTTGTACTAGACAAAAAAACATGATTGTCAAATTTTCAGACCTTAATATTCAAAATGGCGGCCGTGGCGCACTATAATTTCTTTAAAATTATGTTTGCCTTTTTTCAGGGTAATATAGTTCTTTTATCCGGCTGGTTTTTTGTGTTTTTCTCTCATAATATATAATCTGTATGAAAACTAATTGTTTTATAATCTCGTTTTCTCTTACTCCTTATTGTTGTGACAAAAATATACCGTTGCATTGGCAATTTAATTTCAGAACAGTCACAGATTACACATTTTCAAATAAAAACTTTCCTGTGTTAATAACAGTTTCTCACTTAGAAAGCAGTTAAATCTTACTTAGCCCGTTTCATTTTCTTCTCATGAAAAATTATAGCTATTAAAGAATTATTTTCACACATTGCACATACAAATAATTGAAAGAACTAGTAAAAACGCTTCGTTCACCAAAATAATCGCTTCTCAAAATCTCTGGTCGTGACGAGATCAAGAGGAAGATACTGTTACAGTCCGTAAAAAAGTTATTGCAGCAATTCGACAAAAAACTTGAGCTGAATAGAAATGCGTTAAATGAAAGGCTTTCGCAATTACAAAATTACAACTGTACTATCAGATATGGTATCCTGAAGCGCAGAATCGAGATTCTCAAAACGTGTTAACTATAAACCTGTGTCTAAAAAATTGTTTACATCAAATCTCTTGCACTATACACTGCCGAAAAAACTATTTCCTGGTGATTATCTATAATTGTTAAAGATATAATGTAAATTTCTGTAGTAGCTACTTCAATATTTCAGAAAATATCATCAAAATTAATTAGGAAAATTAGAAAAAGATCAAAATCACAGGTTGGGTGTGTCAAAAATAAAATATGTAAATTTAAAGTCCTTTCTCAATAGACCAAATCGTCCACAACACTCTTGACTACCTGAATTTTATAACAGGTGCATTATGGAATTACTTAGGAATTATAAGTACTTATGTAGGCATCAGTTAGATACTGATTATTACAAATAAAGAAGTATACTGGAGAAGCTTGTTAAAGAAACAGAACTAATCACCACTATACAAAGAAGAAAACTGGAATACTTATAGTACATTTGAAAATAATTGACAGCACACCTTTTGTTGTCTTCTTCTTCCTTTTTGTATGTAGGCTCTAAAGACTGTTTCTTCTTCAATATTAGCCTCCTAAATTGTTTAAATTATCGCACCATCTTTTTCTTGGTCTGCCAATACTTCTTCGTTTATTTGTGACTTATCTCGTGCTATTGGTACTATCGTATCGTTCGCCATTCTACTAATGTATTCGTTCCACTTCTCTAAAATTTTTGTGGCTTTTATCATACAACATTGATACAGACAGATGTTTTTTGCTGTAAAAGGGTATAAAAAGTTTGTTATAATTTTTTTTGAAAAGATAATTCTCGCTCCTTCGTCGCCCGAACTTCAAATGCGCTCGTTTTGCTATTCCTTTAGTTTGCATCACTTGTAAGTAAATTAAATAAATTTTTACACATTTCTTTATCGTGTAATTCTGATTTTCTGTCATTTTACACTATTTTTTTTAATTTGCGGTAGATTCGTATATTTTTGTATGAAAGTGCGCCAAATTTTGTTTTGCCCGGGCGATTAAAACTCTACCGCGATCATTATCGCAGATAACCAACATCATATTTTATCCCAACAATGTTAAGCGTAACCTTAGCAAAAGAAGGATTGACATTTGATAGAAAATGTGATGAGATTAATATTTGACAGAAATTAACCAAATATAGTGGCGCACTTATAGACAAATAATATATAGACTTATATGTATGTACTTTGTCGTTTTATAAATTAACTTCGTCCCTTCAATTAACTTTAATCCATAATCTGGAAGAATTGAAAAGTCGTATTATAGAACTGTGTGAATGAATTGACAACTCACAGTTTAGATTTATATAACTAAATTATTTGAATCGTTCACTTACTTTAGAAATTGTAGAATGGGTCATAGCGAATTAAAAATTACCTGAAACAAAAAAATGTTTAATTAATTGTTATATTTTAACATAATTAAGCAGATACAGCTACCGAGGAAGCTACAGCTACTACTCCTTTCCTCAGGTAGCTGTAGCTTCCTCCATGACTATGGTATTATTGTTAATAAATATGCTAGTGCATTTATAATCATTTATAAGCTCCAAGTTAACCTAAAACTAGCATATTTTTATAGTTTTTACAAATTCCCGCACTAAGGTACGTTCAAGTTTGAAAACAGAATTTTGAAATATTGTAAGTTCATATGGTAGTAAAAATGCCTTTTCTATTCACACCTAATGAATACGTAGATATGTTTTTGATTTATGGTAAATGTAGAAAAAATGCTCAAAATGCTCAAGCCTTATACACGGAAACTTTCCCGAAAGAAGAACAACGTCTTATGTAACTTTTGCTATGTTTGAGGATCACATGCGGCAACGTTCATTTCCGATCGGTAAACATGGAGATCATGTCAAACCAATACAAACCGAACAAAACTTTCGAATAATCGACATGTGTCCATAAGATCTACTGCTGCAGAAACTGCAGTTCAAATGATTTAAAAAAATCACCATTCATCATCATCACTGGCTCGACAACCCTTTTTGGGTCTTGGCCTGTTCCAGGATTCTTCTCCATTCTGATCTGTTTCGTGCTTTTTTCTCCAGTTTTTAATTTTTAAGGTTGTTATATCCTTTTCTATTTATTCTAAGTATCTTAGCTTCGGTCTTTCTTTTGTTCTTTTTCCTACTGGCATCTATTTGAATATTTTGTTTGGTATTTCACGTTCTTCCATTCTTTCTACATGTCCTATCCAACGCAGCCGTCCTATTTTAATGAATGTTATAATCACCATTACCATCCATTTAAACAGTGTTCATGAATTGCGATTTGGATCAAAGACTAACCTTCATTGCCATAATGCAAGTGATTTTGCAAGACATTCATGACTTTTTAACTAAAATTTTGTGAAGTGATCAAACTCGTTTCCATAATTTGGGATTGTAAGTCACGGTATCTCCTATTATGAATCAATGAAAAATCCGCACTGATAAAGGAGAACTCGCTTTTAAACTAAATGGGGAATCAACGTTTGGTGTAAGTTATTTAATGAGTCTTTAATGGGTCCATATTTTTTTAAGAGTATTTAAATGATCAAAGATCTGAATTTTCAGAAACATGAGCTACTTTTTTTACTGGAGAATATTCCTTTGCGCGAAAGAGAAGTTATGGTGTGGCAACAAGATGGCGCACCCCCATATAACAAAGGTATTGTATGGTATATATATATATGGGGTATATTTGTATGGAACCTACAAATGTAGACGATTAAATAACTAAAATTTGTTTAGACAGTTTGACGATTGTATTGAGCATGTCATTTTGAACATCTCTTATAAATTTATGTCACATTTGACACAATTATAATGTGCTTATAGGGGGCTACAAGAGGAGACTGAACAATGATGAAATTGGTTGGAAAGTAAGGTCGCAGATAAGAATTCCAAAAAATACTTACAAAAATGTCCTGGGCAAATACTAAATAAGATTTCTAAACTATTTAAAATCAGGACGCCACTTAAAAAAATTCTGTTGCTGCTTAGAAAGAAAGGTTTAGGTTTTTTCTTTCCTTAGATTTGAATAAAAAAACAATCAAAATCTGACCTTTGGAAGACACAAAATGAAGGCTGCGGCTGGACAAATCTGGCAAAGCTGAAGAAATGAAATCAAATACCAAAACTGAACTTCAGGTTATCCTGGATGATAACAACGTGATTCTTCAAACTCTGTAACGTTATAAACGTCACATCTTTATTAATTTATATTTAAATAATTATTTTATTTTAGTTTCTTTATTAATTTATTAATTCTTTTACCTCCAGCTTCGTTTTTACTATTTTTTCTTCAAAAAGTAGTTGGCGCCCTCTGTGTTTCTTTTCTCCCTCTGTCTTTCTTTCCTTTCTCTTTCTGTCCCGTAGAATAAATTCGCCCTCTCTATTTCTGTCTTCTAGACTAAATATTATGTTCCATGTTGACAGAAAAGCTATCTCTATCATAGACTTACGTCCTATGTCATCTGTGCTAACTTTATTTCAATCTCCCACTTAGTTTCTGTAAGTCAACTTTTCTAACGTAGTGGGAATATAATTTTTTGCCTCTTTTTGAAATTTATAAAAGAAGGCAAACATTATTAAAAGATTGATTTTATGGTCTACAAAATTCTCTTGGGGTAAGTACTTTCTGTAAGTAATTCTGACATCATTTCCAATATTCATAACCTTACTTCTTTCGAAACCACGCTTCTTGAATTGATTATGATTTTTTCTTAATTATGTGCATGTAGGACTTGTTAACAGAATTTAACCAAGTAATAATAATTATATTTCATATTATCCTTGTTATACGCTATATATTTAATCGTAATTTTGTAAAATGGCAAGGAAATTAAACCCTTTTTGAAGTGTCTCTAATGCAAGCTGTTTCTGATATTTTAATTTATTGGCGGCTTTATTGATAATTTTATTCAAGACCATTGGAGGACTTTACCTAAATTCTAATCAAATCATGAAAATTTATTAACCAGTGGAGGGCCTAACCTAAACTCTTAACAAATTATGAAGATTTATTGACCATTGGAGGGCCTAACATCTACAACACACAAACAGCCCATCGAAGTAATAAGTATCACTAATTATTGTTAAGCTTTGGCAGGGTTGATTATTGTTTCTTATTTTTTTTAATAAATATGTTTGGTTAAAATTTGGCTTATTTGCTATCAGCGAAGAGTTCAGGTTCAATCCCTAGTTTAAGACAAGACGAACTCACACTTAAAATACTGAGCTAGGCAAGGCATAGGCGATAAGCTCCCATGGTTGATTGAGGTATTATTTTTATAATAGTACTTCAATTACCTTTGGTAGTCTTATCGTTACAACTCGGCAGCCTATCTTCCACTTAAAACCATGTCGGCTTACTTAGCCCTCAAGACGCTGTTATCAAATCTCTTGTCACAGGATATAGCTTACAACAAAACGGTAATTAACTCACATTACAAAGATTGTTACATGGCATTTTGAGCTGAAATCACCTTCTTCTCACCAAAACTTATGGAATTAAGGGAAAATTTGCCGGTTTATCCAAAACTCTACGGGAACGAACCTTTTTTCTCGGTCGCTACCATTACTCCTCTTCTTTAGACTGCCACACCCTTGTTTCTCGTATCAAAAATCGTACATTCTCGTACCAGATTTTACTCGCAGCCAATCGGATCCCTCTTCTGTGATGCCTTGGATGCGAAATTAAAGCTTAAAACGCCAGGTCTTCAAATTTTTGTGGGAACTTATTTAAATTAAAACGCAATTAAGGCGATGTCGAATTCAACAATTACGCCGTTAATATTTGTTTCCAGATGATTCGGCAAAAACATTTAGAAGTAAACAGCATCAGCCAGGGGCTTATCAAATAAATTTTTATATAATATTCGACATTTGCTACACATTTTGAATGTTATTAATTATTGTTAAAAATAAACATTTTTAATCGAAAATTTAGCGTACTTTGGTGATAAAGTTATGCGGGGAAGAGAATTATTATATCAGTCGACGATAAGCCGCGGAAGCAGTTAGTTATTGTTTGAGTCCGGATTTTTCTTTAAATTCGTTATTGTTTTTCGTGAATCGTTCTCGTTATCGAAAATAGTGAAGTTTGGTAGCATGTAGCAGTTAAGTTTGGATTGAGATTTTGAAGGAGAAATATTTTGGCGTGTGTAGTCTTCAAAAGCCGGCAAATCTTTTTTGTGGCTAGGTGAATTTAAGCTTAAATGCAAAGTGGCAGTTTTTGTTGAGTTAATCACCGAATGGTTGTGTTGTGCCTTATTCGAGAGATATGTTGTAGCATTTTATTTTGAAGTCCCCTCGTATATGTGTTAATTGAAATCCCCTTACATATGCATTAGAATAACGAAGAATTTTTTCAATGTTTCTTAGTTCGTATCCTTCAATTTAAAACCCATATAATCTTTCGTTATTTTTTTAAGTCGCCGCCGCCGATAATAATTCATTTTATTGTTTATTTATGTCACAGGCGCAAATTCTTCGATATTGCCCGATATTGCGTTTTCAAATTAATTTACGTCTTAATTTCCGTTGTGTTTAGTTTATACGCTAAGTGCTTTGTTTGTTCCAACTTATGCGAGCAATTTTTAAAAATAATTTCGTCACTTTCGTTGGAGCCACGGTGATCTCCAGTGGTTCAGCGTCAAGTCCAAATTCAAATGAATTTGTAGTTTTCTGTTTTTGTCCCTTTTCAGGGAAATCTTCGTATTACGTTATGGAAATCAATTTTAGTAGCAGTTAATCGTCTAATTAGGAGGCAGAGTTATAAGTTTTGTGCTCAGTGCCGGCTTCGGCCTCAAATGGTCGATCCAATGTATAGTGTGAGATCCGGTCCCTTTTGTTCGTGTGTTCGTGTCCAGGATTCAACTCCATCCACGTCAGATTTTCGTTACTGAGCATAGAAATGTTTTTTTTTGGTCCTGTTGCAGTTTCAGTCCAGAGATGTAACAAGTTTTTTTTTGAAAGTTAAGTGCGAAATAGTGAAATTCAGGTAACATTTTTTGAGTAAATTTAAAGTAAAGCAGACATTTTTTAAATAAACGTAATGATTTGCTTTCATTAAAATTTAAAAGTATTTGTAACATTTAAAGTAGTAAATTTTATGGTTTGACTTCAGCTGTCAATTTATTTGTTCAGTTTTTTTAAATTTAATGTTAATTTATGACAGCCCGTTTTAGCATTTTTGATTTGTTTTGTTTTCTTTAAAAGTAAGGTTACATGTGAATTTTGTAAGTTTTTGTAGTATCTTCAACTCCTGGAAATTGTAAACAGATGACACATGTAAGTTTTTTTTTGGATTTTTGTATTTTGCAGCTATGATTATTATATTTTTGTATTGTCTATGTTTTGTAACTGTTTGTGGTGACACAAAAATAAATGTTAAATTTTGTTTGTTAACATTTTGTTTATTTTTTTTCTAACCTTTTTTATTGAGTTTTATTTGAAAAAGATATATTTTTTTATGTTTAATAATTATATCTCCAGTTGCAACTAGCTGGTTGTAATAGGTATAATTAGGCACCTCAAGTGGCGCCCTATATTAAATTTCTTGAGGTGTTTCCTGTTTCGTTTTGTTTTTGTTTCTCCCAAGAGATTTATGACCATTTATTTCATTTTTCTGTAGTTGCCCCAATTCAAACCCCCTTGTCTTTTACTTATCCACGACCCCAGCTCTCCTGCCAAAACCTGAGTGCCCGTTCGCACAAGTAGCGTTTATTTTGCTTACCCTATCTTCGCCCCAAGAATTTCTATCCCCCATCTTCTACCCCTAAAAGTAATACCCTTATGGTAGGCAAAATATTATCGTTACAATGTAAGACGGTGTTTCCAACTATTTGAGAGGTCCACATGGTTTTAAGGAGAAATTGAGTGGCCGAGTTTTGAAGATTGCAGTTGGTTGTCGTCCAGGATAATCCGAAGCCTGAATCCAGTGTCCAACTTCCAAAGAATTGCCTATTTGTGTTCCCTTTGTCACTTCAGACTAATTTGCAGCTAGAGTGAGACACAGTTGTGTGTTGCTTGCCGTGTTTTGGATCCAGTTCCAATCCCAAAAACTTTCTTAAAGGAAATACATCAGCCAATACAATCTGACCTAAGCTTCACCCCTCTGATCCATTTAATTTTTTTTCATTTTAATGACGTCATAGATCACAGTATACATCAATTGATTAGTATTCATATTTTAGGTTCAATTGACATTTCACAATTTTCAAATTAATTATTCATTACTTCCTGAATTATAGGCTGTTAAAAACATCTTGGAAAACACTGTATAGGTAACCGTGATTTCGATTAAAATCTTTCGTTAATATTCACCCTGTATTTAAGTTGATGTATTGTATTTAAAACATCCATGTTGATAAAAGAAAACATTTCATCGAAGAATGAAAATTATTTAACTGTTATATTCACACATAACCGTCAGTTTGCAGTTTGTATAACGGGATTTATGCAGCGAAAAAATATTACACAACAAATCAAAGTGTTATGTTTGGTTTGTAATAACAAAACTTAGGGAACGTCAAGTATTTTATTAATAGTTTTTTAACATGTACAAAAAGCTGGAAGTGCAAATTATCCTCTTGGCACAATAACATATATTGCTTACAATTGGTAATGATGTTATCTAATAAAAGAAACAGTAAGAAACTTTGATAGCTCAACGGGAAAATGTCAACTGTTCATTAAAAGAACCATGAAATTTACTTTTAACGTGAAGTTAATTACAAATTTTAGTAAATTAACGTCTTAAGAATAATTACGGAAATAAGTAAGGTTATGTGTGGCATTATCGCATCTACCATGTGATCCAAGAAAAAATTTTATGTACCTACTTAGTAAAGATTACAATATAATTCATCTTTACTATTTTTCACGGATTATTTTCTCCGTTATCTCACCAAAGCACTGCAGTGTTAGAAAAACGAAATAATACTAGAAAAATATATTGTATAACTGTCATGATGAAGTAGTTCGGGATATGAAGGATTTCTGTTCATAATTCTTTTTATTTGCATAGATTTGCTTGAAATTTTGACAGTAGGTAGAAACTAGCTCAAAAAATAAAATCCACCCTATGCCAATATATGTCTTTCCCCTGGGGGTGGTTACCGCCCCAACTCAGAAGGTAAAAAATGTTTATCAAAAAAAACTATGATAATCGCTAGAATAATAAATTTTAAGATAAAAATGTTCTTTTGAGTTTTTTCGAAAAGTAAAAAATGGTTTTTCTCGAATAGATTTAAAAATTTTATCGGGTAAACTCTTTTCTTCATACTGCTATTACAAGAAATCGACTAAACCTTGGATTAACCTCTCAGCTAACCATTTAATTCGACATAAGCGAAAGCTTTGGCGAAGATATAAACTTACTGGTTTCTTTAATGATTTTTTCGCCCACCGTAATTTTTCTAACCGAGTCAAACAAACTTTACTAAAGTTAAGAACAGAATTTGAAGAATCTATCATTGCAAGTGGTAATAGTAAACAAGTTTATCTAGATTTAGCCATACGGCTCACACTCCCTCTAATGGGAAAATTCACTCATCCCAGATACCTACGCTATCAAAAGGATTGAGCTCTGGTGGGACTCTTTCCATGTTACCGAGTCCTAGGAGACTTGGTACGTCGGTTTATCTCCCAAAAATTCTGGAACCTCGAAAGTAGTACAGCTTTCTGCATGATCGTATATAGATGTTCATTTAGACCCAGCTTTTTTATGTTTTCTATTAGGTTCTTCGGAATGACTCCAGTGGTAGAAAGAATAATAGGTATCATCTGGGTAATTTCCATTCTCCATTGTCTCCTTATTTGTATTTCCAGATCTCTGTACTTGGCGATCTTTTCGTTATACTTAACACGCAGATTATTGTTGTTAGGTATCGCCACATCGATTAGTATTGTTTGCCTCATTAGTTTATTAACTAGCACGAGATCTGGTCTATTATGTGCTACAGTTTTGTCTGTGAGCATAGTGCGATCCCAGTATAGCTTGTAGTAGCTTGTAGCTCTTTTTAATTATTATTATTATTTTTTTTTAACACCAGTTTTAGCCATAGGTTCACACTTCCTTAAAGGGGAAAATTCACTCATCCCAGATACCTACGGTATCAAAAGGATTGAGCTCTGGTGGTACTCTTTCCGTGTTATCGAGCCCTAGGTGACTTGGTGTGCTGGACTATCTCCCAAAAATTTTCGTACACATCTGGACGTCGCGAGGCGTAGAGCTTTCTGCGTGGCCTTATACACATATGTCCAAAGGTTTGGAATATTTTAATATTTCATCTTTTTATTGATTTTTATATATAATATCTTCTGAATAGTTAAACATCATTTTGTTTCAATTCTCAACAATACTAAATAAATCTCAAACTAAGATAAACGATATGCGAAAAAAATATTTATTTTCTTGGAGTGAAAAACTTACAATGTACAAATTACATTTAAAAATAAATTAGTATAGAAAAAAAGAATTTTTAATAAAACTAAGAATAAGTATTTCCTCCATTGGCCTGTATGCAAGCCTGTAGGCGATTTGGCATGCTGCCGATTAACTGGTCGAGCTGGGCTTGCGGAATTCTCTCCCATTCTTCATGAGCAGCATCTTTAAGTTCTCGAGGTGTAATAGGGGGATTGTTTCCCTTCTTGATGCGTGTTTTGAGAATGTTCCAAGCATGTTCAATAATGTTTATGTCTTGGGAATTCGAGGGCCACTGTAATGTAGATATTCCTTCTTCTTTAAGAAAATTTTGTACTGCTGATGTTCGATGAGGAGGTGCGTTGTCATGCATAAACACAAATTCATCACCTACTGCCCCTCGGAGTAGACGTACGACATGATTTAAAACTTCCTTGGTGTATACAGCACCAGTGACTCTTCTCTCCAAAACCAGCAGTGACGTTCGTGTACCACTAATAATACCACCCCAAAACCATAATACTGCCACCTTCAAATGGGACACGCAGTTTAGCTGTTTCTAATGGGGCTTGTCGTCCTGGGGCTCTCCAAACCAGTGTTCTTCGCGAATCAGATACCAAGTCAGTTTTTGACTCATCAGAGAACATCACGTTATTCCAGTTAGGATCATGATGCACCATTTCTCTAGCCCATTGCAAACTTACTATTTTGTGTTGGTAGGTTAGTTTAGGAACACGTAGCGGTCTTCTACGATACAAATTTACCGCATTTAGTCTGCGTGTTATTGTTTGCCGTGAAATATTCAGTCCTTGAAGCCTAGAAATTTCTCTGGATATACCACTTGTAGATTCCAGACGATTTCTACGAGCTATAAATGTTATTTGCCGGTCTTTTGCTGCTGTTGTACATCGATTTCTATCACTTCTGGGACGATACTTGACGTCATTTTTATCTTGGAGTTTTTTTAAATTTTCGATACAGCACTCTGAGTAACAACAGCAATATTCGCGATATAACTTTAAATAAAGTCCTGTTGTAACAAAGCAATTACTCTGGATCTGTCAAAATGAGATATCACGTTTTTAGGCATTTTTAAACGGCTCAATTCAAATTTAACCAAAGACTGAAATAATGTGTAAATTCGCTAATCAGTTGAATGTGACCAAAATCATACAAAAACGATTTAAATTTTTTATCATTTTCATTTAAAAACCCCCTAGAATAAATATCAACAACAGTTTTAAAACCACCATAGGCGTAGATATATTACTTGTACGTATTCCAAACTTTTGGACATGTGTGTAAAGATGTTCATTGATGATGAACATCTTTGTATGAACATGATTTATATTTCTAGATCTCTATACTTGGCGATCTTTTCGTTGTATTTAACACCAAATTATTGCTGTTAGGTACCGTCACATCAATAAGTGTTGTTTGCCTTTAGTAAAAAACCGCTTTTTACTGAAGATTTTGATTTTTTTTTATTTCTATAGACTAAAAATTATACAGAGATACAATTGTTTAAAAGCTTTATTCGTATGCGTTTAGTACCCTTTTAGCGCAACCCGTTTTAAAACGAAAACACCTTAGCTTTCAAAATAAACTACAAAATGGTTTTTTAACGAACTTTTACGGACGGTTAGCTTAATAACTAGAGCAAATATAGGTAAGTAAAAAACCAATAATTTTTTTTTCGAATTTTGGAGCACGTATATTGAAGCATTCGTGAATCTAACATTGCTTTAAAAATACCTCATAGAAGAATTAGAAAAAAAAATCAATACGCTTCCACCAAGGAAAAGGTGAAGCGGACGAACTAATAATCGAAATAGCCATGCAAGCCCTCTCAACATTAAAAAAAAAGTAGAAAAGTAAAGATGTTGATGTAGTAGAAATTTTAACTGCCAAGAATAAAATAGAAGAAAAAATTTATTTTCTGATTCTAGGAATCCGAATTTCTTGAAAGTTAAACCTACATTGTACAAGTGTGTATGTCAAAGATACGATCAATATTGTACGACAAAAATGCAGCACCTTTTTTCAAACTCTTGAATTATCTTGTTTTCTACAACTCATAATATTTGCATTACAAGCGAGACACAAAAAGTGGAGTATGTCAAGAGAAAAAATACATTTTTAAATGACCATTTTGGTAAATTTATTACAATTAAACATATAATTATTCACATATCTCAAACAATTAAGCAGGTTTTTCTGTTTAGTAGCGTTTTAAAATTATTTTTAGCAATAGAAGCTACTTAAAGGATTGTTCTTTTGTAATAATTAATCTTTTATTTTCCCACAGGTTTTTTTATCAAGGTTCGTCAACAAACAGACCTTGAATAATTAAGAATATTCATTTTTTGAAAATTGTCTATTATATTTATTTACTAACTTTCGCAATCCCCAAAAAACATTAGTTTTATCTTTTGTTTGTTTTTTTGTTAATGTATTCAATAGACTACAATATAAGCTTGAAATCACGAAACAAACAAATTTTAATTGTTTAAAATAATTATTTTAAGCAATAGAGACCCTCATAAATTTACTTGATTAATTTTTTCTACTTTTCATGACGTTGTCTTCTTTTCTCTCTATTGCCTGGGTTAATTGCAAGGTGGATCGAGTATCTATCTCTGTGATTACAACAGGCGGTCTCAAACCTGGATTCATTGTGGAGGGTGATTGGAAAGGTTAGCAACCTACGAATCGTGAAACAATGTGAATTCACGAAAGCGGACTGATAATGGGAAGACGACCATGGCAAGAAATACGGACAAGAGAAAAATATTAAAAAAATAGTTGAGAATTACCATATGTAACATTAGATCGCTCAACACAAAAGACCAAGAAATAATCCAAGTGCTGAAAGAGATAAAAATTTATGCGCTCTACAGGAAACAAAAACAGAGGAAAAGGACAATCAAAATTAGGTGAATAATATACTTATCTACAGTGAAGTAGAAAAATAAGACAGAGCCAAAGAAGATGTAGCCTTACTAATACACTAAAGGTAGCAAAAAGTATCCAGAAAGGATTATAGATTGTAACAACAAAGGTAGGAATGGAGAAGGAAGACTTCTCATCAGCGGAGTAAACGGTCCAGAAAATAACAAGCCTCAGACATTAACGATAATATGTTATAAATAATTGAGGAGGTGTCAATCAAAATCAATCATGTCCACCTTAAGAAGTTTTAGGGAAATCGCAAAAAACGTATTAGTAAATAACCTTACATGAAAAATCGGATAAATTAGCATATATCATTTTATTTATTAAAATTAACTGACTCTTAGTAAATATTTCAAATCTGAAGGTATAAATAAACCTGTAAATACATTTTAAAAAAAGGACATGTTCTTATTTGATTGGACTTCATGGACGTTGATAGAAGGGGTTGATAAAAAACTCTTAGACTACTTAAAATATCTATTGTATTGTTACAAAAAATATCTTGAAAAATGGCTAACATTTACCAACGACACTTTCCACAAAATATAAATGTTTAAATGTGTAGTCCAATGTCAGGTTCTAAACAATCACAGGATTCGTCCACTTCGTCAGCATCAATTTCGTCGTCCTGGACTTCCACTATTATGGTCTTATACCAAGATAAAAAGTCATGTTTCTGCCAGTCATCACCATACATTTTCACAAGTAACGTCTCCACGTCCTTCTTCTTAGCTGATTTCACTATATTGCTCAGTGGAAGTGACTCTACAGGAGTTGAGAACGACCTTGCAGAATGCCAGCCTTTTTTTGAGGCTTGTTGTAGGTTTCAAAATCACTTTCAAACCTAAAATTCTGTGCCGATTTCACTTTGATAACAGTAAGTTCTTGTCCATTGCGGTTGACAGCTTTCTCTTTCCTCACAAAAATCCTCTTCTTTTCAGATATCATTTCAATGTTTTTAAATCGTGTAGCCAAACTTTTAGCATCAATCAATCCCCAATCCTCTCCAAGTTTCCGTACTTCTCCAACAGAACTATATACATTGTAGTACTCTTCCTTTGTTGCAATGGTAGGCTGCTTCCTGAGTAACTTTTCAACCCTTCCGAACACCCGATCAGCGGGGAGGAAGCTAGGCCCGCGAACAGGGTATGTTAGAACAATCTCCTCTAAAGCATTTTGCACTGATCCTAAGTAATACACTAATGTGTGAACAACGGCATTGTTTTTGTTTTGACCGGCACACCCATCACAGAACAGATTCAGTCTTGTTACATTTGAAAAATTAGCGGAGTTCAAGAAATTTATAAGTGCAGATGAAACTTCGGTTGCACCCCTTCCTGCAAGTTCTTCAGTCCATACGTAAAATATGGGGTTTTGTGCGTTTGATTCTACAATGGAAAAAGAGTAAAAACTTAATTGTCTTTTGTAGAACGCGTCTTGAATAGGAGTTTTGGGAAGTGCTTGAATTTGCTGGAGATCAAAACAGAAAGTAACCTCATTTTCTTTGTTTTCCTTTAAGAGCCCGTAAAAAGCATTAGCTCTTAATCTGTGTATTCTTTTCTCCATCATAAATTGGTTGACCACTACCAAGTCTTTCACAGCTTTAGCCTTCTCAATTTTCAGCTGAAGATCTATTTTATTGCATGTACTGCAAACGTCAGAAGCTGGTGATGAAAATCCGATATTTAATTCATTGAAAACTCTCCTAAACATAGATTTCTTAACTTTAAGATTATCAAGTACAGAATCATTGTATATTAGCCACAACTTCTTAATGTTTAAGTGTGCACCAACATAAATCCTTTTCGATCTTTTTCGATTATGGTGGCTTTCTTTTCCTCTTAAATTTCTCAAAAAAAGGCGGACTGATTCCTTGTTCGCAGCAGATTTGTGACTCTTCCTATCGCCACCCCTCTGATCCTTAACAGCCTTTCCCTCTTTCACCTTTTTAGAAATATTAGGCAATCTTGTTCCCTTCACCATGGTAATATGCATGAAAAGTTTCCTACACACAGGTATAACTTTACCGGTTGATGAAAGTATAGAATATTGTACACTAAAACTTTTAGCCTTTGATTTTTCAGAGGTAGGCCTAGGCCTTCGCCGCTTTATGTTACGTTGATTTATCCAACTGGCAATGGTGTTATCTTGCGTGTTTTTGTCAGGTATTTTGTAGAGGATATTTCGAACAAAAATAGCATCTATAGGCCTAACTAATGCACATTTCATACCTTTGTTCATGTGTTTACATGGAACAAACACACGACATCCCACTGGAGTACTGTATCGCTTAAGCTTGGCTCTAGTTTTTTTATCCACAGTCTTTTTATTTTTACGAGATTCTTCATTGGCATCGCCCACTCTCACTAAGTTTTCTTCATCCATGGAAAATTTCAATTTTATTTAATAAAAACTACTATAATAATATTAAAATTAAACCACAGTGCAATACAAACTCAATACTCGCTATCGACATAACCTAGAGGGAAATCACAGACAATGTGTTGACATGGTCAAATCACGTGACCAAATCGGGGCACTCCTATTAGCTGAATGGACATGTGGTGGTATGATTGAAACCAACTGTGGACATGATTTCATTTGATTTGGGAACCTAATATTGTGTATTCATTTTAAACAGGACATGTTTTTTTAACCGAAACCGAAAACACCATAGAATAGGATTCACTCTTTATATTATGAAACAGCTGTTAACTCATTTTTTGATTTTTATGGACATGATTGATTTTGATTGACACCTCCTCAATTACAAGTAATAGACAGAGGGAAGATGACAATACTAGCGGATTTTAATGCTTAAATAGGCAACTAGAATCAAGCAAAAACGTGTTAACGAGAATGTTCAAAACGAAAAAGGATGACTGATAACGAACTTAAAATAAGCAACACATTTTTGACTAAACACCTGTGGCCAAAGCTCCATGATAGATTATGTTATAGTTAGGTATAACCAACAGATATACACACCCATCACATAAAAAAATTCCTGTTTTAATTGTTTTATTACTTGTTCAGCATCCCCTGTAAATAAGCGCCAGTGTTATTGTTTACGTTATACGAAGGATGCGTCATAAATAGTGGTTTCGTTTAAAGCGATAAGAGAAACGACTTTCAATTACCCATCGTTTGCATTAATTCAAATTGGTATGGTTTTCATTGGAACCGCAATTATTCGCAATAGCGATGTTACTACTGGGTAAATTTATTGAATCAGAAAACCGTAACCGTGTTTTTAATTGTTAATATATTTCAGTAATTAATTAATTCAATTTTTTTTATTTCTTGATATCTGTAATTTTTCAATAGTTTTTCATTCGTATATTTTGAAAATGATTCGACCGAAACTCATTTTTGCTTATTTTGATATGCCTTTTTTGAGTTTTTCTTTTTACAATTTTTGGTGTTTCAAGGTTTACCGGTCTTTCGCTTTGTCCAATGTTTCATATTTCCATCTTTTTGAGTCCTTCCATCTTTTCACCAGATTTTTGCTTACATGTTATTATCACTGGAACATACATTACTATTGACCTTATTGTATATTTGAATTCTTCTTTTAAAGAATTGTAACAATATAATAAAAATATTGTATCGTATTGTACGGCATTTTTGCCTGGGAGATTTTTTCTGATTTTTCCGGAGCTAATTTCATTTTTAACCCTGTTTCAAGCAACTAGTGCCGATGCACACTAGCCCCGGGAGACCGATAGCCTTACATGTCCTTCGAAGCATGGAAGGAGTGCTATTTTAACTAACGTATGCGGCATACGCTTTAAGAATAAGTTTTTTTGTCTCCTTTTTGTATTTCCATAAACGTTATCATTCATTGTATATCATGTTGGCTAAATAATGATGTATTCGATATTCCATACCATAGTCTTAGATTTTTCAGCTACGATTTACTTCTATCAGGACTAGGTTTACCTTGGATCTTTCCCTGAATGATGAGATGCAAAAGTTCATATTTTTCAGGGTTATTCCAATTTCCGTCTCTTTTTTATAATGGCCAGTTGTTTTATTTACTTTAAACATCTAAGAACCTCCTTATTTCTAACTCTGCCGCCACACTTCTTAGTTTCCATGATTCCATTCCATATAGTACTACTGCAAAGATTTGGCATTCTATCATTTTAACGCTAAGGCCGATACTAAGATACAAATGTAGCTCTGATTTGTTTTATTTGGCTATTAATTTCTACAGTTGGATCCCAGCTGTTATTATTACTACTGCCGAGATACACTTTGTCCAGTACGGCATCTTCGACTTTCATACCGTCACCCTGTATGTAATTTTCTTTGCTATCATATATTTAGTTTTATTTACGTTGACTTTTAATCCATACTGATCACAGGTCTTGTTTATTTTGTTCATATTTTGTTCTGTTATTAGAGTTTAAAGCTCTCCACTGAAATTAGCCAGCACTGCGGTATCCTTGGCATATCTAATAGCGTTCACGGTTACCCCATTCACCATTATGTTGTCTTTACTACGGCTTCCTTCATTAAGGAGTAAGTAGAGGTGACAGTTAACATCCTTACATTCCTCTTTTTACATTTATTTCATTATCTGTATCTAAAATGCTGTACACTCTGCTATGTATTGCATGTCTTCACTATCATCATTATGGGTTTATATCCCTGCGTGGGTCTTCTCTGACCAATGGGTCTATCAAGGAGTGTTTTTCTAGCTGGGTCATTATGTTCCATCCGCATTACACGTCCTATCCACCTCAGACGTCCTATCTTAATATGTTTTACGATATCAGGTTCTTGGTATATTCTATAAAGTTCAAAGTTGTATCGTCTTCTCCATACTCCATTGTCGTTCACTGCTCCCTAGATTTGCCTTAGTACTTTTTCTTCGAAACATCCTAACATGTTTTCATTATTTTTTCTTAGAGCTCAGGTCTCTGAATCATATGTTAGGACTGTACGTATTATTGTTGTTGATATTGTTAGAATTTTATTTTTGTATTTCTCGATATAATTGTGGATTTAAGGAGAAGATTTAGCTCAAAATAGCATCTGTTTTCCGTACAAATTCTGCGATTTATCTCTGAAGTAGTATTATTTTCAGTGTTAGGGAGCGCTCCCAGATATACAAATTCGTTCACTGCTTCTATGACGTCGTTATCTATAATAAGTGGTCGTTTCTCTTCTATTCACAGAGGCGTAGGCTGCTTTATAGTATATAAATATGTGATGAGTATTCATGCCATATTCCAGTGTTTTTTCTAAAATTTGTTTCAGAGTTGCAATCTGATGAATTGTTGATGTACCACCTCTGAAGCCAGCCTGGTATTTTCTTGTTGTTGGTTTTCCCAAAAATTATAATCCCCTGCTCGGGGACCTGTTGAGATGTGTCATTTAAGTACCGTAATTAACATCGGTAGAAAGTAAGGGTAGGAATAAAAGCAGGAGAAGAAAATTAAGATTTCAAACAAAAATCAGAATGGCACAGTGTTATACTACCCACACTGGAGTAGGCATCTGCGGCATGGGGCCAATAGGAAGAAAATACAAACCACGCAAAACCAAGTAATTAGAGACGCTTTGAATATACCCAAATACGCACCTTTAAGATATTTACGTATATAGGGATTTAAAACAAAAAAGGATCCTGCGTACGGTGGACGAAAAAGCCTACGAAATCTTCAATAGTCCAAGAAACCATCCATACAGGAAGCTAAGAGAGTTGACTAGCTACGACGAAAACGAGAAGACGGTACATAAACTGCCAAAAACTCAAATCACAGGATACAGGAAAATACAAAACCTTGAAGAATCGAGATGGTAGTCAAAAACAAATAGAAGTAAGCAGATAGGAGGTAAACCCAAAAATACTCTGGCGAGAGGGTACGCTTTTAGGATAAGTACAATATACACGGGCAGTGATGGCGTATACACCTGAAAATGGACATCCCACCACACGCACACTTGTAGGTTAGGTTAGTTAATAATTATAAAAAAAACCTCTGCCTCCTATTATATCATACCCATGTTTATCTTAATATCAAGTGAATAACTTATCAGATAAATCTTAAATTCATTAGCAAAGTATAAAAGATTCCTGAGACTTTTTATACAGCAGCTTAGGCATAGGCCTCTAAGGCAGATCAGATGGCCAGGCCTTTCGGGTGCTCAGCCGGCAAGAAGATAAAAATTTATTTTGCCAAATCGGCGGCTGAGTAACCGAACACACATATTTCGGACAGAGAGACATCAACTCAGGTTGACAGCTCTTTGTTCGGAACACACACCGTTTTTAGGGACCTCAGTCCCGTTGTCATGTCAGATTAACTTCTATTAGGGAGAACAACCGATATGTATGCTATCCCTACAGTTAGGTGGCTTAAACACAGTCAAGAAAAACAGAGTATATTCCATTATCCAGGACACCGAAGTAAGGCTCAGATCATAAGCCTCCTCACGTAAGTCACATGTTGAGGAGGGGTGGAGGAAAAGCCAAAAAGTCAAATAGGTACCACTTCAATAGCGAAGTGAGACCGGTTTGATCTTCGGACATGTGGATGTCACTGTACAATGGTATACACATGTTTCTAGGGGCAGGGTTGATCACTGTATGTGTGTGTGAAGGGTAGGATTCTCGTCTAATACCTGCTCGAGGAACATTTGAGGGCCGACAGACACCTATAACAACGAGTGCCATCGGAAAATCGTCCCTGGTCTATAAATCAAAATGAATATATTAGAAAGGTTTGAAAAGGTGAAGTGATGCAGAAGTTTTTAACTAAAATTGATTAATTTTTTAGTATTTCAAAAAGATTAAGTCCATATCTTCAAATCGAGTCCATGGAATTTCGAAATCAAAATAGCAGTGCAATTTGATTTGCACCCTCGTATATAAAAACACGTAAAATATAATTTATACAAATTTTCTAATACATATTTTAATATTTTTAAAATATTCCGATGACACATATAATTGATTTATATTGTACATTTATATTTCCATGTTCTCTATAATCACTCGTTGCTTGGTCTAACATTGAATAATTATACTTTCTAATTGCCAAAATTCCGAGAAACGGAACCTGTTTTACACGGTATATGTCTAATTTGTTTCTGTTTAAATCATTTTAGGCAAGAAACCAGTATGTGTAAAAAAGATGAATTATTTAAAAGGCTTTGAGATCATTAGAGGTATATACTCGTTTGATATTATAATGTTTTACAACATTTCGACGGGAGTAATTCAGGTCGATGTTGAAAGTGTGCGAGAAGTACGAAGCACCTGAAGTTGTCGGCATTGCATGAGGAATCAACAAAAATAAATTATAGTCCAAGCTGTAAAGACAAAAATGAATGATTTTGAGCAATAATTAGTGAATTTACCATACTCCAACTCCAAACTCTTGATTTTGTATCATATATTTGAGGAGGTGTCAATCAAAATCAATCATGTCCATAAAAATCAAAAAATGAGTTAGCAGCTGTTTCATAATATAAAGAGTGAATCCTATTCTATGGTGTTTTCGGTTTCGGTTAAAAAAAATCATGTCCTGTTTAAAATGAATACACAATATTAGGTTCGCAAATCAAATGAAATCATGTCCACAGTTGGTTTCAATCATACCACCACATGTCCATTCAGCTAATAGGAGTGCCCCGATTTGGTCACGTGATGTCAACCATGTCAACACATTGTCTATGTTTTCCCTCTAGGTTATGTCGATAGCGAGTATTGAGTTTGCATTGCGCTGTGGTTTAATTTTAATATTATTATAGTAGTTTTTATTAAATAAAATTGAAATTTTCCATGGATGAAGAAAACTTAGTGAGAGTGGGCGATGCCAATGAAGGATCTCGTAAAAATAAAAAGACTGTGCATAAAAAAACTAGAGCCAAGCTTAAGCGATACAGTACTCCAGTGGGATGTCGTGTGTTTGTTCCATGTAAACACATGAACAAAGGTATGAAATGTGCATTAGTTAGGCCTATAGATGCTATTTTTGTTCGAAATATCCTCTACAAAATACCTGACAAAAACACGCAAGATAACACCATTGCCAGTTGGATAAATCAACGTAACATAAAGCGGCGAAGGCCTAGGCCTACCTCTGAAAAATCAAAGGCTAAAAGTTTTAGTGTACAATATTCTATACTTTCATCAACCGGTAAAGTTATACCTGTGTGTAGGAAACTTTTCATGCATATTACCATGGTGAAGGGAACAAGATTGACTAATATTTCTAAAAAGGTGAAAGAGTGAAAGGCTGTTAAGGATCAGAGGGGTGGCGATAGGAAGAGTCACAAATCTGCTGCGAACAAGGAATCAGTCCGCCTTTTTTTGAGAAATTTAAGAGGAAAAGAAAGCCACTATAATCGAAAAAAATCGAAAAGGATTTATCTTGGTGCAGACTTAAACATTAAAAAGTTGTGGCTAATATACAATGATTCTGTACTTGATAATCTTAAAGTTAAGAAATCTATGTTTAGGAGAGTTTTCAATGAATTAAATATCGGATTTTCATCACCAGCTTCTGACGTTTGCAGTACATGCAATAAAATAGATCTTCAGCTGAAAATTGAGAAGGCTAAAGCTGTGAAAGACTTGGTAGTGGTCAACCAATTTATGATGGAGAAAAGAATACACAGATTAAGAGCTAATGCTTTTTATGGCCTCTTAAAGGAAAACAAAGAAAATGAGGTTACTTTCTGTTTTGATCTCCAGCAAATTCAAGCACTTCCCAAAACTCCTATTCAAGACGCGTTCTACAAAAGACAATTAAGTTTTTACTCTTTTTGCATTGTAGCATCAAACGCACAAAACCCCATATTTTACGTATGGACTGAAGAACTTGCAGGAAGGGGTGCGACCGAAGTTTCATCTGCACTTATAAATTTCTTGAACTCCGCTAATTTTTCAAATGTAACAAGACTGAATCTGTTCTGTGATGGGTGTGCCGGTCAAAACAAAAACAATGCCGTTGTTCACACATTAGTGTATTACTTAGGATCAGTGCAAAATGCTTTAGAGGAGATTGTTCCCCGCTGATCGGGTGTTCGGAAGGGTTGAAAAGTTACTCAGGAAGCAGCCTACCATTGCAACAAAGGAAGAGTACTACAATGTATATAGTTCTGTTGGAGAAGTACGGAAACTTGAAGAGGATTGGGGATTGATTGATGCTAAAAGTTTGGCTACACGATTTAAAAACATTGAAATGATATCTGAAAAGAAGAGGAATTTTGCGAGGAAAGAGAAAGCTGTCAACCGCAATGGACAAGAACTTACTGTTATCAAAGTGAAATCGGCACAGAATTTTAGGTTTGAAAGTGATTTTGAAACCTACAACAAGCCTCAAAAAAAAGGCTGGCATTCTGCAAGGTCGTTCTCAACTCCTGTAGAGTCACTTCCACTGAGCAATATAGTGAAAGCAGCTAAGAAGAAGGACGTGTAGACGTTACTTGTGAAAATGTATGGTGAAAATGACTGGCAGAAACATGACTTTTTATCTTGGTATAAGACCATAATAGTGGAAGTCCAGGACGACGAAATTGATGCTGACGAAGTGGACGAATCCTGTGATTGTCTAGAACCTGACATTGGACTACACATTTAAACATTTATATTTTGTGGCAAGTGTCGTTGGTGGATGTTAGCCATTTTTCAAGATATTTTTTGTAACAATACAATAGATATTTTAAGTAGTCTAAGAGTTTTTTTATCAACCCCTTCTATCAACGTCCATGAAGTCCAATCAAATAAGAACATGTCCTTTTTTTTAAAATGTATTTACAGGTTTATTTATACCTTCAGATTTGAAATATTTACTAAGAGTCAGTTAATTTCAATAAATAAAATGATATATGCTAATTTATCCGATTTTTCATGTAAGGTTATTTACTAATACGTTTTTTGCGTTTTCCCTAAAACTTCTTAAGGTGGACATGATTGATTTTAATTGACACCTCCTCATTTTTATTGTATGAAATCAATATCTTAGGTTAAAATAAGCAGAACATTGAAAAAGAGCACATAAAAAAGCAGCTTCTCCCTTGCAATTTTCGCATATTCGCGTACATTTTAGACCATGTTTACAACAACCACACTGTTTGTTGCACACAGATTCTAATATACATTTACATGAGATACATTACAGTCCACTTTACAGCAGTGCAGAAACTTGGAAACCATTCAAATTAATTATTTACTTACCGGTCACAGATATACGAGCCCCTTCCCATATCAGTTGGCCCACCTATGAAATTTGTAGTTTAAGTCGATTACCATAAACAAATTATACTCTGCATGTTTTTATAAGTTGCCATATTAATTAATATGGCATTTTTATTAATATTTATTAAAAACATTACCCTTATGGTTTTTTATTTATTTTCAACAATAAAAAAAATTCACTAAATAATGGCTATGCATTCACTTATGTGAACATACGTTGATTTTTTCATAATTACGTTAAATCCAGAGGTATAAAGCTATGAAAAAATGGCATCTATAATAATAGACTGGTCCCCGATAGAGACTTTGTGGCGCGAAATGAAAAAAAGCTTTGAAAAAACATTCGGCCAGATCCGTCAACGAATTTAAGGAAAAATTGCAAGAAATATGGGATTCGTTTACATTAGAATTTTGTCAGAACTTGGTAAAAACTATGCCTCGAAGAATTGTGGATGTCATTAAAAATATAGGGGATGTAACTCAGTGGTAAACTTAATTTAATTTACTATTGTTCTGTTTATTCAATAGTTTTCATTACGTTATACAATATTTTCTATAATTAGGAAATTCAAAAAATTTTTTCGATGCATTAAAACTTCTTAAATTTACGCTGCGCTTTTATTTTTGTTCGCTAAAATTTATTTTTCTTATCAATCTAACGTTGGGCCAACTGATGTGGGAAGGGGCTCGTATGCCAGTAGACAGTGTCCATGCTGTTGCTGAAGCGAATCTAAAGAATACTATTATTTACACTACATCTCAATGGCATGTTTTCAGCACATCACGAAATGATCCTTTTCCTTATCAGCTTGAGAGAAAAAGTAAAATAAGAATAGTAACTTTCAAAGAAAGTAATCCCTTTAATGTTACAGGTAAATATTCCATGAACAAATTGCTCAATCGAGTAGGGTTTAAATACAATCTAAGACCAAAGTACATCTAATGGCATGTTCACGTCTACCGATAGCAAAGACCAAATATAATTATAATGATCTGATCAAACTTTGTAAGGAAAAAATAATTCCCGGTCATTTTCAAAAGGAATTCACTGACATACCTTATTCTGAAACAATAAAAGATACTTTGCCATTTCCGTAAAATAGTTTCGAAACACAATTCAGATTTCTGCCTTAATCTGAGCCTTCTAAAAATTGCAAGGCAAAGCAGACGTTGATAAAGATGTTAATAGAGACATGGGGAATCTAAAATTTGCATTTCACGACATATCTCCTCAACTAAGCAGAAATCATTAGCTAATTGGTTTCTTGTATTCATACAGAGTAGATCCGAATAAAATGAAAAAGACAGTCAAGATTTGATTTCACGTACAAAGCGTCTATGTATCTGTTTATACGTATTTCGCCTTAATAAGGCTCATCAGAACAGATATTCATAGGCGTTCTCAACGTGAAAAATAAATCTTTCCTGTCTTTAAGAAGCAACACTAAAATAGCTTCGAAACGGACGTAATAGCGACATCTGATAATAAATCCGTAAAATAGTTTCGAAACACAATTCAGATTTCTGCCTTAATCTGAGCCTTCTAAAAATTTCAAGGCAATTGCAATTTTTAGATTCCCCATGTCTCTATTAACATCTTTATTAAAGTCTGCTTAAAGCCATTTTAGTGTTGCTTCTTAAAGACAGGAAAGATTTATTTTTCACGTTGAGAACGCCTATGAATAGCTGTTCTGATGAGCCTTATTAAGGCGAAATACGTATAAACAGATACATAGACCCTTTGTACGTGAAATCAAATCTTGACTGTCTTTTTCATCATGTTTTATATTTCTTTTGCATTAGTTTTACATTTATAATTGCAAAGTACAATGTTAATTTTAAATTTACTAATGAACTACTAGAAAATTCAAATATTTTATTTTATTTACTTCTTCTTTGAAAAACGAGCGAGAAATGGGAAAAAAGAAGAAAACGTCCAAAGAAGAAATGGTTGGAAACAGTAAAGCAGGACTTGTCAGAAATAGTCGTGAGAAATTGGAGAGAGAGAAACCATGGGACCGAAAAAAATTCAGAGAAATAACCTAGTTTTTGGAAGCCAGGGGCCTACAAGGCCTGTAGCGCTGTTATATAATATATTACTTCTTCTTTAAATCTGTTGTCTGGAAGTATTTAATTATCTGTAGCACAAAATATTGTACCGCAAAGTAAGTCTGAAACCGTCTTCGAAATTAATAAAAAACTGTGCTCGATATCCACCTTTTATTTGTTCATATATTAGAGCATTTAACCATATAATATTTTTTTAGATATATGGAGCATGTCGAATAAGAAGACCTTAAAACTTTAAAAATCACCAACTGAAAAAGCTCACAATAGATAGAAATTGCGGAAGATCTTGGAACAGGCCAAGACCCCCAAAGCGTTATCGTGCTACTGATGATGATTCTAACAAAAGAATCACTTGCGACATCGATGCGCTGCAAAATTACGGAAAATTACCTTGTGGGAGAAGTAAACTGGACTTGTAAACTACGTTTAAATTCAGCCAGTCTAGTTCCGACGTTCATCCATCTCTTTCTCTCCGAACACTTTCTCTGTCTGCTCTTTGCGCAGATGGGCAAAATTTCGAAACATATTCCTAGTCTTGAAGAGTAACAGCAGAAATAAGAATGTTTGCCGAAGAATGCTTCACTTTTAGAACTTTTATAGCCATAACGATGGTAGTTCTTTAAAAACTAGAGGTAAATTAAAATATCTTTTTTTATAAAAATGGAAAAATTTGTTATTTTAAAGACAGATATTTTTTCGTTACTTTATTCATCATCATCCAGCCTCAAGAGTCCACTGCTGAACATAGGCCTCTTCCTCATGTTTCCAACCCCGTCTATCTTGCGCCGCTCTTATCTAGTTTTTATCGAGTCTTCTTAAATCGTCAGTCCATCTTGCAGGTGGTCGACCGACGCTTCTCTTGTCTTCCCTTGGCCTCCATTCGAATAACCTCTTTGTCCATCGCCCATCCGTGATTCTGGCTATGTGTCCTGTCCTGCCCATCTTCATTTTAGTCTGGCTATCTTCTTGATGATATCAGTCACTCCGGTTCTTCTCCTGATGTCTTCGTTGGTTATTCTGTCTCGCAGAGTTATTCCTAACATGGACCGCTTCATTCTTCTCTGCGTGACTCTCAGTTTGGTAGCTGCTGCTTTTGTTAAGATAAGTGTTTCTGCTTCGTACGTCAAGACTGGGAGGACGCACTGATCAAATACCTTTCTCTTTAGGCATGTGGGCAGCTCACTTTTAAAAGTTTCTCTCAGTTTTCCAAATGCTGTCCACCCAAGGCCGATTCTTCTCTTCAGTTCATGAGTCTGGTTATCCCTGCCAATCATAATTTCATGTCCCAGGTATTTATATCTATCTACGAGTTCTATTTCTTTCCCACCAATACTGATGTTCTGGTTGGGTACCAAATTGGTCATGATTTTTGTTTTCGAAATATTTATATTTAAACCTACACTTTCTGTAGCCACAACGAGTTCCTGTACCATCTCTCTTGCCATACCTAGATCTTCAGCTGTTATAAGTATATCATCGGCGAAACGTAAGTTGTTTAGATATTCTCAATCTATTTTTATTCCCTTTGTCATCCAATCCAAATTCTTAAAAGCATGTTCTAACACCGTATTAAAAAGTTTAGGTGACATTGGGTCTCCTTGTCTACTTGTTACTTTTTTAGTTTTTTTCGAACTATATATTATTGAAAAGGGGTATATAACTGCCATGTAAATTTATCTATAACGAAGTTAATTAAACATTTTTCAATTTCAGATATTAGTAAATAAAAAATTATATAAAGCCAGGTCAAAAATCAATTAACTATTTTAGTAGCCTAATTTAATTATTTAAATTTATTACTTTTTTCATAATATTCGAAAACTACTTTAATTCAGGTTATATGGGCCATTAAATAAATTAATTGGTCCATTGAAGTTGCAGTTGAAAGTCTCGTAGATTTATATCGAGTCAATATAATATGACATTAGTTAAGGATTGGATATCAATAACGGGTTAAGGGAAAATAAAAAGAAATTAATTTGGACTCTAAAAAATAAGTTTACTGCTTACATTTTGCAATTTGAGATAATGAGTGAGTAATACTGGAAACCGAATGGACTATTAAGGATCTATTAAAGGCCGGCAAAATGAAAGAACTAGTGAAGGAGATGGGAAAGTACAAGATCGAAATCTTAGCGTTACAAGAAATTCTATGGAAAGATCAAGGGAAAATAGTAAAAAAGAAATAAACAATTTTTTATTCCGGAGATACCAAACAGGGTCATAATGCTCCTTTTCATCACGTGCCATATCAGAGTTATCCTTCTGCTACAAAATATTGACATCATTAATCATCTCTCAAAATACATTGAAACTAAAATAATAGCATACAGCAGGGATTTAGAGAGAGAAGGTCAACAATATACGCAATACACATAATCACACAGTCAATTGAGAAGTTACGAACATGATATCGACTTACACATTCTTTTCATAGATTTCAAGCAAGCATTTGACAGCCTAATAAGACCCGACCTAATAGAAGACATGAAAAACTTAGATATCCCAATGAAGCTCTTAAAGCTTCATTGGGATAACCAAAAATATCAAAATAGCAATTGGAGTACGACAAGTCGATTCTCTATCAACGTCACTATTTAAAGTCGCTATAGAAGGAATAACCTGTTTGATTATTCCTTCCTTCCTTGGTCAAAGAACCTCAGAATCTGGTTCAATACAACATTTGTGCAGCTTTTCCGCGCTGCTGCAGATAAGATAAAGATTCCCATGATGATCGCCAACATTGGTAACGGATAGGCACATCAAGAAGAAGATAGAAGGAAAAATATAAGCTACTGAAATGAAAGGTACAATTCTAACATCGACGTCGCAACTTGTGGCGTACGCTGACCAGATAGCATTGATTAGCAGAAAACTAAACAGTTTAGAGGAAGAATTTCATGCTGACCTCTGAAATTTGTTGAGCATTATCATTCTTGACCAGATATCTTAGCCTCTTCACATTACTTGAAGAATCATATGATACATAGGTCTACAAATAATGCTATAAATAAATTAAGATAAAATTGCAATTGTGGATACTTATTGTTTTTAAGTAGATGTGGACTCTGAGTATTCAGTTTTCCTATTAAACTATAGATATATTATTTATATAACTATATAAACTATATAACTCTAATCCGCGTATTGTTCTTTAAATTATTTAGATAATTTATTAGATAAAAATAATTTAAGTAACAAAATCACAGTGAAAATACAGATTAGATTGTATTAATCCAAAAAATAATTTCATGCAAATTATTTGTTTGAAATTATCTAAGATTTATCGAGTTATCTTTAAACAAATAGATATTATTTAAAAAACAGTCACCAAAATATAACTAAATCCACATCCTACCATATCCTTGTAGTTTAAAAATTAATATTTATTTAAGAAAGTCGAAACTTTCACACCTAATGCAGATAATCGTGGTAATAATAAATAATACTTTATTTCCTTTTAGACAAACATAATTTGTGTAGATTTGGTCATTTAATTAAATTAAACAAACACACCAAACAAACTAACAACAAGATGGGTAATATTTAAAATTGAAGAAATTCTCCAATTGAATAGAGCAGCTTTTCCCAAACTGTGCTCTGCACTGTGCTGTGAAAGTGTTAAAATATGGATATTGTGATTATCCAGAACCAGATGTGGATGATACAATTTTTTAATTGCAGTGTTGAAGCGGTTACTGATGTGGAAATAATTCGACAGGCTGAAGAGTCTGTGGAAGAGTTAGTGACGCCAAATGCCCCAGAAGTTCGATCCTTTCCGGATCGAATCCAACAGTACTAGGGACATCTTCCCTAGTCGGTTTAGAACCTTTCCACCTCAGTCCAAAAAAAAGGTACACTAACGCATGGTTAATGAAAATAAAAACAATAGTTTTCAAAATAAATTTTTCTGTTTCCTACTTGTTCGTTTTTAATTTGTGTTATTTTATAGGAGAATAATCTGTTTAGTTTGTTTATTGTTCACTTTCTCCAGGACGAAATATTATTATTTACCTTGTCTGTCTTGTCTGCTTTAATAATATTTTTGCCCTCATCAAATAAACACATATTGCCAAAGTATATAAAAAAGATTAAATAAAGTAAGAAAGCCTAAAAACTTAAAAATCAATATTGGTATGTGTAAATTTGATTCGTTGAATTTCAAAAGAGAAAACATGTCCGAATCGCAACGAAAAAAACGAAGAGCTAGTGTGATTAAACCGGTTCGGCTCGGAAACTATCCAAATTATAAAACTTGTACCTGTATACAATTATGACGTCATTTATTCCATTAGGTTATTTGTTTAGTGGCTTTTCAGTACCGATCGTTACTTGTTTTTAAATTTAAAATTGCTTTTAGCGTTTGATACGATACTGTATGATGCAATTGTCGCAGCAATAAAAAATGATAAAACCTGTAGTAGGTCCTAAGTTTAAAGTCCTAATTAGAAAACAATAAAATAGTATTTACACCCATACATATATAGTGTGTCCCTAAAGTAACGCATAAAACTCATAATTTTGTTTCCGAACTCATTTGGAGTTCGGAAAGCACAAAAACAGGTCAATTTTTATTTTGAAAGTGTAATTTTTTTGCACATGTAAATTTTTCTGTTCGTCAGTAACTTTTTTAAAATAGGACACCATATATTTAATTAAAGAAATTAATAATCTTTTCAATAGTATACGGTTTAGCTATCTTGCGCTAACTACTTCATACTTACGTATGAAATATTTTATAAATATACAGGTTATCCTCGAAAATAGTACGTTCCAGGTATAGGTACTATATAAATTAACCATTAGAAAATTATTTTCAGTTACTATTTTTCTACACTTGATGCTCGTTTTAGTGTTATAATAAAACCAAAATATCAAAATTAAATAATTACTGTGTTACATTTATTTATACAATCATCATCATCATCATCCAGCCACATTTTCACATACATTGTTGGATATAGGCCTCCTCCAAACGTCTCCAGTTCTCTCTATCTCTAGCTGCTGCAATCCAGTTTGTTTCTATTCTCCTTAGGTCGTCGGTCAATCGGGTGGGTGGTCTGCCTCGACTTCGCTTGTCGGCTCTTGGTCTCCACTCCAATAATCTCTTCGTCCATCTTCCGTCTTCCATTCTAGCAACATGTCCAGCCCACCTCCACTTTTGTTTATTGATTCGCAGTTTAATATCGTCTACGCCAGTTCGTTGGCGTATCTCCTCATTTCTCACGCGATCTTTCAAGGTCAGGCCCAGCATTGATCTCTCCATTCGCCTTTGTGTTACCCTCAGTTTTTCGGCAGTAGCTTTCGTTAAAGTTAGGGTCTCTGCTTCGTAGGTCAAGACTGGTAAGATGCATTGGTTAAATGCCTTCCTTTTCAGGTAAATTGAGATATTTGTTTTAAAAATGTCTCTCATCCTTCCATATGCCGCCCATCCCAACGTGATTCGTCTATTTAGCTCGCAGGTTTGGTTGTCTCTGGTTATTCTAATTTCATGACCCAAGTATGTGTATTTATCGATTAATTCTACCTTGTTGTTATTGATCTGTATCTCTTCGCTGGGATCCAGCCCAGTTTCTTGTAGTATGTCATTCAGTTCTTGGAGCATGTCTTTGATCTCTCCCAGATTATGTGACAGAAGCACGATATCGTCCGCACAACGTAGATGGTTTAATCTTTCTCCATCGATGGATATTCCTTTCTGTTGCCATGTTAGTCTTTTAAATGCATACTCAAAAACGGTAATGAACAGCTTTGGTGACATGGTATCACCTTGCCTGACTCCCCTTTTTATCTTTATTTTATTAGTGGCAGAATGTAGACTTATGGTTGTTGTGGCATTTTCATATATATTTTTAACTATATTACAATATCTGTGGTTGACCCTGCAATCTTGTAGTGCTCTTAAGATGGACGGTAGTTCCACTGTATCAAACGCCTTTTTAAAGTCTACAAATATCATTGCCAAGGGACGGTTATATTTGTTAGTTTTTTCTATCAGGGGTTTTAGGCACTGCAGGTAATCGTTTGTGCCGTAATTAGGGCGGAAAACAGCTTGTTCCGGAGGTTGGTAAAAATCCAGCTTTGTCTCTAGTCTGTTAGTTTTTATTGGGGTGTATAATTTATAAAGATGGTTAAGGAGACTGATTGGTCTGTATCTTTCCAGGTCTGCTATATCTCCCTTCTTGTGTAAGAGTACAGTTATTGAATTATTCCACTTTGTTGGGATATTTTGATTCCATAGGCATAGATTAAAGAGCTTTTGAATTTTGGCTATGAGTACTGAGCCTCCTATCTTTATCGCTTCCGTGACGACACCGTCCTCCCCCGGAGCTTTGTTATTCTTCATCTTTTTTAGAGCCTTGTAAATTTCGTCCAAGGAGATTTCTGGGATATCTTCGGAACCCTGATTTTGAACCTTCCTCTGCTGATATTCATACAATACCCTCCATTTAATACGAAAGACAATATCACCGTAGTTTTATTTGTTAATTAAATTCAGTCATAATTATTATTGTGTTTGTATGTTAAATTAAAGAGATATTATAAACCGGTGGCTTTCTATTTAAATTGACTAAAAAAATAATAACAATTTCATTTTCCTAATGATATATTAAAGCTTGCGAAAAAATATTACCACTTTTTTAATTGTGTAATAATTATTTGAACTATACCGTTACGCCACTGAAACTACTTATCAGAAATAGTAAACCAATAGGAGAATCATGGGGCGTAAACATAATCTATTTCTCAGTGACGTTGTGCGTATTCCGTCGCCAAGTTAACTGGCGTTTGCTGTAGAAGGCACCATTTAGAGCAAAAAAGTCTTGTTACATTTTTTTCTAAATTCAACCGTTTGACCAAAAAACGAAAATCCATTTTGGTATGCAAAAAGAAATCTGTCAACTACGTGTAGTACGAAAATCTAAACGTAGACATTTACAACTTTAGTAAACACATATTTTGGAACAATCGTGTTTATAAGTGAAAATGTTTTCGATTAGTGAGTACCATGAGTACCATGACATATATTGGAATGTCAAAAAATGTTGTTCATAGAACATTTAGGGAACAACTTTTACATCCAGACTACTATCAAAGAGTACAAGATTTACAACAAGGTGATCTTCCTCTAAAATTAACGTTTTGTAGGTAGTTTCTTGATACACTCCTCAGAGAACCTGAATCCCTCTAAAATGTTATGTGCGAATGAAGCATGTTTCACGAGAAACGGTGTGTATAATTTTTATAACTGCCACATATGGGGTGACGAGAACCATTATTTAATACGTAGGACAATTTTCAACGAAAATTTCTTCTTAATACCACTTACCCTCGTCGTTGGATTGGGAGAATTGACCTATTCTGTGGCCACTACGAAGTCTCGAATGTAATGTACTGGATTTTTATTTTTGGAGACATCTAAAATCTGAAAGAGTGACTCATTACTTAAACTGATAAGTCGATAGCCGCTATACTGTCTGGCATTCTTTTTCTTAGTTGAAATACTTGCAGATTTTTTTTTCAGTTGGCGCTACAGCCCTTCGTGAGCCTTGGCCTGCTTCAAAACATTCTTCCATCCTTCCCTATCGAGTGTCTGTCTTCTCCAGCCCCTCACTCCAATCTCCCCCAGATCTTCCTGTACATCGTCCAGATATCTGAGTTTAGGTCGCCCCCTTCGTCTTCTTCCGACCGGCCTGTTTAGCATAGTTATTTTAGTGGGATCACTCTCATCGATCCGCATAACGTGGCCCACCCACCTTAGGCGGTTTATTTTGATGGTCTTCACAATATCTGCATAGAATAGAATAGTTGTTGTAAAAATTCTGCAAGTATTTCGTCAGGACCAGAAGCCTTCAGAAGAACTTCTGAGATTAGAATCGCTGGGCCAGTATCTCAGTTAAATATTACTTCTTGGTAGATTTCGTGGTAATAGATAGCTCATAAATAATTCTATTACGTAATCTACCCATTCGGTACAGCGCTTTTTAATGTAACTTAAAATTCTACCACCATAGACTTGTAATATATTTTGCCAGTATATTCTGCTTTTGTCCGTTAATTCATTTAGTTTTTTATGCAAATGGATTTGTACTGCCTCCGAACGTCCATTATATATAAGATTTCTTTTGTCATCCAATCTAAGTATGCCAGAACCAAATAAAAGATCCATCGGCTTATTAGCAGACAACTTAATGTAGTAAAATTTCCGAAGACCCGAGGACTGCTAAACCGGCTTATAACAGATGCCTCCCAAAGAAAAAAATGATGATTTATTATAAATAATTCACAGGCTTACTATTAGATGATGATTTGCTATTGCTTTTTCAAAATGACGGTCTACATTTACAACAACACCTCTCTATTTAGATTTAGTTCAAGAATCTCTTTTGTCCATATTAAAGGAACAATTCTTCTTATTTCAACAACCTTTCAATCTATAATTCTCAGTTTTCATAGAACTTACATAGAACTTACTTATTTTATTTTTCATTGGCATTTTAACATTTCTAAGAAAATAGAAAGGGAAATACCCACTGAGAAAATATTCAATTTCAGTAGCTCTGCAAGCGTTTAAAAGCATGACATGAATTTGTATTAGTAGTTTATTATAGTAAATGATTGTAGTGATGACAAAAGAAAATTTGCTTTAAAATAAATTGTGTTGAACATAATACCTCTCTACTTATTCACAAACTGTGAGACCTTTATGTTATAACTTTAATAGTTTACTTTAATGGAAAGTTAAAATTAATTAAAAACATTAAAATTAATTAACTCAACATTGATTTTTGCAAAATAATTAAGAATAAGTATATGGTATCTCAAGAGTAAACTAGATATATCAAAGATATACTCAAGAAAGCCTTCTTAACATAAGATATATATTTGTCTTAACATATATTTGTTTATAGATTTCACGAGAACTGAGTTTGAATCGTTGATGGGCAACTATTTTTCTACTGTTTTTGCAAAAAAAATTACACTATTGTTCAGATTTTTTGAAAACAAAATAAAAAATTGCACAGTGTATAGTACCAGCAAAAAAAATCTTTACATTTTCAAGATAGACGGCGGCTGTCTGTAGTTTACTGACCGCTTAATTTCTTTAGTTTATTCTGCTTGTTTGTACTGTACACAGTTGGCTTTGTGTGAGTAGTCAGTGTTAACCTTCTTTTTATTAACTCAGTAAAGTTTGGGATCGTTAAATTCTAAATTGAAGTGAAAAATATGGGTCGAAAGAAACTCACACAACAGCAGAAAGTTCGTGCTTTAACGTTGCTTGAGAAAGTTGGACTCTGTAATTACCGTAGCACGAGATATTGGTGTTTCAGGAGAGACAATTTATCAATTGAAACAGTCGTTGCCTTCAGGGACTGTTCCGGAAAGAAAACCTAGTTCTGGAGCTTCCAAAAAATACTATCCAGGACTGACACCATCATCAGACGTGAAATAATGTTGAACCATTTCATAACTGCCACAGAACTCAAAAATAAACATCTTAATCTATTTCAGTACGTTTCAACAAGAATGATTCGTCAACGGCTTTAGAAAGATCTAGCATTACCAAGTCGACATGCTGCAAAGAAGCCCTTGCTTACAAAAGCAATGAAGAAAAAAGATTAGATTTTTGTAAAAGGTATCAGCATTGAATACCTGAACAATGGAAAAAGTCATATTCAGTGACGAAAGTACGTTCAGGTTAGTAAGAGAAAGCTACAAATTTCAAAGTTCACAGTTCATAGTTAAAACCGTCAAACATCCTAAAAGTCTAATGGTATGGGGTGCGTTTAGTGGAAAGGAAGGGCAGGGTTGTATTTCTTGTCAAAGGATGTTACAATGGTGACTGTGTGACTGTTCTAGAACAACATTTATTGAACTATTGTGGAAAATTCACGAATGTGACTACTTTATGCACGATGGTGCCCCTGCTCACAAAACAGTGTCAAAGTTCTTAAATGATCACAATATCAACGTATTGAAATGGCCAAGTAACTCACCCGACCTTAATCCCATCGAGAACGCATGATGAAAAATAAGGTTCAAAAGTGTCGACCGAGTAAAATAAATTAGCTAAAAGAGGAGTTGAAGAGGTTAAGAGATAACCTTGCTCACTCCATGCTCAAGAGAATCCAGATTCTCATCGACTACAAGGGTGCCACGACTGAGTATTAATTTGTAAAATTAAAATAGCAATTATCCTGCTTTGTGTTTTATTCACTGTGTAAAGATTGTTTTTTCTGTATTAAAAACACACACAGTTTGCATGCATTGTCTATTTTAGATAGAATATTACATGGAGATTCTAGAAAATATATTGTTGAGGAATTTATTACAATGACAAACTATTTTAATAGCATAAATAATCTAATGAGGTTAACGATATATAAATTTCCAAATACCATAAATTTTAAAATCTCTACTTATCCAGCAAAACTAACCAACCACGATACTAAATGATTCGTCATTTAATGAGTTTTTGAATATGAATGAAACTCGATGATAAAATAAGTATATTTCTTTGGAAACTATCATTTACTATAGATATTTTTGAATGTAATTTTTAACCAAAAGTATCAAAATAATCGGAGGAAAAGAGTAAAATATCAAAGGGTACCCCCCGTTAAGATTGGTAAACTGTCCTCACACCCAGAATTCAATTCTTTTAAATTTTTTATATCCCCCTCCACTCAATCTACGGTTCTATAAAAATAGACAAATCGCGGTGAGGCTTATTTTTTAATCTCATATAAAGTAAAATTATGAGAATTATGATTGAGGTTGTGTCGATCTCAAAAAATATTAATAAAACTATTAAAACCGTGAAAAGCTTGGTTTTTAGAAGGTTTACAGGAACTTAGTTTCCTTGGGGAGTTTAAAGGTGTTTCGCTTTATTTTTGAATGTCCTAAAGGCCTGATTTAATTTAGAATATATATAACCTATAAAAAAACCTTTATTTGATCTATTTTGAAGTCTATAAAATGGAGAAAAATCCCCCAAAACCCCTAAAAAACAGTTTATGTGTATTAAGATGGCACACCATATGGAAAAATCTGAAAAATCAAATAAAATTGCGCTGTGACTTACTCTTTAATCACAGAATGTAAAAAGATGAAAAAAATGAATTCTTTTCGGAATTGAAGTGAGGGCATTTTGCCTATTTTAACGGGTAGTACTCTTTGCTGAATATTTAAAATTTTGCAGTATTGCCAGATGTGTATAAACTTCCAGTTCTTGGAGCGGATTGCCATTGTTGATAAGATAGATACTTATTTGAGGAGATCGAGAGATGGTAGAGCTTTATTATTTTCACACCATTTAATTTATATATAAAAACAATGCGGGATTTATTATTACAATCAGATGCAAAAAAACGCAACGGAGAAAATTTTGGTCAAATTCAAAGTATTTCAGTTTTTTTTATTTTTAGCCCTATTTTGATGATTTTTTTTAGCACTTCTTCTTCTTCTGGTTCCTATCCGTTTTGGATGTTGGAAATCATATTGGCAATCATGACCTTGCTCGCTGCGGCTAGACACAGCTCCCTTGAGGTTTTCTTAAACCATGTTCTTAAATTCCGCAGCCATGATATTCTCCTTCTACCGGGTCCTCGCTTACCTTTGACTTTACCTTACAATATAGACTGTAGCAGGGAGTAACGGTGCCGATTTCTCATAACGTGTCCCAGATATTGCAATTTTATGCGTTTGATCGTATACACAATCTCTGGTTCCTTCTTCATTTTTTCTAGAACTTCCTTGTTCGTGATCATTGCTGTCCATGATATTCTCAGCATTCTTCTATAAAGCCACATCTCAAATGCTTCAAGTTTTTTAATAGTGGTATCTGTGAGCGTCCATGCCTCCGCCCCGTACAACACAGAGAAAACATAGCATCTCAAATGTCTCATTTTTGTATCTAGGGATATGTTGTGACTTTTGAAGATGGCGCTCATTTTGTTAAAGACCGTTCTTGCCTTTCCTATGCGGCATTTTATTTCCTGTACATTGCTCCACTGTTCGTTTATAATAGTTCCCAGGTAGCAATACTGTTTTACTCGCTCTATCTGCGTCCCATTAATGTATAGATGAGCCCCATTTATATTCTTCTTGCTGATAATCATTTGTTTCATTTTGTGGGCATTAATGGTTAGTCCGTACTGTTGACTGTACTCGTTTATTCTGTTCATTATCCTCTGAAGTCCCTCTAAACTATCTGCTATCACCATGGTGTCGTCGGCATATCTAACATTGTTTACTCTTTCACCATTTAGAAGGATGCCTTCGTCTATTCCGTAAAGAGCCTCGTTAAAAATTTTCTCTGAGTACATATTAAATATCAACGGCGATAGGATACATCCCTGTCTAACTCCACGTAGTATTTTTATGTGATAGCACACTGTGTATAAATTTATAAATTTTAATTTGGTATAGTCAGTTTTTTGATAAAATTCTATATTTGACTTATTGTACGGGGTCAATTAAAACGTGGTTTTATTAACCTAACTTTGAAACATCCTGTGGAATAATTCTGTTTGCGAATTTTCGCAAAACCTTGTTTTTCGGTTGCAACCATGTCTTCAAATAACAAAGAAAAACTACTAAAAAATAACTTAATACTTTGTATTGCCTCCCCTAGCCTCTATAACTGCCTGTAAACGTCGGATCCTGCTATCTATGAGGTTGCGAATATCATCTTGCTGGATGTTTTGCCATTCCTCTTCTAGAGGCAAGCGAAGTTCGTTAATTGAGGCTGGTGCTACTTCGCGACCTCTAATATTTCTACCAAGCACATCCCAAACGTGCTCTATTGGGTTTAGATCTGGCGAACACGCTGGCCAGTTTATTTTATTAATACCAAGTTCCACTAAATAGCTTGCATTAATAGAAAATCATCGCCGATATATTGAAAAAAGGGTACTATGTGATTCGCTACAATTTCCTCAATTTACCGGTGTGCAGTCAACGAACCTTCAATAAATATAAATTTAGTGTGCGCTTCTCGGGATATTCCTGCCTATACCATCATTGTCACCGAACCCCTCCATGGCTAACACGGGGACTGAAATCCCACTCCGTACATCTCTCTCCAGTTCGACGCCATACTCGTTCTCTTACATCTGATGAGTGAAGACAGTATCTCGACTCATCCGTAAAAAGAACATTACTCCATTGTCCTAAATTCCAATGTAAATGATTCCTGGAAAATTGTAGTCTAGCCACTCTGTGCCTTGGAAGTAATTTGGGCCTAGTTGCTGGTCTGCAACTTTGCTTACACTTACATTATTGCCTCGAACTTCTTGAAACTGATTTCTTGTCTGAACCGCTGTTAAATGACGATCCCGCAAAGCGTTGACTCGTATAAAACGATCATCAAAGAGGTAGTTTTGCGCTTCCTGCCACTTCCCGCTTTACGCGTGTTTGTTCCAGTTCGTATAAAACTTTCCACTACTCTTTGGATGGTAGAGCGATGAGTGTGTAGTACTCTAGCCACATATTCATAATTTCACCCATCTTCAACCAGACCAACGGCAAGAACCATGATCAATCATAGATAAACAAAATGCAAGTGTCAATATGACATAATGATAACAGTCACCAAAGCCGCCTCGTCGTATTACAAAATAACTCCAAAATAATCATAATTAAAAAAATCCTAAATTGTGGGTGGCAAAATAATTTGGCTCTAAAAAATGAACCAAGGTATATTTTAACATGAAACAAAAAACACAATGCTTAGGAGACATAATTGCAACCGAAAAATAAGCTTTTGCGAAAATTCGCAAACAGAATTATTCCACAGGATGTTTCAAAGTTAGGATAATAAAACCACGTTTTAGTTGACCCCGTACAATAAGTCAAATATAAAATTTTATCAACAAACTGACTATACCAAATTAAAATTTATAAATTTATACACAGTGTGCTAAAAAAATCATCAAAATAGGGCTAAAAATAAAAAAATTGAAATACTTTGAATTTTACTTTTTGAATACTTTATTCCTAAACCAATTGCTGAGAACCCTGTCTTCGCATCGTCTCAACTAACTATCTTATCAGCAATTTAATGTCTTAGATATCTAGGCAACCTTACTCCTACAAATTTGTCAAAGTTTTCCGATTGAAAGATAATAATTGATAGTTTATTCTGAAGTAGTGATTATTGGTAAAAAGAAAACAATTAAACCATTTTTATTATCGTAATAGCAATGTCGTAATAAATGTCATAAAACATGTGCAATAAAATTTATTGTTTTGAAATGTTCAATGTTTATTAGGAAAGAATGCTACTGATTGAACATTTTAACTAAGTTGAGGGTCAATTTACTCGTATATCAAATAAGGGTTGGTATTTGAGATAGTGCTCCATTGCAACCCAGAGGTAATGTTGGACTTGTCCTCTTTAAATTTATATGTTACCGTTAAAACCGATTTTACTAATTTTTTCAGTGAAAAGTCTGTTGGATAGGGAGAGAAGCGAAAACATGATTAAAGCATGCAATATAGAAGACATAAATGGATGGGTTAAAAAACGGAAACAGGAGTGTAAGGAACACGTTAGTGGAATGACAGAGGATAAGATAGTACGAATAGCACGAGATAAGTCACCAAATAGACGAAGAAGCATTGGCAGGCCAAGAAAAAGATGCGATAATTTAAACAATTTAGGAGGTTAATATTGAAGAAGAAACAGGCTTTAAAGCCTGCATACAAGAAGGAAGAATAAGAAGTAAATATCATGTAGAAAAAAGCCGCCAAAAGGGTAGAGATGACTATAAGTAGGGAGGGTATTATAGAAAGAAAATGCGAAACATACGCTGGGATAGCAATGCAACATAAACATTCAAAAATTGATTGCGAATCACTCAATCGCGAGAGATACTTCAAACGAGAATTGAAAAAGTACTTAGATTGAAGATTAGCTTGATAGTTCACGGTACTAGTGGATTCACTTTAATATAAGTAGTGTAGTCGATAGTTGATTCAAGCAAAACCCTAGAAAGAAAATTTTCAAACGTAGTAGTGTAAAATCCAAATAGAATCTGCCCTTTTGAAATGTACTTCGCGGATCAATCGGTCGGCAGATGGATGAATAATACGATAAGGGTTAGAGTCTCACGACACATAAGATGATGATGCTCAGTAATTAACCCCTCTACTAAGGTCATAAGATTGTAGAAAACCGGGACACATACACTGTTAGGGTTATTGCAGAATGTTCGAATTAAAATGCATTTATTCTATTATTATTCTAAACTGAAACAAGAAAAATACAGTTTCTGTTTATTGTTATCTGAAAAATATTTATATGCATCGCCCTCAAAATATACCACGATATAAAATTATCTTTATTTATGTAAAGTGGACTACATGATATGAAAAAATATTTGTTTCTAAAGATCAGTTAGATAAAATTTAAATCAAAACGTTTTTGTATTCCGATTTCGTTTTAATGAAAACAATTCAGTGGTTGTTTTAAGAATTGTGTGCATTATCCATAAGTACGATATTATAAAAACGTGACCAAAACTACAATTAATGTTTCTGTAATACTTATATGATGGATTTTATGCATTTTTCTAACAACTAAATAAACTTGTACTATCTAAAAATAGAGAAAAGATTGATTTATGTTAACAGATATTAAAATCAAACTCTAAAAATTGATCTATATATTCACTTGGAGCCACACAATAGACAGAAAATCAAGTCACCCTGTGTAGACAACATCGCTGCAGCTGCAGAACTAATAAAAGAAGATAGAGACCCTCTACCGAGCGACATCCATAAAAAAGAAACATCCGGGGTAATAAGGAAATACCACGGGAATGGATTACTCGTATGATTGTCCCAATGGGGGACCAACTACGGGGAAAATGTAATGCTAAATACAGCATACAAATTAGTTTTCAACATTGTATACAAGACATTAAGACTATATACTGAAAAAGCAATTGGGGGATAGCAGTGCAGTTTCTACGAAAGAAATTTTCAAGACATCAAGAAGACGGAAGAAGAAACCTAGAAACTTCTACAAATTCTTATCAAAATAAACTAATTAACAAGGCACGGTAAGCATGTTCCATTAATTCCATTAGTTCCATAAATTTGCAGTGTATTTCAAATAAAGTCGATATGATCAATGCTTTTCTTGCGGATCAAAATTTCTTTGACGTCATATGTTTTTCGGAGAACTGGTAAACTGAAGAAAATTTAAAATTAATTAGTATCTCCGGCTTTTCATTAGCTAATTTCTTTTGTGTGGTAAAAAAAAAGGTGGAGTTGCAATTTATGTAAAAGAAAATCTTATGTATTCTTCTCTTAATCTAAATGAATATAATGTAGAGCAAAGTTCATAGTTTTTACCAACACAGTCATACACATACACATACACAATCAGAGCAATTTACACATACACAATCAGAGCAATTTATATACCTTCAATAAAAACCAATATTTTAACTGTATACAGATCGGGTAAGGGTGACTTTGAGTTGTTTTTGGTGAATTTTGAGAATGTTGTCACGTCGTTGCTGAGTAAAGCAGACAAACTGAACATATTTGGTGATTTTAATATAAATTCTAAAATTGAATCTGACCCTTCCTTTGATATTTAAAATTCATTAATATCTTTTGGTCTAAAAGTAACTATAAACGATTATACTAGAATCATATCTCAGTCCAGTAGTTTCATCGACCACATTCTGACAATTTTTCTGAAAATATCTACAGAGTGGGCGTATTTAAACCTTGTTTTTCTAACCATTGAGCTCAATTTATATTTATTGACTCTTAGCATAAAGTTTTTGACAGTAATCAAACATTTCAACGTTTTATAACTTCTTCTGGTTTACAGAAGCTTAAACGTGCGCTAGCTGGTACAAAGATGGACTTTTCTATAATACCAATTATGATCCTGATTTTTGACGGACCTTCTAACCGAAACTTATAACAACTTATACATATTAAAGCATTTTCCACTAAAAAAAGTACGACAAACTGCTAAAAAGATACACTTGCAATGGTTTAATAACAAATTAAGCTCCTACAGATCTAATCTTTCTCTTATTAAACACATTGTAGATGCTATTAAATGTGGAAATAAAGCCTACAATCCATTTAAGACGACAAAAGGACTACTACAAGGCTGTGCTACGTCCCCTACTCTGTTTAAAATATTCTTGGAAAAGACACTCAAACCATGGAGGAGAAAGTGCGAAGGAATGGGCATACCAGTAAGAGACGAATACCTATACACCTTAAGTTTTGCCGACGATCAAGTAGTCATCGCACAAGATGAAAAAGATCTCAGCTTTATGCTCAGAAAACTAGAAGAAGAATATAAAAACAACGGAATGGAAATAAACTTAGAGAAAACCGAATACCTAACAACAGAAAACAAGGATATGAGAAACCTAGAGATAGACGAGGGAAGACAAATAAATGGAACAGATAAATTCAAGTATTTAGGAACCATAATATCGAACCAGGGAACAACAGAAGAAGATATAAACAACAGACTGAGACAAACAAGAAACTGTATAAGACAACTAAACTCAGTGTTGTGGGATAAGAACATTACGATAAAGACAAAAAAGAGAATATATAATACCCTGACAAGAAGTATCCTGACATATGGGTCCGAAAACTGGACAATAAACAAGAGAAATAGAGGTAGAATAAGAGCAGTAGAAATGGAGTTCCTGAGGAGAAGCTGTAGACTTACAAAAAGAGACAGAATTGAAAACGCAGAGATTAAGCGGAGAATAGGAGTGCAATCAGACATAATCGACTATATAGAGGAGAAAAGACTATCCTGGTACGGCCATGTCAGAAGAGCGGACAGAGGACGCTGGATAAACAAAATCACAGAATGGAGCCCGATTGGAAGAAGAAAGAGAGGAAGACCCTGAAGGTCATTCAGAGATGAAATCGACGAGGCTATGGAGAAAAGAACCCTGCGAGATGGAGACTGGAATGACAGGGAAAATTGGAGAAAACGGTTGAGTGAAGAAAGACAGTGAAAACTGTGGAAATCCTTAGTAGTAGTAGTAGTAGATGCCACTAAGGATCCCGATTTTTTCAAAGTATATAAACAACAAAAGTATTCTACTAAATGGTTACCGGCTAAACAACATCAAATATGCAGATGACACCATAGTATTTGCGGACAACTTAGAAGACCTACAAGTTCTTATGAACAAAATCAGTTATTACAGTCAACAATATGGACTCAATATAAACGTTAAGAAGACAAAGCTTATGATAATTAGCAAGAAAAGGATAACAGAAGGTCAACTCTACGTCAACCAATCCCCTGTAGAAAGAGTGACGCACTACAACTACCTCGGCACCATAATAAATGAAAAATGGACCAACAACCAGGAGATTAGAGCACGCATCGGAAAAGCTAGATCCGCCTTCAATCGGATGGAGGCCTTTTTTAAGAGTCACAACCTCTCTCTCGATACAAAAGTAAGACGTCTTCTCTGTCCTTTTTTATGGTGTTGAATCGTGGACCTTAAAGAAGGATATGTGCAGAAAACTGGAAGCATTTGAGATGTGGCTATATCGGAGAATGCTTAAGATCCCGTGGATTGACCGAGTCACAAATGAGGAGGTCCTTAGAAGAATGAATAAGAACCGAGAGGTACTGACCACCATCAAATCTCGAAAGTTGGACATATTATGCGAAATGAATCCAGATTTGCTCTCCTTCAAGCCGTCCTGCAAGGAAAAATATTTGGAAAACGGGGTCCAGGAAGAAGAAGAACATCTTGTTTAAAGAACCTCAGAATCTGGTTCAATACAACATCTGTGCAGCTTTTCCGCGCTGTTGCAGATAAGATAAAGATTGCCATGATGATCGCCAAAATTCGTAACGGATAGGCACATCAAGAAGAATATAAACAACAAAAATTTCAATATAATTGGCAATTACAAAATGCTAAATAAAGTCAAATAAAGTCAAGTAAAATTTTGTCCCAGTGTCCAACAGAGTAATACTACTGCAAATAAGAGCCAATCCAGTGAATGTAAACATAATACAAATATACGCTCCCACTGCAGATAAAGATGACGAGGAAGTAGAGACTCTCTACTAGACACGAAGTCAGCATCATAATGGGGGATTTCAATGCAAAACTTGGGGCAGAACGGAAAACGTCTCTAATCGGACCTTTTGGGTTAGGACAAAGAAACGAAAGAGGTGACAGACAGAAATATTCGCAGAAGATAACAAGCTAGCGGTTCTAAACACATTTTATAAACTACCACCGAGGAGATTGTATACATGAAAGGCACCAGCAGATAAACCCCATAACGTAATTAGAAACCAGATAGATTATATATTGGTAAATAGAAGATTCAGAAACAGTTTTAAATCTGTCAAAACATATCCAGGAGCGGACATTGAATCTGACCACATACCTTTAGTGGGAGTCATGGATGTGAGACTGAAGACAATAAAGAAAAAGTCTAGACCTAACTACGACATGACAGCCCTGCAACATCCGGAAGTTAAAAAGCAAGTGGGGGAATATATTAACAACCAAGTTAAACAACTAAAAGAAGAAAATAACATCCAACGAGAAATCAATCAATTCGAAAAAATAATTAAGAAAACTAAACAAGATCTACTAAAACCAAACAAAGAAACAAAGAAAAAATCTTGGATGACTCCAGAAATCCTTCACTTAATGGAATGCAAAAGGTTAATTAAAGGAAATAAAGATAAATATAAAAAAATGCAGGCTTACATCAGAAGAAAAATAAGAGAAGCTAAAGAAAAAGAAGCTCTAGAGAAATGTAAAGAAATAGAAAGACTACAAGCCAAGCATGACAATTTTAATGTACACAAAAAGGTAAAAGAAATAATGGGTATTTTTAAAAAGCGAACACAAATGAAACTCATAGACACCAATGGAAAATTAATCATAGACACCCAAGAGATGAAAGACAAATGGAGAATATATTTGGAGACACTTTTTCAAGATCAAAGAACGGATTATAGGCATCCATTTTCAGAGAGGATGACGGGCTCGGACATACTTAAATCCGAGGTAGAAGAAGCAATAAAACGGATGAAAAGCAGGAAAGCTGTAGGGCCTGATAATATCGAAGCTGAATTTTTAAAACTCTTGGAGGAGGAAGGAATAAATTGGATCACGGCTGTCTTCAATAAAATATACAATACAGGAATCACCCCTGATAAATGGCTAGAATCAGAATTCATAGCGATACCTAAAAAACAGGGGGCTAAAAAGTGCGAAGAATATCGAACAATCAGCCTAATGAGCCACATGTTGAAACTGTTTCTTAGAGTCATCCATGGAAGAATTTATAAGAAGTGCGAGGAACAAATATCGGACAGACAGTTCGGTTTCATTAACGCAGTGGGTACCAGAGAGGCACTTTTCGGAGTACAGGTACTGATTCAAAGATGCAGGGACGTTAACTGCGACGTATACGCGTGCTTGATCGACTATGAAAAGGCATTTGACAGAGTTCAACATCAAAAGATGATAAACATTTTAAAAGAAGCAGACCTGGATGACAAACACCTTAGAATAATTTCAGAACTATACTGGAATCAGACCGCATACATGAAAATTAACGGAGAAGAAACAGATCACATAAAAATACTACGTGGAGTTAGATAGGGATGTATCCTATCGCCGTTGATATTTAATATGTACTCAGAGAAAATTTTTAATGAGGCTCTTTATGGAATAGACGAAGGCATCCTTCTAAATGGTCAAAGAGTAAACAATGTTAGACATGCCGACGACACCATGGTGATAGCAGATAGTTTAGAGGGACTTCAGAGGCTAATGGACAGAATAAACGAGTACATTCAACAGTACGGACTAAACATTAATACCCACAAAACGAAACAAATGATTATCAGCAAGGAGAATATAAATGGGGCTCATCTATACATTAATGGGACGCAGATAGAGCGAGTAAAACAGTATTGCTATCTGGGAACTATTATAAACGAACAGTGGAGCAATGTACAGGAAATAAAATGCCGCATAGGAAAGGCAAGAACGGTCTTTAACAAAATGAGCGCCATCTTCAAAAGTCACAACATATCCCTAGATACAAAAATGAGACATTTGAGATGCTATGTTTTCTCTGTGTTGTACGGGGCGGAGGCATGGACGCTCACAGACACCACTATTAAAAAACTTGAAGCATTTGAGATGTGGCTTTATAGAAGAATTCTGAGAATATCATGGACAGCAAGGATCACGAACAAGGAAGTTCTAGAAAAAATGAAGAAGGAACCAGAGATTGTGTTTACGATCAAACGCATAAAATTGCAATATCTGGGACACGTTATGAGAAATCAGCACCGTTACTCCCAGCTGCAGTCTATATTGCAAGGTAAAGTCAAAGGTAAGCGAGGACTCGGTAGAAGGAAAATATCATGGCTGCGGAATTTAAGAACATGGTTTAAGAAAACCTCAACGGAGCTGTTTCGAGCCGCAGCGAGCAAGGTTATGATTGCCAATATGATTTCCAACATCCGAAACGGATAGGAACCAGAAGAAGAAATAAAGTCAGCTTGCTGTGATTTTATTATTAATTCCAATAATAAACCTAGAGACTACTGGAAAATAGTAAATTTCGAAAGAAACAATACAAGATCCAGTTCGGTACAACCTGATCAAACTCCAGACGAAATAAATCAGTTTTTTATCACACTTGCAGAGAACATGTTACATCTCTTCCCACTATTAATATTGATGTCCTCTTTAATTACAGAAATTATCCTTCCCGAGCAAGTTTATTTTTCGTCCAGTTATGGAAGAAGTCTCTCAAATAATAAAGTCTTTTAATAATTCCAAACGTAGGGACGTTCACGAAATTAATAGCAAGATTTCTTTTCCATTTTAAATCTCCTTTTTGAATTTACTGTTTTGTCCATCATCTGTAATATTTCTTCCGTCATTCATTCGTGATTATCGTTTGTTTCTATTTTTTTGTCTGAATTCGCGGGTGTCTATAGTTGATAGTTTGTGCTTTATCAAATCTTTTACCTCTATCTATTTAGGTAAATGCCAAAGTTTAGTGTAATCAACTGTTCTTGTTTCTTTTATAATTTGTTTAAGCGAAAATTAAAATTTTCCACGATAGGGTTGTGGCCAAAGATAACGTTAGTACCGGGATATGCTTCAATACCATGTCGACACATTTCTAAATATATCCCGGATGAGTATATCAGTTATTTGGTTTCTGGTAATATCACTGTGTTGCGAGGACTACTAAGCCTAGCGTCTTTTCCTCAATATTTCGGTAACTTTTCTTCGGAACATATTTTTTCAATGTATTACATACATTTCGTGTGAAGTTGAAGTGGTACTGTTGCTTCTATAAAAAGTAATGTTTCAGTATATTCTTCATAAAATTTTGTAAAATTTCGATTTGTAAATGGACTTCATAATGTAAAAGTGTCCATATATTTAATTTCTCTTTGTAATGTAGGTATTTTCACTGTCTCTTTACTTATACTTTATCACAATTGGTATAGTTGCAGAGTTACATATCATATAGAGATCCATAAACATTCGATAAGCGTGTTGGTTGGTTTCTATCGAGAATGATTAATTTTTTTCTGTTCCAAAACTGATTCTACTCTTACTGCCGGATCGATTGTTTTTGACTGGAGTAGTTTTTTATATATTCTGCTATATTCTTATATTCTGCTTCAATCCTTTATTTTATGGAAAAACGATGCTAAAGTTTACGTCCTATTTTTTACATTTAATTTTTGCAGCGATTTTTTTCTGGGGAATGGTGTCGTAAGTCTTCTCTAACTCAATATACATATACCTCAAAGTGCTTGGTTATAAACTAACGTTTTTTAAATATTTTTGTCACAGAGTAAAGTTGATCTACCCTTATATTGTTTTTAATATTGTAGTAGTTGAAAGGGTTGCGAAAACTTGAGCGGGTTCTTTCTAAAAGGTTCAGACAGTTCCCCCTGAATTCGTACTCTACATTCAATGTCAACGGCTGCTTTGTAGTCTATAAATATGTCATGAGTTCTTCTTCTTATGGTGCCGTGCACCTATAGTGCGTTGGCGAATTATCTTAAGGTCAGACGTCTGTCTTTTGCGGCATGCAAAAGTTCGCCAGTGTTAGTTACGCCTGTCCAGTTCTTTATATTTCGCAGCCACGACATTTGTTTGCGACCTACTCCTCTCTTGCCCTCAATCTTTCCTTGGATAATTAGTTGAGGGATTGCGTATTTTTCCCCTCTCAGGATGTGGCCCAGGTATCCAATCTTTCGTGCCTTGATCAAGCTGAGCAATTCTCTCTCAGTATTTGCTCTTCTTAGGACTTCCTCGTTTCTGACCCTATCTGTCCATGGTATGCGGAACATTCTTCGCAAGGTCCACATTTCGAAGGCTTCCAACTTGTTAATGGAAGATATTTTCAACGTCCATGTTTCCATGCCGTATAACAATATGGACCATACATAGCACTTAACAATTCTGTAACGGAGATTGAAGGAAAGATTGCGGTTACAAAGTAGCGGTTTAAATTTAAGAAAAGCTTGTCTTGCTTGTTCGGTACGGCATTTTATTTCTTGTTGAGGATCCCATTGGTCATTCACCATCATTCCCAAGTATTTGAATGTTTTCACTTGCTCGATTGGAGCATTATCTACGTGCAGTTGTACTCTGAAAAATGCGCCCTTTCTTATTGTCAAGCATTTTGTTTTTCCAGCATTTATCTTCAGGCCATATGTTTTTCCTGTGGTGTTTATTTTATTTAGTATCAACTGCATATCATGTTCGTTATCTGTGATTATTGCGGTGTCGTCAGCGTAACGAATGTTATTTATCGGGTACCCGTTGATCTTTATACCACAATCAGTGCCTTCAAGTGATGAGTATCTATGCCATATTCCAGTGTTTTTTCTAAAATTTGTTTCAGGGTTGCAGCCTGGTATTTTCCTACTATCCGTTCTGCATATGGTGCCATACGATCGCATAGTACTGTGGAAAATATTTGATACGCTGCATTTAGAAGCGTAATTCCTTTGTGGTTAGAGCATTCAAAGATTTATCTCCTTTTTTGTGTATGGTGCAAAGTATTGATATAGATAAAAGATCCTTTCATTTTGACATGAATCTTCTTTTGCTTTTAAGTGGTTTACATTTTGTGAACATACTACCGAAGGATATTTAAAAGAAATTAATCGTTTCCCATCTGCCTTATGGTCCCAAAAAGTTTGTCGCTTGGAAATAGTTTGCGATTGACGATTATAATCAGTCCACACTGTACGTCTATTCTAGACGTACCAGAACGACTGCAGTTCTCGGTATTTGTAGAAAAATGATCTATAGGTAATATAAAATAATAGTAGCTTACAATAATCATGGAACTATCATCAATGAGTGTAAGAACTACCATCAAGAAATATGTTACTTCTAACTTCTAACTAATCGCCGCGAAGGTGTTAAGATCAGTGGTGAAATTATCAACATCAGATGCGCCGATGACACCGCAATAATGGCAGAGAGTCTAGATCTTCAAACCCTGTTGAATGCTGTAAACAACGAATGCACTGAAAAGGGCTTAACAATCAACGCAAAAAAAAACAAAATGGATGGTGGTCGGAAAAATTAATATCGAAGACTCAGTACGAAGATTAGATAACAAAATCCTGGAAAGAGTGGAACACTTTAGATATCTTTGTAGCTGGATTGACTGCAGGGTTGAAAGTGACGAGGAAATTTCGACCAGAATAGAACTCGCACGGAAAAACTTTATTAACTGGCGTTTTGTATTATGCAGTAGAAGTCTGTCGTTGACCACACGTCTAAGAGTATTGAAGTGCTACGTCTGGTGCACTTTGTTCAATGGATGTGAAACCTGGACAACAAAAATAAAAAATCTTGACAAATTAGAAGCGTTTGAGTTATGGTGTTACCGTCGCATGCTCAGAATCCCGTGGACAGCACACATATCTAACGAACGCGTGCTAGAGACCGTGCACAAAGAGCGAGAATTGATCAACATCATCAAAATGAGAAAGGTCCAATACTTCGGTCATATAATGAGAGAACCTAAATGGCTATAAAAACAACTGTCCTGGCTGAGTAACATTAGACAATGGACAGGTCGAACGGTCGAGGAACTGTTTCATCTAGCTGCCGACCGAGAATCATTTCATCAGCTTGTCAATATGACGATAGCCAACGCTTGAACGCACGGCACACAAAGAAGAAGAACGTAATTTTAATGTAAAGCCATCATTGAAGACCTTTAATTTTTTCGGATACGTCTTGATTTAGTTTAAGGTGTTACTATGGCTGCCTTTGTATGCATAAATGTACGGGGAAATGATAACTACGTGTTCAAGAAGTCGACCGGTTTGCTAATGGAACATAATAATTTCAAACAATAAAACAGATATACCCACACAACCAGGTTGACGAAGTCCTGTAGGATCATGTGGTTGAGATATCACAGGTATCACAAAGCACTTTTCGGAAATTCTTCATTTTTTTTTAATTGTCCACACACAGAGAATTCAGTAAATCACTGCTGTTATTTTGGAAGAATCGAAAAATATGGCGCAGGAGGATTTCCGAAGAATTGTCAGAAGCTTGTGCCAGTATACAGTAACAACTAATGTTGCAAGAAGACATATGGGATATTATAGGCTAGTGATCAGTTTGCAAATCTTCCTGGGTCTATTTTAAAATCCCTTGTTTTATTACGGTGATAAGTTTGTACTATTTTCTTAATTCCTACCTGTGACTTCTCAGCGACAAAATTATGACAGATCCGTCACGAAGGTGTCTGGTAATTCTATTGTTGTCAGTTAGCTGAATAATACAGCAAAAATGGTACAAGAAAAATATTTTACGGAATATGTTATGTTACGGAATATATTACTCTTCTAGAGTTTTTATAACTCAAAAGAGAATTCTTAGATTGATATTCAATATTGATAATAGACAATCATGTCGTAAATATTTTATTGAACACAGACTGTTGACTTTTCAGGCTTTATATATTTATAAGTGTATTATTGACGTCAAAACTAAATTTCAAAATTTTACCCTCAACTCTGAGTTTCATAATTACCCGACAAGACACGGGAGGTTGATAAGCGTGTGTAAACACTCCACAACTCTCTTTGAAACTAGCCCTGATTTTGCAGGATCTAAATTTTACAATTGTTTGCCACTTAATGTAAGAAATGAAAATAATATTCAAAAATTCAAAAATAAATTAAAAGCATGCTTGATCCAATTATGCGTTTACAACCTAAATGATTATTTTGACTTAATAAAAGACTACAGGGAATGAGGACCGACGGGTTCAGAGACGCTCTATATGGCATATCTTTTTTTTATATTTTATTGATTTTGTTTTATGTAATTGTCCTATATAACTTGTTGATCATGCTTTATGTACTATATGACTTGTCCTATATCACAATGTGATCTGATGGGATTAATAAAGAATATTCTATTCGCTAGATACCAAGCGGAGGCAACTTCAAAGTGTTCAAGAAAAAAGAAAAAACAGTTCAAAAGCATTATCGAGGATCAAAGCTACGACGAGGAAACCCGATAGAGCACAAAAAAAGTTTTTTTACCTTTGCTCATTTAAACTTGCTTGGAGAGGCAATGAGGCCGTAAACTGCAAGATTCACTTTTTCCAGAAGGAATTTAATGTTATGGGAGAATTTACGGGCCGAATTAAATATAACAGCATTTTTTCCAAAGCAAATCAAGGCGGTTCGAAAACTCGAAGACTCTTTTTTGCCGTTCACCCAAACTGGAAGGATGGATCTTGGTTCCAAAACTGTGCACTTGGAATCAACACCGTATCTAAGTGGACAAGAATGTAATTCGCGAAAATTGCCAGGCAACAAACTTTCATACCAGTCGAAAATATTGCCGACAAAATTTTCTCTCTTGTGATATACCTATATACGAAAATTTTATGACTATTACAGTAAATGACAGACCAGGAATAGTTATGTACATAATTTGTTACTCGGTTGTGTGAATTTTTTTCAAAGTAAATTAAAATTAAATTTTTATTTAATTAAAGTTTAATTTTAAATATAGCAGATATGCTAAATTATTATAATAAAGTTTTTAATAAAACACAAAAAACATACACGTTTCCCTGTTATCGCGATATTTATTTAAAGATAGAGGCCGCAGTAAGAGATATGCAGGATTACTTATATTATTTATGTTTTTTGTCAATATCTTTAGAAGTAAAGCAAAATTTAATATTTAAGATAACATGAAAATTGTGCCTGCTAAATAAAATCACTTTCATTTTCGAATATTACGATCTAGTTGACGATGTTTCGTGTACAATTGGTTTGTTTTTATGAGCAAAACTATACAATTCTAAATACCTTTCGTGATTGCATTGTTATCTTTATTACCATGATCTACGGTCGATAAATAAATATTGCTATTAGTTCTATATTTTTAAGACTGGAAGTCAATCTTTACTATTTGAGTTACTACTGTTTTTTCTGTTCTTTGTCATTGTACAATTACTTATTGCTCGATAAATACGAGACCTAACGATGAAGAAACAAGTTATTGACAAAAAATAAATTATTTTTTATTATTATGGATTTTTCGCTAATCTCGTTTATTCGACGATCTTCAACATTATTAGTAATATCTTCATTGTAGATCGAATAATCCTCCAAGCTTTCGAAATCTAGCGACGATCATCTTTTTGTCAAAAGTTGGGTGTTATAAAATATTAGGCTGCAGTTACAGTAGCGCTGTATCGCGAAATTCAACTGTCTGTATAGTTTGGCGCCCTCCTGCACTAGCATACTGAAATATTATAATCCATGAATAAATATCCATGATATGATGGCATGCTAGCGCCCAGCTTGCAGGGTGTCAACAACTTATAATAAATTCCATAAAAAACGTAAGGAAAGATAACTGGAGTAATGCCATAAACCACGAAAAAAAAGAGGAAGAAAGATTGTGGACTGTTGATAATAACATTCATAATGTTGATAATCACATAATAACATATTCATTACAAAATTTTTAGATGAAAAGGCAGTATGATCACCCTGACAAGCTTCGATTACAGTACAACGAAAAATGCAAACGAGGTCCAGACAAAAACCGAATAAAAGAAGCAAGAAGAGTTCTGTTAACTGAGAAACACAGCAAATCAAATTCGCAGCACAGAAATCCACATAGAAAGGATGAAAAAGGACAATTGGGAGACGTAAATAGCGACGGATCGATTGTACATTAAGAAAATCAACAACGAGGATCCAAGAAACGAAAATAATACCAAGACCTACCTGAATAGAAGAGAAACTAAATGGAAATAACATATAATGATGCACAAAAGAAGAAACAGATATAAAGCGATGGAAAAAACTGATCGAAAACAGAAGATCGGACGAGATTAAGCAGGTGTTGAGCGGGATTAACAGCCTCGCCATAAATACCTTAAATACCTTTCCTAATTGAATCACGTAAGGTGCTTTTTACACCACTAGGGTCTGTATATATAATATTGAATATTTGTAAAATTTGGTTGTATGCATTAGAATTAGCCTATGAGTAAGTAAATATTGTTATTAAAGCAACAATAATTGAATGAAGGAATTGAAAGGAAGCAGAACCAAAGTTTGGTTAACTAAATAAAATAGAAACACGTTCTACTGCTATACCTACTAGAAATCAATAAAAAGTTGAGGATACATAAGCCAGTAAGTACTAAATTGTTAAATACCAGCAGAATAACTGGGACCTGTAATATTAAAGTTGGACAACAAAAGGTAAAGTATGAATTTATGTGCGAATACGGAAAGAAAACTTTTGCAGCACTACAGATAATTGCGGAATCAACGTGTTGATTGAAACAAAAAAACAATAAATGAACGAAATAAACGATATTATAATGCCAAAACATTGTGGAAGTTAAGGAACTGAGAAGGAAACAAAACTTTCACAATGATACAATAATGTAGGTAAATAAATTAACTAATGCTTAAAATCATTCTCCCATGTATTAAACAAACTTTATTTCAATTTATGGACCCTCCGTAAAAATTTCCGGTCCAAAACAAAATATACGCGATCATATTCATGCTTAGTGATTTGGGAATATCTTACCTTATTCTGAATAACTTCGACTATCACATAAATGAGAAGAACTATTTCTTGTTCGTCGGATCCCATCAAAGGTCCCTGGAGACCCGCTGTCGTTACATACAACACACATATGTAATGAGGGCCGATCATGTTTAAATCCTTGATACTCATCTGCAATTTCTTTTCGAAAAAACCGAACTAGCATGACATATTTACAAACTAATTATAAACAATCCGACATTTTGCCACGTGACACCTGTTTGATTCAGGTAAAAGAAGATTCCGTTATAAACTGGAATTCGGGATGTTTTAAGAGTTTTATTAAGTGATTTTAAAAAAGAATGTATCGTTCTTTTTAAACAGTTAATAAAATTAGATCACAGATTTTTTGTTAACTTAACCTTAACAGGTATGTCAGTTACACTTTGATGCACATGAAAGTTTACAACAATAACATATTATCACAATAAATTGAAATATAAAGTATTTAGATGGAATTTGGCTAAAACTTGGAAGTGGAGTATTACTGTAGATTATTTCAATTGATGAAAAATAAATATTAAGGTTATTTAAACTTTTGTCGGAGAAATCACATTCACTTTACACATTACACATTTGGAGTTCGTACACGGCACTAAAATCTTGTTACGGAACAGACGAAAATACAGAATAACTAAGCCGCATAAAAAACAAGTTAAAATTCGTCAAAAAATGTTTATAACGTTCACAGTTCACAGCCAAACAACTTGTTGAGTTTTGTGTATTTTCGAGTATATCTGTACAGGTATCTCTCTCTATAGGCTGTTTCCCGTGTGCACGCCAAGAGACAAGAGTGTAGACGTTTACCTGAACCACCGACCAATAGCGTTAAGGTACGATGTACAGTCGCAAGGTAACTGTACCTGGTTTATTCTATAGTTTGTTATATAATTAAACTTCGGTTGCCGCATGTTGCCTGTTTTTATTTATTTCTTCTGGAAAACCATTCATAAGAATGATGGGATTTTTTTACTGTCAATTTTTCCTTTCAAACAGTTCATTACATGGTATTTTGCGGACTCACATTCCTATTCAACTTATCTTGCTACGATTTGAAATTAAAGGAGCCACAATTACCTAGCCATCTTTGTTGCCATAACAATAACATTGATAACTACCATAATCATTTAACAATATACATAGCTCAATATTTTACTCAAAAAAACGAGTTTTTAAATAATACTTATTGTTTAAATAAGGAAATATATTTGTAAATATAATTGAACTGGGAAGTTAATAGAAATAGAAAATTCTACAGAATTAAAATTCTATTAACCAAAATTACTCGAATTTTGTTTAATAAATGTTTGTACTATAAGCATTTTTGTTACTGGTAAAATTTTATAGCACTCAGTTGTTTTATAATTCGGCTTATCTAAAACATTAGCAAATGTGCGAACTACGAGGGGAAAACGAAATATACATTAGTTAAAACAGGTCGTGTATTCAACACACAAAAAAGATATGTATGTCTTTCTGGAGTTAAAGGGAATTTATAAAAATGTTTATTTTTTTGTTTCTACAAAGTAGTGAGTTTTTACTCAATTGTGGAATTAAGATAGACTGCTAAATAATTCTAATAATAATAAAGTAAAAATTAGAAAATCTAATTTACAAAATTTTGACGTTTATACTTTTTAATTTAAACTAGGACGGTACAATTTGTATTAGATAGATCTTGAATATGATCATATTTTGACCTATTTATTACAACCCTTTATGTGTAGTATTCGCGTTCTCAAACGACCATGCTGCCAACTGCTTTCAAAATAGATAACTAATAAAATAGGGATGAATGTCAAAAATTTGAATAAATTAGAGTTTAAAACTGGTACTTATAAATTTCATCAAATTTTAAAATAATAAACGATAAGAAGAAAAGTAATAGATATTGTTCAGTGCCACAATGTTCTGCTCGATGTACGAAAGATATACGTCTCCACTACTTTCCAAAGGACGAGAAATTACGAAAACACTGGCAAGTAGCTCTTCGTATTGCAAAACCTGTGACAAAATTCATTAATGTATGCAGTCGACACTTTAAGAAATCGGATTACTAGTTTCCAGGTAAATCATATTTAATAGGGAATTTATTTAGGTATTATTGTCTCAGCCTGGTTTTTTCTTCGAAAGCTGGGAAAGAAATCGCTTCAGAATAAACACCTACTTGCAGAAGCACCGAAAGCTAGAAAATACTTCGATCGCTTCGACAAACTAAGACTAAAGACATTATCTCACCGATCAGCCTAGACAAATGGGACGAATACTTCGGAAATCTACTGGCGGAAGAAAGGGCAGAATATTTGCAAACACCTCAAACACAATCAGAGGTGCAAGTACATACAATAGCTTCCCAATTGGGATTGCCGACAAAGAAGTAGCACGAGTATTATCATCATCATCATCCAGCCCCATTTTCACATCCATTGTTGGATATAGGCCTCCTCCAAACGTCTCCAGTTCTCTCTATCTCTAGCTGCTGCAATCCAGTTTGTTTCTATTCTCCTTAGGTCGTCGGTCCATCGGGTGGGTGGTCTGCCTCGACTTCGCTTGTCGGCTCTTGGTCTCCACTCCAATAATCTCTTCGTCCATCTTCCGTCTTCCATTCTAGCAACATGTCCAGCCCACCTCCACTTTTGTTTATTGATTCGCAGTATAATATCGTCTACGCCAGTTCGTTGGCGTATCTCCTCATTTCTCACGCGATCTTTCAAGGTCAGGCCCAGCATTGATCTCTCCATTCGCCTTTGTGTTACCCTCAGTTTTTCGGCAGTAGCTTTCGTTAAGTTAGGGTCTCTGCTCCGTAGGTCAAGACTGGTAAGATGCATTGGTTAAATGCCTTCCTTTTCAGGTGAATTGGTTTGGTTGTCTCTGGTTATTCTAATTTCATGACCCAAGTATGTGTATTTATCGATTAATTCTACCTTGTTGCTATTGATCTGTATCTCTTCGCTGGGATCCAGCCCAGATTCTTGTAGTATGTCATTCAGTTCTTGGAGCATGTCTTTAATCTCTCCCAGATTATCTCACAGAAGCACGATATCGTCCGCAAAACGTAGATGGTTTAATCTTTCTCCATCGATGGATATTCCTTTCTGTTGCCATGTTAGTCTTTTAAATGCATACTCAAGATCGGTAATGAACAGCTTTGGTGACATGGTATCACCTTGCCTGACTCCCCTTTTTATCTTTATTGTATTAGTTGCTGAATGTAGACTTATGGTTGTTGTGGCATTTTCATATATATTTTTAACTATATTACAATATCTGTGGTCGACCCTGCAATCTTGTAGTGCTCTTAAGATGGACGGTAATTCCACTGTATCAAACGCCTTTTTAAAGTCTACAAATATCAATGCCAAGGGAATCAATGCCAAGGGACGGTTATATTAGTTAGTTAGTTTTTTCTATCAGGGTTTTAAGGCACTGCAGGTGATCGTTTGTGCCGTAATTAGGGCGGAAACCGGCTTGTTCCCGAGGTTGGTAAAAATACAGCTTTGTCTCTAATCTGTTCGTTATTATTCGGGTGTATAATTTATAAAGATGGTTAAGGAGACTGATTGGTCTGTATCTTTCCAGGTCTGCTATATCTCCCTTCTTGTGTAAGAGTACAGTTATTGAATTATTCCACTTTGTTGGGATATTTTGATTCCATAAGCAGCTAGCCAGCCTTAACTAAAAATGTATTAACGGAGAGAGTATACCGGAGGAGTGGAGGACATCGTTTATCACGAGAGTTTACGAGAAACTCATCAAAAAGAGAATGGAAGATGAATTCTGTGATATGGAGGCCGAAGAACAAGCCGGCTTTAGAGCAGGTAAATCAACTATTGACCATCTGTTTACTGTTACCTAGCTAATCGAAAAAAAAGTAGCACGAAATCAACCAATACATCTCCTCTACGTGGACCTTAAAAAAGCTTATGATAGTGTGCCACAACAAAAACTCTGGAAAGCTTTCGAGAAAACAAATATTTGTGTTACCTTAATCAAGACTGTTCAAAACCTTAACAATAACAACACAAGTAAAATAAAGAAAGGTCAGGAGGTATTCAAGGGTTTCACTATCAGCAAATGACTTAAACAAGGATGCTGCGTGTCTCCTACTTTCTTTTAAGATCTACTCGGAGCAAGCGATGAAGACGTGAAAAATAAAATGCAGAAACATGGGAATTCCTCTAAACGACGCAATATTGTACACATTGAGTTTTGCAGACGACCAGATTGTCAAAAATACTAATATTTAGACATGCAAATAACCAACGATTAAAATTAAAAGAAGAAATTAATATTATTTAAATTAAATTAACATTATTTAATGTTTTAATTAATTAACATTAATTAAAACGAACACAAAATCTACAACAGCATTATAAAAAGCATTGTTACATATGGAAGTGAGGTATGACCACTGAAAGAAAAAAACTTAAAAGCATTAGAAGCAACAGTCTGGAGAAGAGCGGCTGGAAAATCAAGATAAGATAGAGTTAAAAACGAAAGAATATGAGAAATTATGGGTATTAAGCGCAATATAACAGAGGACAAAATAAATTAACTAAGATGGTATGGACACGTCCAAAGAATGAATGAACACATAATACCAAAAAAAGTATTGAACTGGACACGGCATGGAAGAAGAAAGCAAGGTAGACCGAGATTACTATGGCGAGATGGAACTGAGAAGACGTAATAAACTGATTGGTTGATTGGTTCTTTCTTAATCATTGAAATAACGTTTTACTTATTTTTTAGTTGTGAGGACTGGTAAACGATTTAAAAAAAAAGGTTTCCATCTGAAAATCTACCTATTCGATCTATGGACAAAGTGTTGTCCTTTTCACAAAAATCATCTCGAGAAGAAAAATCAAAACAAGCAAAATAAAGGCATCTATCTAGTAAAGTATCAATTTCAAAAGATGTAATAATTGACTTAGATCCAACAACGTCAACAATTACAGAAGATGAAATCAAAATTAACACAGGTACAGCGATTAATGCATTTTTAGAAGCCATCCGAAACAGTCCAGAGTTACAGCGGGACCACTCACTGAAAATCAGCACAGAAGAGAAGGCTATCCAAGTAACTCCATCTGTATTAAGTGAAGGCAAAAAAGCTACTTTGTATGATTTGATACAAACAAATCGAATTTAAATGCATCTACTGGAATTAGTGTTGGCCAAATGCAAGAACAAGACGAGACTTAGACAATCTTGGTCTTGGTCTTGCGCCAATACACCTGATCTTGTGTATTCACTCCTGGTCTTGGTCTAGGTCTTGGTCTTGCAGCAAGAGTCTTGCAAGTCTTGCAGTTACCCATTAGCCTATTGCTATTTATTAAACGTTACTTTAGATCTTAGAACAACGTAATGGAATAAGTACATTTTAAGCTTGAATTAACATAGCCATAATAAAGACCAACCAAATTAATAAATGTCTAAACAACTAATACCGGGTGGGGTTTGAAGCCACGATCTAAGCGATCAGTGCCTTGCTCTAACTCAGCTATCTACCATGCCCCACGGAAGTCAATCTGTTTCTTAATAAACGTTTGCATTTACTAAGCTTACATGTGCTAAAACATGGTTAAAACACAAAAAAAAACAAATTAATGATATAAGCATAAGCATGCCTGTATTTTAAAGAACATTATCTGCCTAGAAAGGGATTGATGGACATGATGGGCAAAAAATCCACATACATGTATCAAGGGCACAGATTTTTTAGGTGATAACAAACTATAATCCACTATAAGCAAAATCAAAAATGTTTTTACAAATTTTATCTCTACTTTTATATAAAAAACTAACTTGAAAAAATAAAGAATATGTAAAAAAGCAATGATAATCAAAAGAAGTTATTTTAAATTAAGGAGATATATACTTAATAAATACATTAATTTACCAAAATAAAGTAGTAGATACATGATGTAATTGGTAAAGTATATTTTTTTACATGTCCACTTTTCCAGCGGTTATTAAAAAGCTTGTGTTATCTCCACCAAATTTTGGTTTTTCAGGAAGAAATATTTGTAATTCCTTTTTGTGAAAAGATATTAGATGCTTCCTTAAACCTGACGTGTTTCTGTTGTTCATTTTCATTTCAACCTTTCTATGTAGGCACAATTTACACAAACCAATTTGGGATGCATAAATTATTTAGAAAAACTCATCAAATTTGCTTTTAGGTCTTTCAGATTTTTACCATCAACGCTCACTACTCCAACTAGACCTATTTGAATCTTTGTCCCTCATGTCAAATTGTAAATTTGTCACTCCGGGAACAAAAAGGATTAGATGAAGAACAATTATTACATTAAACTCAAAGAAAAGCTCAATTGGGAATGAAGTTAAGTGATGTCGAAAAAGTAACTACGATACTACTAGTTACTTTATGTTCGTTACTATCCAATGCCCTAGGTATCTAATATCAAACCGAGAATCGTTATCGATACTTCGTTATTCTAAATACTTCGGTATTTTGTTTACACGGTAAATTTCGGTAATTCGCGCTCTTTCAGCCGAATGATCTCATTGCACACTCAGCAGAAACAATTTATAGTCTTAGGCCGATAAGATTTGTTTATTTAGATTCATGCTGACTAAATTATAATGGGAAAAAAATACGATATTACTGTCGGCGTCGCAATGCAAGAAGATTATTTTTATGATTAGAGGGCGGCTATTCTCAAAATATGGACAATTAATTTCATAGCGAAGAAGTCGTGTGCTGGAAAAGAATGTACAAAATATTTTATTTTTACATTGTAATTACGACCTCTGAGCACGTGTCAAATGTGTTTTTTTAATGAATATTTTGATTCGGTATGTATGTTTATGGTATTGTTTGTAATGCGCATAAGTCCAGTTTTTCAAATTTTTATTACATATTTTTTTGCGTCTCATTGAGTCTTTAAGCATATACCCGAACTAGTATACTTGCTAAAACCACATTCAGTCCTAACTGCAAGAAGCAAGAGTCTCGCAGGCTTAGTATTGTTCTTGCTTAAATCTTGCACGGTCAGTCTTGGTCTTGGTCTTGCTAAAATTAGGCGGTCTTATTGCTTCAGCTAAAACAACGTATCGTTCTAGTGTTTGCTAAGTTAAAAACTGACCACACTTTTTTTGCCTTTTTGTTATATTTGGTGTCTCATCAAACACACGTAGAAATTATTTTCAGATAACGGTGGAAGTACTTTCTGAAGTATTAAAACAAACGATATCCCTATTTCGTCCGCCATCTTTCAAAACAAGTGCTGCCGCCTATAGTCGTTTGAGAACGCGAATAGTTGTTCGTAAACTAACATATTCAGTTAGGTTAATAATATATATAATATATAACAAGCGAGTCTTCTACAGCTGGCGCCGCTTCTCGCATCCTAATTTCCAGCGTTTTCTGTCGAAGCAATCTTCAGTTGTTAGATCTCTGGCGGTCATTGCATCGTCGACATCGTCTCTCCAGGATCGTCTTGGTCTACCTCGTTTTCTTCTAGTTGGCGGAGTCCATTCTTCTATTTTTTTTTGGCCATCTATTTTCAGGCATTCTCTGAAGATGTCCCTACCAGTTAAGTCTTTTGGCTTCGATTGTGTCTATTATGTCTAGATCGATTTCCATTTCTCTCCGAATATCTTCGTTTCTCACCCTATCAAGTTTAGTGAGCTGGCAACATCGTTTCCAGTAGTTCATTTCCATGGCCTTAATTTTTTATTTGTTTCTTTGGTTTATTTCCCAGAGTTATAAATTCTTCTTTTATTTTCTTTTGTTATTTTTTTATTCCATAATAGTCCGTGTAGCTGTCTGGTGGCTGATCTTGCTTGGCCAATACTGGAGTGTATTTCTTCGCTACTTCCTGCTTTTGATGTTATTTGGACTCCCAAGTATTTAAAATTGTCTTTTGGTTTTATAGTTCCTGTTTCGATTTGTAGGCTTTCTGGTTTTTCTCCTACAACTAAGTACTCAGTTTTTTGTATATTAATTGTGAGGCCCCATTTGGTATACTCATCTTCCAGTTTTCTAAGCATGTAGCCTACATCACTCTCGTCTTCAGCTAGAATGGCTTGGTCGTCAGCGAAGTGTATCGTGTACAATCTATCACCTCCAATTGGGATGCCCATATTGCAGCACTTTCTTCTCCACACTGAGAGTGCCTCATTTAGATATATTTTGGAGGGTGTAGGTGCTATGCAGCAGCCTTGCTTTAGGCCCTTACTAATAGGAATTTCTCTAGTTAATCTATTTCCAGTTTTAATGTTTGCCGTCATATTTTTGTAGAGCTGTTGTACTGCTTGTATATTTTTTTTGCTTATTTCTTGTTTTTCCATTGCTACCCAAAGCATTGAAAGTGGTACACTATCGTATGCCTTTGTCAGATCTATAAAGACTATATGAGTTGAAAGGTTGTGGGCTAATCTTTTCTCGATAACTTGCTTTAGAGAGAATATACTGTCCATACAGGATCTGCCTGCACGAAAGCCATTCTGTTCTTCAACATCTGTCATCTCTTTTTCAATTTTGTTTTTTATTATTTTTCCATACAGTCTTGAGAGTGAATTTATAACACTTAGCCCCCTGTAGTTTGAACAATTCTTTCTATCTCCTTTTTTGTAGATGTTGTTAATATGTGCTTTTGTCCACTCCGGTGGTAAGTCGTGTCCATTATAGTATAAGGTGAAGACATACGCCAGTAATTCCCGTAATACTTGTGGGCTATGTTTTAATAATTCATTTGGTATACCTTGTGGTCCGCATGACTTCCGATTTTTTAGAGTTTGTATTGCATTCTCGACTTCCTGTACTGTTATTTCATCGTCTTCACTGAATTCCAGTTCATATGTTGTTGTACTACAACAATATAAATAACAATAATAATATAAATAACAATAAAGTGCATGTGAACACATATCTAATTGGGATAAAAAATAACAAAGAAAGTCTATTTATTGAAAAAAATATACTAAAATAAATAAAAAAAAGTGCCTAAATTAGCACATCAATTTGATACAACGAAGCAATGTCATTATGAAATATGTAAAAGTGATATATATACACGCTTTAAATCAATTAAAGACCATATATATTATTTAATAAATTTTCTAAAGCCTTTGTTAATTATTTAGCCTAAAGCTAAATTAGCAATTTTATTGATTAATATAAAGCTTGGCGCTAGCCTACAGCACCGCATACTCAATATTTTTTTTTTTCGGTAGACAATGGCACAGGGGTTTCCTTTATCTCGATTTTTGACTCCTCAAAACTCGCCTTAGTGATTTGATCGCTGAAGTTTTAAGCATGGAGCAAAATACCCCTAACTTTTCTTTATATAAACTTCACCAAAGTTTTCAGATTTTATTCGAATCATAGTAGCTAAAGTTATCTGCAACTTTTTAGAGCTTATGATGGATTTAGCTAGATTTATTCAGGAAAAAAATTATTCACTAATAAACATTAGCAAGAATTTCAATGAGGTCTTTTGGTATAAGCGGCTTAGCATGCTTTTTTATTTCATCGATAATGGCAAAATCGCGATCATACGCGAGAAAAGTGTCCTTTCTCAGGAAAGAAATCATTTGCAATCAAAACGAGATAAATAACAAGTATAATCTGGTTCTTATTGTGGCCACCACAATTATCTGAGCATAGGATCAGCTTTTGCTTATCTGTAGTGAATCTTATTTCGCTACTGGTCAAAAACCTGTACAGACAAGAAGCTATCTCTAGTAGTAAGCTTTTTTTTCTTAAAAACTAATAGTTTTATATACTTTTCTCAAAAATGTTTGCGATCCCTGGTTTAATTAGTTAATAAAAGTATAAATGTTTATATTTTCAAACCCATTTAATGGTGTATTAATCTTGTCCGTGAACTATTAAATTTTTGTAATTCAAAACGTCTTTCAAAATTCTTTATTCATGTCTATTACAATAACTTCCGTTTTTAACTGCAGTCAAAAACATCGTTTATGATGACCTAGTAGCTCATTAAGTTTGACACTAATTATACGTATTTCTTTTGAATTGCATTTTACCGTTAAGTGAATTATAATTACTGACCTTAAAAAGGTTTTGGAAAGAAGTTAATTCTAAAATTTAAGAGAATATTTTGTATTAATATTTTCGGACATTCTCTTAATTTGAATGGCAGTTATAAAACTGGTTTGCGAAGTCAAATTACTTTTTTACGTTAGCCAAATCTAGTTTATTAATCAAGAAATCTCAAAAGAAAGTATAGGAATATAATATTTTATAAAGATATTAATTTTATAGGATATTATACCAAAATCATTTTTCTTCTAAAATTAATTGTTTGTTATACTTACAGTTCTTTTTCTTCTTTTGATTTTATAGCCCGAAATGTGTTTTTGCTTTATAGACTTCGAAAAAGCTCTCGATAAAATCCAACAACATAAACATAGATACAACAGTTATAGTAGATGATGACCTCTCTGAGGAAGTAGAAATTTTCCGTGATGTCAGGCAGGGCTATATTCTCTCTTCTCCTCTATTTAAGTTATACGGTTATTTTCAAAAAAAAATGGCGCTTCATAAGAGATCAAAGAACGGAGGTAAAGGAACTAATAGAACCAAAATACATAGAAAAGGATACGTTCACTATAAATGTACAGGAAGTTCGGAAAATACTTGAAAACCGGAAGAACAGACAAGCAGCAGGTAAAGACGGGATACCAAACGAATTACTGAAATATTGTGGAACAGCAATGACAGAACAATTAACAACATTAATTAATACAATTATAAAACACAATATCATACCGGAAGAATCAAGAACGAGCGAACTAATTCTACTATTCAAAAAGGAGATCCACTACTATTCAAAAAGGCACAAATGGATACGCTTGAGATTTTTGAAAGTTAGTTTTACCGCCGTATTTTAAAAATATCATGGACCGACAATGTAACGAATGTAACTTTTTTAGAGAATGAAAAAAACCGAAGAAATAATCAGCATCCTGAAAACAAGAAAGCTTAAATACTTTGAATACGTCATTAGATGACCTAGATTCTCTGGACGATATTTGGACCTTCTGGAGACGAGATAACAGAGTGGAGACGAAGACATAACCTGGAATTCCAAGCACTCTATGGAGAAGGAAATATGATAAGGTAAGATGCAGATTTGCCCATTAAGGCAAATCGGATAAGATGGGCAGGACATGTACTGGGATAGAAGCATAAAAGACTAACAAATGCAACCTTCTGGGAAAGGCCCAATTGAAGGTCAGTTGCCCAAGTCGTCCAAGGAAAAGATGCAAAGATGCAGTAACGAGTGACCTACGTAAGATGGGGGTACAAGAATGGGAGATTGCTGCATAAGACCGGCAAAAGTGGTAGTAAATAGTAAACGCGGCGAAGATTCATTTAGAGTTGTAGAGCCAAGAAAGGCGGGTAGCGGTAGATACTTATCTATAATCCCGATATACCATTACTCAAGAACGTTAAGAGGTTGGCTTGAAGGAAATCAGAAATATACTTATGTATGCCGTATGCATACTTATGTATGATTGATTAAAGTCGACATTTGTCACAATACCTAAGAAACATCGTCCAAAGACATGCGGTGATTATCGGACAATAAGTCTGATGAGTTACGTTTTGAAAATCTTCCTGCGAGTAATACACAGCAGAATTTATACGCTGTTAGAGGACAGAATTAGCAATACTCAATTTGATGAAATAAATATAAAAAGAGTAGTGAGAGAAGGCTGTATATTGTCGTCTTTACTTTTTAACTTATATTCGGAGGAAATATTTAAGGAAGCCTTAATGGAGACAATCGAAGGTATTATTGTGAATGGAGTAACCGTCAATAATATTAGATATGCCAACGATACCTTAGTGCTTGCTAATTGCGGAGAAGACCTTCAAAATCTAATGAACAAAATAAAACAGATTTGTGATCAGTATGGATTAAAACTTAACGTTAAGAAAACTAAATATTATGAAAGTTAGCAAACAAAATTATATACAGGATATCGGTATAAAAGTCGGAGATGCCACACTGGACAGAGTAGAGAAACTCGTGTATCTCGGCAGTAATATCAATGAGAGCTGGGATCCAACCGCAGAAATTAAAAGCCGAATCGAACAAGCCCGAGCTGTCTTTGTAAAAATGAGAAACGTACTTTGCAGTCACGATCTTAGCATTGACCTTAGAGTTCGAATGACATCTTGCTACATCTTTCCTGTCCTGCTGTATGGAGTGGAAGCGTGGACTCTAACTGAGGCTATCCTTAGACGCTTGACAGCCTTTGAGATGTGGGTATACAGACGACTACGGAAAATAAGCTGGGTCGACAGAGTTAGAAATGAGGAGGTCCTTAGACGGCTGAACCAAACAACACAACTGGTCAATATAATAAAGAAACGCAAGCTGGAATACTTCGGTCACATTATGAGACACCCTGAAAAATATGATCTTTTACATCTGATCATTCAGGGATAGATCCAAGGTAATCGTGGTCTTGGTAGAAGAAGAACATCATGGCTAAAAAATCTAAGGCAATGGTATGGAAAATCAACTACATCGTTATCTAGAGCTGCTGTCAATAAAGTCACGATAGCGAATATGGTAGCCAACATGATATCCAACAATCGATAACGGTCATGGAACTAGAAGAAGATGCCGTTTGCAATGCTAAAGATTTGAAGTGAATCTCAGATGTATGATATCAACACGAGGATTCTCTAGAAAAAAATAAAGATTAAATTATATATCTGAATATCACATCTTTAAAAATACCAGTCCCTCATAATAAAGGCACTTCACTTCTAATTCCTCCAAAAATTAACAAGAAGATGGAAGAAATATTTTTGGCCTACAGACTCGATCGAGTTTTTTTTCTAAATGTAGTTTCTTATCTTCTTACACTTTCTGTGGATTTTCAAGTTCATCAAAAGAACTTTACTTTCTAAAGCAATCCGATTTGAAAGACCTTCGAGTACGAATTTTAAGGCTATTAAAATTAGGATTAATTACTTGAATCAAAATTAAAACAGTGGAATTTGTTAGACAATAATACAACGAATCTCATTTTTTTCATTGAATTACTTTTCTAAAGAGGATGATTTGGTGTATTGTAATGATTCTGCAGGGATTCTTCAACCCGGGTTCGAATCCCGGCACCGACAAAATTTTCAATTTCTAATTTAACTGCGCTGCCACCGTGCTTCGGAGGGCACGTAAAGCCGTCGGTCCCGGCTACGAAAGTAGTCGTTAAGGCATGTCAGGGGCGCTTGCGCGACCTAAAAACCCTAACACTAGACCTTAACCAGAAGGTTACACGAACTTTACTTTTGTCACAATGGTAATAAATACATTTCAATACATTGGAAGAGGCTCCACCAATGAAAAATGGCCAGCAGCAATTTTGTTAATCGATTGTCTGTTGTCTGTTGGTCGATTTACCGAGAGACACTCCAATTGAAGTTATGAAAAGAAAGAAAACTACAAAATAACTTGGATGTTATCATCATAATGAGATAAAGTTAGTGAAACTTTTATGAGCTGTACCTGAAAAAATATGTACTGTATAAATACTGTACAATTTAAAAATAGTTCTTTATAACTTTTTTTATGGTTGATACGCTAATAATATCGTTTTTGATTAAATAAAAATTATATGAAAAGTATATGTGCTGTATTCATTCCCATATTCCCATGTAAATTTTGAGTTTAGAGCACCAAAAATACCGTTAAAAACCAGGCATCCGACACGTGGTGTGTGAGAAACCCCAGAGTGCAGAGAGCAACCGTTATAAGTTCAAATTTCACTCCAAATGTCAACAGCGCTTCAGTAGCTTTCGAATACATATTTGTCTACAATCTGATGCAGAAACCAAACGCAATATAACGTTTGATAACTGGTATACTAATCGTGATCTCTTGGTGAAGTTGCGTGAGACTCATAATTTAACTGCAGTAGGTACTATTAGGAAAAATAAGCCTGATTTGCCTATAGAATTCCTGCAAGGGAAAGGAAGAGAACCAAAGAAAGGGAAAGTTCTTTTACTTACATCTTCTATCCACCATGATACAACAGTAACAGATACTCATAATAAGCTGCCTAAAATTATTTCCTTTTATAATTCGACCACAGGCTGAGTTGACGTATTAGACGAGCTATCTGCAACTTATAATGTAGCACGCAACAGTGTATAATGTAGCACGCTAGCCTTTGACAATCTGGGTTTCCAATTGATCGAAGAACATCAAAGAGAAAGAATGAGTAACCCCAGATTATCTAGAGGGTTGAGAAGCAGTATCTGAAATATTTTAGGTGAAAATTTCGAACCGCCTGCAAGGAAGAGGAAACCTAATCAGTTCTGTTCTTTCTTTGATAAGCTAGATACTCCTTCTACTGTAGTTTCTTGTTTTCATACTATTAATTTCGATAGAAATGTATTGATTCTCCGGTCACAATACACAGGGCCGCCGCTACCATGTGTGCCAAGTGTGCATCGCACACGGGCGGCCAAAAGCAGTCCACTGATGATAATACTTTTTTAAAACGAAAATAAATTCAAATAATTAAATAATAATGATTCAGATAATTTTGTGAACTCTAATATTCCAAACAATAATAATTATTCAGTACGTGATAATACTTAAATGCGTTTCATTTATCATGTATAATTCTTTTTTTCATCCTAATCTAAAAAAAACGTCACAAAATATTATTTATTGTATGAACTGCCGCCCTTTTGCAGGTACAGTCATAAGGCAGTTTCGGGAATACTTTTTCATTCAAAGCGGCTGGCGGCTTTCGGACTTTAGTTATTTGATATTTCACACGTAGATACTTTACAAGAATTTAGGCAAGTGGTTGTAAAATTTCTGTTATAATATGGTTCCTATGGTTATGTTTATAGATGGGTTATTATGTCTTATGTTCAGTCATAGTTGAGAATTCTATGAATTTAGACACGCGTTTGATAAACGATTTTGTTTGTAAAATATAGTAGTGTACCCGTTTCTTTTGCACAGTAGGTACCTACTGAATTTGGAAGTAACGTCGAGATCAGAACAATTTTATTCGTATACGCGTTACGGATACATATTATTTGAAGAAACATTATTTGGACAACTTATTTGCAGTGTTTTTGGATTTATTTTGTTAAATTCGCCCGGCTTTGTTCTTAAGTGATAATTTCAAAATGTCCGAAAGAAAAAGAAAACGATTTTCAGGTTTTTAATATAGAAAGATAAAAGAGGCAAAAACTGAGGAGAAAAAAAAACTTAGCGGTGCACTGGAACCATTTTTGATGAAAAACATACAAGAAAATATAGAAGACTCGGATATAAATTTAGGACCTTCAACTTCAAGCGAAGTCCAAACCATAGCAAAAAGTACCAAACAATTGAATATTCCTGCGGATAGAGACGGAGGATTTGATGACAATAATAGCGATAGTGCGAGTGCTGATGCTAAAACGCCTAAACCTGAAACCACCAACCAAGACAGAACAATTAATGTTCCAGTTAATCTGGATTGCAGTGTAGGAAGCTCCAGCATATACTTAGTTTCAGATGATCCAAGTGAAGTTCAATTTGTTGTTGAAAATTTTCCTCAGCAAATTACAAAAATTAACTTCCCCAGAGACACAAATAATAGGAAATTTTCAGAAACTTATTATTATCGCACATTACTTAATCAAGACCAAATTGATCGCCCGTGGTTACTTTACTCATTATCACTAAATAGTGTTTTTTGTGCACCTTGTAAACTGTTTTGTTGTGATGACAGCAGCCGACAATTACTTAGTGGAATTAATGGGGTAAGTGACTGGCAACATTTAGCTATTATTTTAAAAAGACATGAGTCCGGTGCAGCTCATATAAAATATTCTCAAAAACTGTTTGAACTATCTACAACATTAAAAAAAGGATTAACAGTTGACTCTGCTCATCAAAAATTATATGAAATGGAGAAAAAAACATTGGGGCGCACGTAGAACAAATAACAATTGTAGTAAGATATGTTTCTGCTTTCTGCAATGTTATCTATAGAACATGAAGTGTGTGTGACATTGGACATTAAAGATATTGTCAAAAAGTTTTCCGAGACGAAAGCCCGAAAAGTGCGTTTTTAGTTTTTTTACGTGTTTATGTTTCTATTCACGGTTTATTTTAATTAAATGGACGTTTAAATCTTGAAGGTCTTGAATGTTATCTGCTATTATGATAGTATCGTCCGCATATCTAATGTTTCTAATTGGTATTCTATTGACCTTTATTCCTGCTGTTTCTCCCTAAAGAGCTCTTTTCATAATTTCTTCAGAGTATGCATTGAATAGTAGTGGTGACAATACACACCCCTGTCGCACTCCTCTTTTAATTTCGAACTCTTCTGATGTGTGTTCATTAATGCGTATGTGTGCCTGCTGTTTATAATATAGATTTGTTATAATTCGAAGGTCATTGTATTTGTAATTGTTTTGCTTTGAGGACGTCCATTAGATCTTTGTGGCGGACTTTATCGAAAGCCTTGTATTAATCTACGAAACAGATATAAATATCTTGGTTCACATTCAAGCATTTCTGGATTAGTACGTTAAATGCAAAGAGTTAGAGTAAATGCTTCACGAGTACCTACGCCTCTACGGAATCCAAATTGGATTTCTTCAATATCCATATCAAGTATTTGGTAAATGCGTTTATGGATGATCTTTAAAAATATTTTAAGTATCTGAGATATCAGGCTTATGGTGCGGTGGGCGGTGCATTCTTTAGCATTTTTCTTTTTTGAGAGACAAATAAATGTTGAGGTCAACCGTTCATTAGGTATGTCACCCGACTGATAAATTTCATTAAAGAGCTTTAAGAGATCATCCATGTACTCATTTTCTATTATTTTAAGGATATCAATAGGCAGTTGATCTGGCCCCTGGCTTTTTGCCTTTCTGGTGTTCTTTAGTGCATACAATATTTCTTCCTTTGTAATTTCTATACTTGTTTCTCTGTCCTCGAAAGATATGTCTTGTAGGTTTTTTCTTTCTTCGCCGAAGAGCTAATTCCATTTTTATCTAAAAGAGTTGTGTTGTGGTTTGTTTTTTGCAGCCCTGCTATTTCTTTAACCTTTTTATGTATGTTGAATAGGTCGTATTTGTTCTGAAGATCTTCTATCTCTTTACAGGTTTCCTCATAGTAAGTTTGTTTTGCCACTCTTATCATTTTTCTGATTTTATTGTTAATGATTTTATAATTGTGACTGTCTTTGTTCTTGGCTTGTCTTCTTTGGTCCATCCTGCCGAGTATTTCGTCGGTCATCCAGTTGTCTCTCTTTCTTATTGGTTCTTTTAATATCTCTTTGCATGGAACGAGGAGGCAGTTTTTTAATATTTTATTATTATATATGTTAAAAATATTTTTAAGATATGTTAATTTTTATCGAGAAAGAGCTCAGAAAGAAAGAGGTAATGGTTTAAAGATTATCATCCTATTGTTTATAACTTTGTCGCGAATGTCGGTCAACTTTGACTGGTTGTATCTCAGGAACCATGGCTCGTAATTGAACTTTTTCTCTTTTATAAGAAACGTCTTGCTAAGTCCTTTCCAACGCCGTTTTCTGAATTTAATTTAAGCTAATAATTACCGAGATATTCTATTTTTTTATAAACTAAAAAATTGTTTATAATTTTTAAACATTCCTGAGATCGTCCAAATAATCAGATTTCAATTCTGTAAAGTACATTAGATAGGTTAAGTAAAGATTTTCTAGATATAGACGAATTATGAAGGTCCTAAGTGTAATTTTAGTGGTTGAAAAACATTGAATAAGAAAAGGCTTGTTTCTTCCTCTTTTTTGCATTTATTGCTATTTTGCAACAACGCTTAAATTAAAACATTTTTACCCAGCCGTATCTTATAGAAAATTTAATTTTCCCTATTTTATTTCAGTACGACTTTTACTCCAAAATGAATTGATTTAGAGTTATTAGCAAGGAAAGTAGAAAAAAATCGATGTTTTTAGTAATCTTTAATTATTTTAATTTTTCTATAAATATTCCCCATCTTTTATAGAGGGAGGATGAGTTAATTATTATTACAAGTTATCACCTAACTATTTCTGCAAAAATCCGAATGTCACCTTCTTCTTTATGTGGCTTGTCCGTTCCGAACGTTGGCAATCAACATGGCTATTCTGACTTTGTTTACGGCAGATCTGAATAGTTCAGCAGATGACAATCCGAACCATTGCCGCAAGTTTTGGAGCCACGAGTGTCTTCTCCTCCCTGGACCCCCTGAATGTCATCTCCACATCCAAATTTAGTCGATTTTTACAGATTCGCCCTGATCTAAACACAGAATAGAAATATGTGGGAAGTCGTGTGAGAGGCCTATGTTTAAATAAATAAAAGCAATAAGTATTTAAGTAATGTGCAGTTTTTGATCTGAATTGTTATATTTTTAAGCAGGCAATGCAATTTTTTTTAGATAAAAACAATAATATTGGAGATCATGGAAGAAGATAAAATATTATAGCATTTTATGACCACCATGTAGTGTTTTTAAGAAGAAATATGTACCTGAAAAATTACATTTGTTTCCATCAGACCATAAATTCCAAACATACTGCTTCAATTACTTTTTACGCTGATTAATAATGTAAAAAATGGATATACTTCCGGTAGTCGGTTGCCGAAACGTCCATTGTATATTATTGTATTATATTTTTTAATTATTAACGACTTATAAAAAATTAAGAAAAATCAACGAAAGATTGAGAGTATAAGTATAGCTTTAAGGGTACGGCGTATCTGAAATCAAAGCATATCGCAGTATTTTTAAAAGTAAATTAATGTAGGAAAAAGGCCGTCTACATCAAGAGTGTGGCAAGGTCCAACAAGGTAACTGCTGAATGTACCGGTGCTGAAGACTTGGCTGACAAGATAGCAGGCAATGACCGCTTATTCGAGAACATTGAACCGACAAACTCCATTTCATCAGAGAACTGTGGCCATTAGTTCCGTAATGCAAGAAAACGTGAAATATATAATTGCCGGAATTTGATAGGTGGATGTATTTACCTCAAACGATAGAAATTTGGGTCGAATGGGTGTGGGTTTACACTTAATAAATATGATGTGTTTTTAATTACAACTTTTTAAAATTTGGGGTACAAATTTATTAATAACAAGTGTTACACGACAATAAAGCAATCAGAAATATCTTTTCAATGGTTCATTTACATTTTTTATTCTTTACTTCAATCAATTCCGCCTTTAGGGAGTAAGGCAGATAAGATTTGTTCTATCTATATCATAAATACGACAACGATTGGCTAGAACAAAGATAATGAGATTCGGTAACAAGTAATATACGTTAAATTTTAAATAAACAAACAGATATTGCATAATCATCAAATATAACTTAGATATTACCGTGTTAACAAAAACTAAACATGGCGAAAAAGACAGTGAAGAGTATAACGAATAATATACAGGGTGGTCCTTAAATAATTGTATAAACAGAAACCGTAGATTCTGCAATTTTAAACATTACGATTTAAGCCAACTTGCTTTAATAAAATGTTGATATTAAGAAAGATACAGGGTATTAAAGTGGAAATTTAAAATTTTATTTTTCGCTATAACTTTTACGTTTGTAAATATTTTTAGACAAAAATTTACAATTGGATGCTTTTGAGTAGGATAAATTATAATTTTATACATACTTTAATGTAACTGATAGAGGGCGCCACATATGTCACATGTGTGGCATAAATTTACGCTTAACTTTTTTGCTCTTTAAGTTAGCTCTATTTGTGTAAAAAATATTAAAGATACATTATTTTTACAAAGAAAAGGTATACTTGTTAGCGGTAGTCGAATTTTATACATAAAAGAAGCTACATGTGGTCGACCTTGTTGATGTCGAGCTTTGTTTGTATCTTTATTTCCACTGTTACTAGTAATACTGTGGTTAGGTAAAGTAGCTTGTGGAATACGACTACGTCTTCTCTGGACAAGAGTAACGCTAATGAGGCTTGATAAATATGAATCCTTCTCATTTTTGGTCTTCATAATATTAAACATATGCAGTAAGCCAGAATGATGTTAGTGTGTTATTACATAGAAGCATTGGTAACGTTTACACCTACAACCAAGATTGAAGGCATAAGCAGTTGAAACAGTTCGAATTTTACAAATACTATCACCTATAATATTAGAGGTATTCTACATCAAACATCTTTGTTCTTACAAGAGGTAACAAACATTAGCTGTTATTAACAAAGAACGCACACAACTGATAAATTTATAAACAAGACTATTCACGCTTAGCAATGACCGTTGACTATACACGGTTCACAATTTGTTGATAGCTCACTACAAGTTTAACCCTAATTAGAAAACTGAAATACAGAGAGGATAGGTAATACGATATAATAGTAAAAACCAACCTAAAACTGACGGTTTAAGACGTTTTCGACTAATTCACCTTATATTTGAAAGAATACAATACCTTATAATCCTATTACGGGGGCATTTTGAATGGTTAGAAATGAACGACCAGTGTCGTAGAGTATATGACTGAAACATTTATTTGAACTAAATAAATATATTTTTTAAATTGTACTAATGTAAATTGTATTTTTTAATAAAACTTATTTATTTTATTCAAAAATAAAAAGTTTCTTGTCATTTGTAAAAGATACATTTATTTAATTAAGGAAAAAGGCGCCAAATGTCGCCTGGCAAAATTTCCAATGTGTTTTATTATTTTCCAGTAATAGTATCCATTATTTTCGAATCCGGAGAAAACTAATAAATATTTTTGAAAAATTTAAACGCAGAATGAAAGATTACATTATTACTCAGGGCAGAAAGTCCCTGAAAACTTCTACAATGTTTATTTTAATATGTTATGTAACAGGGGTGAAAATAAAAGAGAAAATATAGTATAATTTTGAATTGAAAATATTGCATGCAAAAAAAACTTTTTATTTATTCTAAAAAATATTTCATTCTGCCTTTTAATTTTTCAAAAATGCTTTTTAGTTTTCTCAGGATTTGAAAAAAAAAATGGATACATTTAAAACACATTGAAGATTTTGACAGGCGACATTTTGCGCCTTTCCCCTTTAATACCTTACGATTACAACTACTATTACTTACCTTATATAATTACGATTAGAAAACTATTCAAATTCAAAATAAATAGGATCAACTTCGGAATCCGAGTCGTCTTGAGGGTTAATAATTAGGTTAATAATCTCTACGGTCGCATCAATTATGTTATCAAGATCCCACATTTTTTGTTCTTCTTCTACTACATGTCTTACTGCATCTTTCCAGTTTTGTTTTGTAATATGTTATAAAGACTCGTATAACAATTCACGTACAGCTTGTTATATTTTATATGACGTATTTTTTCTAGCCACATAACTTTTCATTTGTGCCCAAATGAGTTCAATTGGATTTATTTCGCAGTGGTAGGGTGGAAGTCTAAAGACTGTGATGTTTCGCCTTTCCGCCATTTTGTCAACTACGTATTTCTTGAACTCAGATTTGTGTTGCCGGGCAATTTTTAAAAGTTTTGCTTTTACCATTCCATCTTCGTATGGCAGATACTTATTCCGCAGCCAGTCAAGAATATCCTGTTTCTTCCACGCATTCGTTAGAAGTCTTTCTACTAGTCGTGAATGATAAGGTGCATTATCTAATACTATAATTGAATTTGGTGGTATGTGCTCAATCATATGCTCAAAATACTCTTCGAAAACATCAGCTGTCATCTCCTCGTGATAGTCTTTTGTGCTTTTGGAATGAAATTCCAACAAACCATGCTTAACAAATCCTTTGTCACTGTCAATGTAAGAAATTATTAATTTACTGCCTTTACCAGAAGATGGGGAGATACCAGTAGACCAACCTTCCATAAAGGCTTGCCTGGAGCTTAATATATTTTTATCTGACCAAATTTTTTTTAGAGTATGACCTGAGTTTACCCACGTTTCATCCTGGTAGAAGATGGGCCTTTCTTCAGCCCGGAATTTTTGTATGAATCTTAGATAATTTCTTCTCCAACATTATCTTCTCCTCCCGGTCAATCAAAAGTGATTTTCGGTCTGATTTCTCCCACCGGATTTAATTCTTTTAAAACTTGCCACAATTTAGTTCGTCCGATATGAGGCAAATCCAGGTCGTCTCTAACTTCTTGTAAAATTTTGTTTAGGTTTGGTATTCCTTTTTTGAAAAAAAATCCATGAATTTTCCTTCGAATACCATTCAATTCATCAATTTCAATAGGCTTTTTCCCTCTCTTTAAGTTTTCGTTTGTGTTTGGGTTAGCTATACCGTGTTTTTTTCTTTCTGATAGGAACCTATATAAAGTTGACTCTCCTACGCTAGTCATGTTGGCACAACTTTCGACTATGTTGCGAACAGTGTTTGTGGGATTCTGAGAAACCAGAGCATCATGAACATTCAGGACAATAGTCTTCTCTCTTGGTGAATAGACAGACTTACTGACTGTACGCAACAGTACCGGTGTAAAACTTGATGATGAAGTCATCACAAACAATCCAACAAAACGAGCACGAGCGAAAGATACGTATATGTTCGTAGGAATATGGAATAAAAAATCACTCACGCATATAATTCGCAAAAGAAATATTCGAGACGCTAATTACTGCCGTAGACGCGGAAACACCGACGAGCCGTAAATTACATGCGATCAAAAACGTACTAAACAAAAAAATTGTCTTCGTTTGTAATAACTTCACCCTTTCAAGTTAAGTTTCGAATATAATTATATTATTAAAAATCTGGGGAATTCCATCTTAATTATCTTGCAACGAATAGTACATTCGGATATGAATTCCAGGTTTTCTAGTAAAGTGATTAAACGCGAAGATTAGTATTGAAATATCCAAAGAGATAAGGTATTCTTATTTACAAAATTGTTAATGGTTAAATTCTTATTTTTATTAATATAATATAATAACCAACATTAGTCGTGAAAGTTTTAATTGTTTTTTTGCTAAATATATTAGTATTAAAATGTTATCAATATTATATATAACAGTATTAAAACATTATATTATTATTTAATGAATAAACACCTTAGGAACGCCTATGATTTACGACCGTTTTATGAGTTTGAGGCATATTTCGTGCTCTCAACAATTTGGGAACAGATAATAGTGTTTATCTTTAACAGAAAAATAGTGTTTATATTTAACAGAAAATTAGGTATCAATAGCAATTATTATTGGTTTATCAGGACAACTATCCAAAATACACGGCATATCGGGTTCATACTTGGTTGCTTTATAGTTGCCAAAATGTCATTAAAACACCAGCCTAGTTACCAGATTTGAATGGTATTGAAAATTTGTTCTTGACATTAAAAAATAAACTAAATAGTACCCCAATATCAAACAGAAATGAATTGAAACAAGTCATAATTACTGAAACTTGTGACACAATTTTCCCAGAGTACACTAGAAAGTTGGTTGAATCAATGCCTAGATGACTACAGGCTGTAAGTGATAATGAAGGAGGATTTGCAAAATATTAGCAATCATTTTTCAATGCGTCGAGTTCGTTTTCTTTATTAATTTTCTTGTTTTAAATTTTGCATCATTTTAGCTGTAACATCAAAATCATACATAAAGTAACTAAATATTTATTGTTATTTAAGTATGGAATATTTGAAACCCAAAAAATAGTTTATGCTATTTTAGAATTCTTATAGTAATTTAATTTCAGTATGTAATTTTTTCTAATACATATTGAGCCACTGACACAAATTAGTTTTATTGAGTAGCGACTGCATCATTTAAGCTGTGAGCCACTGTAGTTTTCTTTACATAGGCGAATAATAACTAAAAAAATTGTCAAATATCTCACAGTCCCGAGTGCACTGTTAATTCCGAATTCCTGGAATTAAGAACAAGTTAAACAACGAAAATCATCCATTTAAGAAATTCCGAACAAAAATATATGCATATATCTGTAAAAAGCAAATTTATAACAAGTTAATAAAAAAATATACAGAATATTGATGCAAAGCTATTGGATTCACTTGAGTGAACAAGCAAATATAAAAATAGAGATGGACACCAATAAAAAGCTGCGTCATAAATTGTAATATTTTATGACTACCTCAAGTCTACCCAGTAGAACTTCTTATTCTGTTGTAGAACCTTGACCTCAACAAGAAACGAGAAGATAAACGAGGAAGTACGTTGGTTTGGTCAGCCCGCCACAAAATCTAAAAACTGAAACAACATTAAAAAACAATATTATTATGTTGTTTTGTGTATAAAAAAAACTGGTTACACAATTTACAGTGCAGCATGTTTGGTTGCCTAGTTTAACAGGCGAAATATTTCAGATGAGATTTAAATAAACTGCTCGTCAAAAGGGTCGAAAATTTTTAAAAATTTGTAAAAAACTAGGAAAAATTAAATGACAAAATGCTTTGTAGCACCCGAGTGATTTTAAAAATAAAACAATAAATTTATTGTGTCCTCAGAAGACAATTTGATAAATAAATATTAACACAACGCCTCGTCAGCTTTCACACTGCTAGAGTTTATAATTACAATGTCCTGTTGGCATGGAAACCTAAAGATTGGTAAATGCATCTATTTTCATTTAATATTATTATACAAGGTAATTCAATTTTATTTATCTGTAACGTTGAAAATTCCGAAGAAAGTCTACAATTAATAAAATCCTTTTATTTACTTTCGTGTCATTTGTTCAAATAACCAGAATTTTGCATGGCAAATGCTTAATTTGAATATTATAAATATCCTTAACTTTTATAGAACATTTTAAATTAAATTTATGATTTCCATAACTTTATATTTCTTTGGTAATTGTTTATGGTACCTAAAGTATTATATAGAGAATAATTCTAATATATTCTAATATAGAGAATTATTCTGTCTCCTGATGCTAACCATAATTCGTAGCTTCGCCTTCTTTAAAAATTTTAAACTATTTGTCCGTGTGTAGTGTAATGTACAATTTAATGTTTATGACATTTGTTACCTTACTTTAGGTACTCAGCCATCCTGAGTACTAATGTAAGATATTATGATCTCTATATTATATAGGTACTTACCTGACTTTGCTTATTTGTCTTTATCTTTATATACTTACCTTTGACTTTAATTATTAACTAGACTTCATACTATGTGTCTAGTATGCTATTTTGCAAAGGAAGACGTTGTACTTCCGAAGAAGAATTTCTGAAGACAGAATTCTTCAACAATGTATATCTGAATTTATCAGATGCATTGCCCCTATATTATTATTATTGTTATTGTGGGTCTGAGCTTTGGTGCAGATGTACATTCGTACCACTGGATCTTCCTTAAATGGTGGGTTGTCTGCAGGGTGTGGTGTCGGGGGGTTCATGGCACATAGGGCTGTCGTCTCTTGGAAATTCTTTCCAAAATTGAGTATCCCGCACTGCTTCAACTCCGGATTGCGACGCCTTCTCCAATCTCCTGTTATTTCGTGTTTTTGAGGACCAAAAAACATTCTGAGAACTCTTCTTTCAAACACCAGCAGTGGATTGAAGCTATAGGTTTCACTATCATAAGTAATAACTGGGCGAATAATTTACTTGTACAGTGTTGTTTTAGATTGTCTTTTTAACAGCGTAGATCTCAATAACGTTGAAAGAAAGTACCTATATTACTGTATTCCCAGCAGTTACTTTTGCTGAGATCTCTTTTTCTACTTGGTTGTCATATCCGCTTATTACCCTCAAATACTTACACCCCTCTTCTACTTCGAAGTTGTTATCATTAAGAGTTATAATTCTAGGCTTAGATTTTTGGTTAGTACCATGTATTTCGTCTTTTCTTAATTTATATGGAGAGCTAGATTACCTGATTCCTTAAAGTTCTGAAAATATCTTTCGTACGTAACTATGATTCTACCAAATCGAATCCAAGTAAGTCAACTGTCAAATTGTTATTAGGGAGTTTTTGTAACTAATTAACGTAACGTATCTCCCTATACGCAAAGAACTAACGTATCGAAGAAGATGAACGGTAAATTGAGACTCCCTTTTAGGGAGTTTTTGTAACTACCTAACGTAACGTATCTCCCTATACGTAAAGAACTAACGTATCGAAGAAGATAAACGTTAAATTGAGAGTTAAAGTTCTGCACGCACCGTAACGATGGTGTTGCCCTCACCGAATTAGTGATTAACTAATAAATTGTCAGTGCCAGTCTTGTCCTTGTCATTTAACCCTATTTTTGATATTCAAAATAAATAACAAATATTTTTTTGAACAATTTTTAATTTTTGAGATGGACGCGATATGTACCTAGGTGCCTTTATTGATGATGAAGAAGACGAAGACATAGAAGATGCTTTTCTTCTCCACATCTTGCACGACTATACGGCCGCTTTAATTTTGATATCATTAAAAATATTTTTCGCTTTTGAATTAAATTCCACCTTTCTGGATGGTAGTAAGGGTTCTTGCCTACGACTTCCTTCAACAAGAACAAATCATCTTCATTGCTGAAGTGAAGTCGTTTTCTACTGCTTTCCATTATTTATAAAAATCAAAACAAATATACTTAACCACAAATGTAAAAATACACGTACCACGTGTGCTTATGAAGTGTAGATGTTGAAATTTGCGCATTCGGTTACCTTCGGCTCTATACTATCTAGATACGTTAGTTCAACCATTAATGCGCATGCTTATATGTCAAAATGATACGTTACGTATACGTATTTGCTTGCACAAAAACTCTCTATTTCCACCCACCGCCAATTCATAAAAATTGAGAGGTTAAGATTATTAATAATTTTTAATTTGGTTTAAGTAGGTAAGTCCCAGTAAGTGAAGGGTTTTTGAAATAAATAATACTCTTTTTCGCATACACTTTATTATTTAAGTAACACAACGTCATGTTTCACATAAATACTAAAAGGCATCCTTCGGTTAATCAACATTTATCAAATTCTCTCAACTGCTAGCTCAAGTGGCATTATTTTCATAAATATTTATCAAAGAATTTTAACTTTATTTTTAACGTAATGTACCATTTTAGAACAAAACATCAGCGTCATAGCTTGATGTTCTGCGATATTCGGTAGCTTACCTACACCGATCTTTATAATAATATAGGTATAACTATAAATATAACTTATATTTAAGTATAGTTTATATATTATATAAGTTAGTTTTCTTTTTTAAATATTTTACCCTCATTTCCTATAGAAATCATACAATTTGACAATAGCTTAATAGCCATTGTTTTATCACAAAAAAAATGGTAACTATTGTAGGTAAAGGGTATTTGCGCAGAAAATGCAGTTGCGTTATACTTCAGTTTAAAAAAGAAGAAACTGGGGTGACTTATGTCAAAATTGTCAAACTGATTGTTTATAACCTACAATACAATCGTTTCATATTCACCTTTTTGTAAAATGAACAAATTTAGGATATCATTAATAAGTAGGCAACCAGATTATAGCTGCAAATGTCGATCATGGAACAAAATATTTGAGGTTGACAGTGTTGCCATGTTTTTATAATGTATATGTTGTATGCTTCAAATATAAAGAGAGAAATATATTTTTAGAAAAGTACATTTTGATTATATTATGTTATAAATTCTGCAATTTTTAATTTATATAAAACAAGAACGAGTAAATATTGGTTTCTTTGGGGATTAATTGCAGTTAATTATTAGAATTTTTTTTGGCAATTGCCCTTTGATAGATTAGCGGATAGATTTGGCTATTGTCAAACCACCAGTTGCCAAATTGCAACAGATGTTTTGCAATTAATCTCGAAAGAGACACATATTTACTCGTTATTGTTGTAAAGTTAACCCTGGTTGCCTTCTTATTAATGATATCCTGTTATTATTTTGATAATTGGAAGATTGTAAATAAAATTGTGTGGTATTGTCTAAAAGTATATACGTAAAATTTCGTTTTTGTACAATGGGGCTAACATCGCTTTGTATATAGTAACAACACAACAAAATAATTTCATTATAAAAAAATGCATGAAAATTTCATACATCAAAAAGTATGTTGACGTACAAGGATGTCAAAAAATAATACAACTGCATTGTCAAAGTAAACACCCTATGTAACATGCACGCTTAGACAGTGGCGTAGCAATACAAAAATATTTCAATAATAAAATTTATGATTCACTTAGAACGTAAAATTTATTTTGCTAGAAAGCTGTGCAATATCCGTTTTTTTTTTAATTAATTTTTAATTATTTTGAAAATTTTGTTGATCCTAAAAAATTGGCTGCGAATTTGGTGATCGATAAAAAATATAATACAAAACTCAAGCTTTCCCAAGAAAGAAATTGCCAAACTAGTATTACGCTGGTTTTATACATAGGTCGATTTCATAAGACGCAAAAAGTTCAGCGACCCTCCAAAAGTGACTTTTTTGTTATGAAAGTTGTACAACAGATTAAAATATTATGGAAATACTCCTTCAACGGTGTTGGGAAGTAGGAAAACCCGTATACATGTGCTTCACTGATTTTGAAAAAATATTTGATCGCACACAGCATACCATTATTTTTATTAAGTTACGCCACTGACTAGAATATAATGATCTACGTATCTACATAATAAAATAAATTACTTCACAGATATCTTCCCTTCTTTCATAAGCTAAGCACATAACTTCCCTGTATGTATTACATTAAAATTTTGTTCGTAGTAAGGACTAAATAATAAATATTTTCCAATTAATTTATTCTGGTTAAAAAATAGATTCCCACTAAAATAAAGCAGTATTATAATTCAATATAAATATTCCTAAACTCGATATATAAAACCTAAACCATAGAATAACCGAACACACATAGAAGCGACACAAGGGTCCAAAAGCGTGTACCATTTTTGTATACGCATGCCCGATTCTGGTTGTTTAACTGTCAAAAACACGTGCTTATTCTTTAATTCTGGTTGTTTTCGATAGTCCGTAGGCGTCTATGGTAAATACTCGACACAACAAGTGCATTTGACCATTTATATAATTTATTTATAGTTAAAAGGTTATAGTTATAGTTTATAGTTATAGTTAAATATATAAGTTTATAGTTATAGTTTATAATTAAAAGTTTAATTTATATTTAAAATGTCTGGATATATTTGTGCGATTCGCGGATGTTCATCTGTGACAGGAAACGGAATAAGTTTATTTAGATTTCCTAAGAATAACAACTGGTAATTACTATTGCTTTGTAATTATTATTAGTTATTACATAATAGTATTGGTTTGACTTTCGAACAGTAAGCCGACGCCTACGTGTCTGTCCGAGCTATAAAAAATAAACTTTGGTCTGCCAAGGGATAGTTCAAAATGAAAACATTAAATTTGGTGTCAGTGCTATTTCTTTTATTGAAAGACGCAAGTCTCCGAAGGCTCAGGTCAAAAAATCAACAGATGGTGGCCGGAGGTCAGCGCGCTAAAAGACAACAATAGGAATATAGTATTTTTAGTAAATAAAAATAATATAGAGGGTTTTATACACGAGAATATTTGATTTAAGAGCTAGGCGCAAAATTTTGGGCAAATGTTTTTTAAATGTATTCATTTTTTTCGAATCCTGAAAAAACTAATAAGTATTTTTGAAAAATTTAAACGCATAATGAACGACCACATTATTACTGAGGGCCAAAAGTCCCTGAAAACTTCTATAATGTTTATTTTAATAAGTTACAGGGTGAAAAAAAAAAAGAGAAAATTTAGTGTGATTTTTAATTTCAAATATCTCATTCAAAAAAACTTTTTGTTTATTCTAAGGGACTTTCGGCCCTCGGTAATAATGTAATCTTTCATTCTGTGTTTCAATTTTTCAAAAATATTTGTTAGTTTTCTCAGGATTCCAAAAAAATGTTAAAAAGCATTGGCCCTAAATTTAGCGCCTACGCTCTTAAACGAAACAAAGAAATTACTAAAATGCTCAAACTAAAAATTGTTGGAAACATAATTAGACCGATAATTGGCAAAATCTTAAAATTACAACAGAACAAGACTTCAAAATTGCAAAAACATGGTTGCAAATAAACAAACTTACATTAAATTATGAAAAAACTAAATAGGTGCTCATCTACTTTTTGCTATATACAAAAGTTGTCTGCCAATTTTTAATTCGTTAAATATAAATAAAAAAGATCAAATATATGGATCGAAGTACATAAAATATTTAGTAGTTTTAAATGGGAATTACAAATAAAAAATATTAAAACTTTATTTGTTGCATATCTCAATATTTAGTGACATTTTTGTGACTTAGTCAGGAGAAAACTGTAAATTTATTAAGATTAGATATTGACAAAAGTTAAATATTTCATTACTTACAATATACTTAGAATATACTAATACTCTTATAGTTGTTAGTAATAAAGTATTATTTATAAATATAGAAAAAGTTCTTTGTTTAAAATTTGTTCTGTTAAAAATTTGTAGTGCCAAAGTGTGGATAGAAGCTTGCAGACGAGAAGATTTATTATTCAAAATGGATTCACTTTATATTAATTATAGGATTTGTGAACTGCATTTTGAAGATAATGTTATTGTAAAAGGAAATAGAAGAAAAACATTGGCGCATGACGCAGTACCTTCAATGATCTTTGTTATTTATATTTAACGAATTAAAAATTGGCAGACAACTTTTGTATATAGCAAAAAGTAGATGAGCACCTATTTAGTTTTTTCATAATTTAATGTAAGTTAAAGGAAGAGACCAAGACCAAGGAAGACTGCCAGGGCAAGAAGAAATAAAATAAGCGCAGTATTAACAGATACTGAGAAATTACTTATTGAAGAAAAAGAAAAAAAGAAGAGAATGAGCCAAAAAACTAAAACCTATATGAATGAAATAATAAAAAAGGGAAAAACGTGAAGGTACCATCGAAAAGCAGAAATATTTCAGAAGAAAGTGATACAAGTCAAAGTGAAGAGAAAGTCGAATATAAAGAAGACTCCTGAGACATGGAAATAGATGAAGAAAATTTTATGCTGGATCAAGAGAATGAAAATTTGTGCTCACACGGATTGTAGAATACACTATGTTGGAAAAGTTGCAGGTAACAATACCTCGTATTATTGCATATTTTTTAATTTTTCTTTTAATTACAAAAGTAAAAAAGCAGGATGAAGAGTTCAAAGCGTCGTTTTTGAGGAAAAGCAATAAAATAGACAATGCTTTTGTCTTTCCCAACGTAAAAGATGTCGCTTTTATAAGAAAGCCAAATGTGGTATTTGTGCTTCCAGATCCATTGGCAGCCGCCACCAAGCGACAATGCAATATTTTTAAATTTGGTATAAAATTTTTGGGGCTCGATCATCGATAAGGAAACTGAAATACCCATGTCTCACTGTGTACTGTATACTGTCTCACTGTGCCTCGCATGAGGTACACATGTAACACAATTTGTGTTACGTTTTTTTTTTCAGTTTTAATTTATTGTGTTGTTGGCGTAAATAGACATCTAAACCGTAGTTAAGGAATTAAATTTAATTTTTGAAAATTCCGAGTTCTATTTGAGGAAATATGATTTTTGTCTCACTGTAGATCACCCTTCTTTATGTTATGCTTACAAGTAGTAACTAAAACCGTGAGCAAAATAAGTACCAAAGATGACTCCAAAGATACAAGTCGAAAGCACAACCTAGCCAAATTTTATGTAATTTTATTCAGGAACTGAAATTTAGTATTAGTTTTTATAATATAATAGCTATAATTATTGCGATTAAAATTACTTTAAATAAACATAAACATCACATTGATATATTGCAGTCAGTTTTAATATGTACACATACATCAATGTTGAAATTGTAAAATATGAACTATTTAGCCCATACTTCGAATGAGGTTTTAACCAAACATGGTTTAGCAAAATTTATAAAACGTGTATGTAGAAAAAAATTATATAAATATTATATAAAAAGTATTGGTCTCGATCAGAATTTGTGCGGAAAAAAACGTATACAATTAATAAATATATTTAAAAGTCGTGATAAAAATCAATTAAAAACCGTTTATGCCTACAAGAAATAATTTCTGATTACTTTAACAATTAAAATTAACTTCATATTTAAATTGTTCTAAGTGAAAACTTCTATATGAAAACACGAGAAAAATATATCCTTTTAGATGGAGAAAATATGTTAATTTGGCGCGAAATGGTGCATGCATTGTAAGTTGCACACATATTTCTTAACTAATGTTGGGAACTCCCTACCTCGATGGGAACTATACAGCAAAACAACTTCTTGTTCTTCTTTTACGGACTACCCTTGCTCGTCTGTGGCTGATCTTGGCAATACACTAACTTGTAAAAGGGCTTGTGCGTCGCTGTTTACTGTGTCTTCCCAGCGCTTTCTTGGCTTTTCAACCGGTCTCTTTTCCTGCATTCTAGCATTCAGTGCTCTTTTTGGCAGCCTATCCTCTCCCATTCTTATTATATGTCCGGCCCATTGCAATCATTGTATTCTAATAAAGTCTGACACTGGTGCTTTCTTGATAAAGCGCGTTGTTGTATCGATTTCTGAAGATTCCGTTTTCCCTCACAGGTCCTAGTATTCTCCTCAGTACTTTTCTTTCGAATGTGTCGACAGGAAAACAACGCCAATTGTAAAGTACCTGCATTATGCTCCTTCTATGAGAGCATCTTTCTACATTTAGAAATGAAAAATAACAAATTCCCTGGCGATGACGGAGTAATGATCGAAGCGATCAAACTAGGTGGAAATAAAATTATCCAGGCTTTGGCCAAGCTTTTCACCGAATGCATCTACCAAGGAAAAACTCCTTCTCGATGGAAAAATGCAGTCGTTACTTTATTACACCAGCAAGGAGACATAACAGATTTAAAAAACTACCGTCCTATCAGTTTGCTTTCACACATATATAAACTTTTCATAAAAATTATCAAAAAAAGACTGGACGCTAAATTAGACTTCTATCAGCCTAGAGAACGAGCTGGATTTAGATCGGGATACAGTTACTAGTGAAAAGAATGTAATAGAGAAGTCTGCAGATTACAACAAACCATTGGCACTGATACTTGTCGACTACGAGAAAGTATTCGATACCATAGGCCATTAGAAGATGTTAAAAGCATCGACAGAATGCCAAATAGACCATCCCTACACTAACATAATTATATATATATCTACCAGAATGCCACAGCTAGCGTAAGACTATCTGAACAAGAAACCAATAAATTCTCAAGGTGACACAGTCTCTCCAAAGCTATTCACGACGCTTTTAGAACATACTTGTAGCATTTTTAAATTCCTTGGTATATATTGAAATCCCCTCGTATATGTATTAAAACACCGAAGAATAATTTCAGTGTATTTCTATTTATTTTCGTATAAGTTAAAACACCGAAAAAGTATTTCAAATCTTTTTGCGTTGCCGAGGTCGACAATAAACCATTTTAAAGTTGTTTATATATCACAAATGGGTATTTCCTCGGTATTCTTTAATCGAAAGCCGCTTTCGGTTATACCAAGTTGGGCGAATGAATTTTAAAGAGAATTAGATCACTCTCGCTGAGGCCGTTGTCAGCGGCGGTTGGCTTCAGGTTAGTCCAAATTTTACGTCAAATTTGTAAGGTTTTCTCGTTTTTTGTCCCTTTTCATGGAAAATGTGTAGCAGTGTTAATTTAAATGTGTAGTTACAGTTAAAAGTGAGGTTTGCATGGTTGGTCATTGAGACCAGTCGTCGGTGTGTAGTTTGAAGAAGCCGGAAAAAATTTTTAGAAAAAGTGATTTATACTCAGTGTCAGTTCCGATAAGAGTAATCACTGTTTTTTATTTGTAAGCAGTCTCTCATCTGAGATATTTGTAAAACGGCGTTTACAACAATTTTGAAAGATAACCACATGTTGCCATTGTGTTCAGTTGTACTTGTTCCAGTTTTTTAAGAAGCCGAGTCCAAAGTTTGCGTTTCAGTGCCCCAACTTTCAACCTCAATTTGTTTTGTCCTATCGCAGTTTGGAGATGAATTTGTTCCTGTGGCAGAGAGTGTAAGGCTAGCTTCCACCCCCAGAAGTTTTAGTGCAACCCAGGTAACTCTTTTTGTTTGAACTTTTAGAGTAAAAATAGACATTTTTTTTTTTTAAATAATTGCTTTCATACAGGTTAAGAAATTGTAATAATTAAAATTATAAATGTAGGGTGTGGCAATAGCTCTCATATTATTTGTTCTGTTTTAAAATTTGATATTGACATCTGACAGCTAGCTTTATTTTTTTTGACAGTTGGTAAATATCTAATCATATTTCAGACTTTGTTTTTGTTTGGTTAACCTCTATGCATAGTTTCATTTAAAAAGATATTTCTTTATTTGTAATAATTTATTTCTGCTACAAATTGTCGCCCATTAACAATGGTAAGTTTCGTAGTAGCTCCAACTTCTAGAGTTTGTAAACTGATATACATAGTAAGTGTCTTTCTTTATTACCTATAGGTCTGCTACTAATCATATACAAGATATTCACAAAGATCATCCACAACAAATTAACAAATGCCTTAGATGCTGCACAGCCAAGAGAGCAAACTAATTGAAGAAATCCAGGTAAAACGAATCCTCGCCAAACTTGACGTCTGCTATAGAAAAGCTTAGTTATAGCATACATTATAGCATATCTTGAGCTATATTTTACAATCGGGAAATTTGAACGCCTTGGAAATCACATAATATTTGTTTCTCAAACCGTCCTTGAACCGCACAATTACCCACTTCTGTTAATGAATCACAGTTTTTAACATTGTTATATTATTTGAAAGATTTACCTATGACTTTCCTAAATGTGCGTTATAACATTGTAAAATCTAACCACTACAGCTTAACATTTGGCTAAAACCTCTCATAAAATTAATACAGCTAAAATTTATTTACTTAATTTGGTGGCTAACTGTATATATTGTTAAGTTGTTGCGTGCAGCGGATAAAAGTAGCTCTTCGCGGCAGTTCTTTTAACTTGGAAGCTCCCGTATACGTACAAGCACTTCGAAGTCCTCCCAAAATGTCTAGAACAGTTGTCTGTACGTCTCCCCTATAGGGAACTTGCACGGTTTTTCCTTCTGAAGCTCTGTATTCAGCCACGCCTCCTAAAAATAAATAGTCTATTATATAAAAATTAATCCCCATTTCCCTATGTCATGGTATAACTTAAGAACGACTTTCATTTATCTTATTTTATAATGTCGTGTACAAAGTTCTTAAGGAAAGAAAATTTAGGAAAACGTGTGCGTTGGCGAAACTTTAGTGCCTTTTCAAGGGCGATTAAAATTCAAGCAGTATATTGCCAACAAGAGGCACAAATTTTTTTGATAAAATTATTCAAACTTTGACTGGATGGTGGTTATACCTACGATTCTAACGTATATTGTGGAAAAAAACATGCTGAAGCATGATGTAGCACCGTATCTACAAATGTAGTGATGAAACTTAAAGATGGACTGCTTGACAAAGAACGAACACTTGCGATTGAACATTACCTGCATGTTTCTGCATTGCAGTATTTGAAGACATTCCATAAAATAATTTGTACTTCTTTCCGTCCTTTTCAATAAGCTCTCCGTCTCCTTCGTCGTGTCCAGCAAACATACCTCCAGCCATAACAAAATCAGCACCGGCTCCGAAAGCTTTAGCAACATCACCTGGGCAAGTACAACCTCCGTCCTAAAATAAAATAATTCAGTAATTACTATTTTAATAGGAATAAGCCACAAGTGAAGCTTATTTCCATTAAAATAGTAATTACATTAAGATGTTACAAGAAAATAGCTTCACAACAATATTATATATTGAGGTAAAAGGCCGCAGACCTTTTAACTTTTAGTATCAATGGACAGCCTGAGTGTGACGTCACGGCGGCCATATTGTTATTATTACTTTTCAAACAAAAGTTGAAAAGCCAGGGTTTGCCCAATCTCAAGATTTCTATAAAGTTAAAATTTTGCTTCTTCTGCTGCTTTTTCTTCTTAAGTATAGTGTTTTTACGATAATACCATCATAATTCGGTGTTCTATGAAATATAATTAAAAAGTTTAAATTAAAGAAATTCTAATCTTACTTTATTGATAGATGCATTTTATTGCTATTTTTATAAAACAACATGCTTTATTATTTACAAAACTTTGTAAAATTGTTATAGTGACTATTAGAATACTTAGATATTGCAAAAAGCAGAAAGATTCTGTAAAAAAAAATGAAAAAATAACGAAAAATACAAATTATCCACACTAAACAAGGTTTGTTTGGAAAGTGAAACTGACAGATGTCAATAAAAATACGTCATCACTCCGGCAGTATATTAAGACTCTATTGAGTGTGCATCGAAGGAGTTAATTCTGCTACTCAAATCTACGTAAACAATTTAAAGTTATTGCAATGCAGTTCCAAACCTTCGAAAAATTTTATTGTGATTTTAAATGTAGTTAAACACAAATAAATAATTCACTTGAAGAAATTAAAAAACAAACAATACATTCTACTGTACAAAATAACTCTCTCTTGTCGTTTCCTCATTGCTGAGGATCGTGATTTCCTACAATGCGGGCTGTCAATTCTCTCCATCTCTTGCGATTTTGGGCTGCTCTCATGGACTCGGAAAACGTCTCTCCAGTGGCTTTCTGTACTTGATCTGACCATCGGATAGGTGAGCGTGCTCTGCCTCTACGTCCTTCTACGTTTCCGCACACAATTAGTCTTTCTAAGTTGTCATTGTCTCTTCTCGCAATGTGGCCAAAAAACTTTAAAACATTTGCAAGACACTGAGAGGAGAGTCTGGTCTGAATGTTTAGCTCTTCGAGAATCGACTGATTGGATCTGTGCTCCGTCCACGAGACGCGTAGCATTCGTCTTCAGCACCACATTTCGAATGCGTCAATCCTTTTCCTATCCTCTGATTTTATTGTCCATGTTTCGGCACCGTAACTGAAGATTGAAAAAATGAGTGTCCCTATCAGTCTCATTTTGAGTTTTTTGGATAAAGAGCGGTCCTTCCATATTTTTGACAGTCGACTCATCGCGTTCTTGGCCATCCCTATTCTTCTGCGAATTTCCATATGGGAGGAGGCTGCATTGCTTAAAGAAGATCCTAGATATGTGAACTCGTCTACTTTCTCGAATTGATTTAGGGCGCCTGTTGTTTGGAGGATATTTGCGTGGTCCACAATCATGATTTTTGTTTTCTGATTATTAATCTTGAGCCCACACTTGTTGCTTTCGGTTTCTACTCTCTTTATCAGTCTCGACATCTCCTCTTCAGATGTTGCTATCAGTGTTGTATCGTCTGCGAATCTTAAGTTTGAGATCTTTTTTCCTGCAATGGAGATGCCGCCTCTCCATCCATCGAGTGCGTTCCACATTATGTATTCTCCATATAAATTGAACAGGTCTGAAGATAGTATGCACCCTTGTCGTACACCTCTGCTGGTTTTGAAGGTATCAGATTGCTGGTTTTCAATTCTTATTTTAACTGAGTTATCTTCGTATAAGTTTTTAATTAATATTGCCAAATGATCTGGAACTCCTATCTCATGAAGAACTGTCCAGAGAACTTCTCACTTCACACAATCAAATGCCTTTTGGTAGTCTAGAAAACAGATTATTATTGGAATTTTAAATTCGCGGGCCTTTTCTATGATCTGCCGCATATTAAGGATTTGCTCTCTCGTACCCTTCCCTTTGACAAAGCCTGCTTGTTCTTGGGGAATTTGTTTGTCTAAGTATTGTTGCAAACGGCGTTTAATGATTCTTAGTAATATTTTGCTTGGATGGGAAATCAGTGAGATGGTACGATAATTACTACACTTTGTAGTTGTTCCTTTTTTATGGATTGGTATGCACAATGATGTGCGCCATTCTCTGGGCCACTTTCCGCATCTCCAAATTTTATTACAAAGTTTCCACATTATGTAACATCCTTTGTCTCCCATGTTCTGAAGGAGCTCCCCCGTGATATCATCGCAGCCAGGGGATTTATTCTTCTTGAGGTGAGTTACAGCTTCTTCAATCTCGGACAGCAGAATTTCAGGTTCAGGGTTGTATGCGATGTTTTCGAGGGCTGAAGTGTGGCCTAGATTTACGTGTTCTTCCCTGTAGAGCTCTGAACAATAGTTTTTCCATGTTTCCAACACTCTGTCGATATCACTTATGATAATACCATGTTTGTCCTCTATTGCATAGTTCTTGGGTTTAAATTCTCTCGTAAGAATTTTCACTTTCCGGAAGAGGTCTTTGGTTTCATTTCGATATCCGTGATTTTCTATTTCTTGACAGATTTCAGAGATGTATTCTTGTTTGTCTTTTCGGCATCTTCGTTGAATATCTCTGGAGAGAGCTTTATATGTCTGTTGATCACAGGGGCCAACTTTAAGTTGCTTTCTTTGTTCAATCACTTTCCACGTGTTTCTTGCTGATACAAAATAACAAGTAAACTAAATATAAGATTCAAGTATACCACCTTCTTTTTCAGGACAATAACCTAGTCTATTATAAAACGGTTGTCTTACGTTTGCAAGTTGTTGTGGCGTAATACTAGCACATGCATTTCTTATTTTATTTTCTAAATCTACTAGATTATATGTAATCTCGAAATCGTCGCCATAGATATTGAATTTAATATGTCCCCAGAAAAAGAAATCCATGGGAACCAAATCGTGAGATCTCGTAGGCCATTTAATTTGGTGTGTTCCGCTTATTATGCAATCCTGGAAAATTGTATGTTTAAATAATTTTTCACGATACGCGCATTATGAACGAAACAGCTATCCTGTTGATATCAGACATCTTCTAAACATACATCTGAGAGAGTCTGAATAGCTGGAAGAATGTTATCTTGTAAATGAGCAAGGTATTTAGCTGAATTCAAAATTCTCCGAATGAAAAATTGACCAATTACATGGCCACTTACATATCTCTTCGTATTACGAATTTTGTGTTTGAATTCTCTAACATCGACGGTGTGATATGTATTAAAATTTACTATATACCTGTTCTGAAGGGAAGACTTTTAAAGGATTCTCATTGGTTGAAAGTAGCTCATCAACACTAATGGTAAATATTCGTAGGGATTTGCTCAGATTACAAATGTGATTAAAAATTTATAAAATTATTTTTAGATTTTCGACAAATGTCCCGATTCATTTAAATTTTTATAAATACTTACAGATATAATATGACCTTGAAGACCATGGGCTGCATCAGCACACTCTATAACAGCAGATAGTTGGGGATAGCCAACACCAGTCTTCATTCTTGTCGTACAAACAGAACCGGGACCGATTCCAACCTTAATGACATCTGCACCGGACAGTATCAATTCCTCCACCATTTCTCCGGTGACAACGTTACCTGCCTGGGAGAATAAAATATATTAATGAACAAAAAATATAAATAGTGAAAAATCAGATAGAACCGCTCGTATTATTAAACACAGATAATTTATTAATTTAAAAATAAATTAAACAGTGACTTTTGAAAAGTATTGTTCGTCGGGAACATCCGTGTAGTTTGGTACTGATCCTTATAAGAAAGAACATTTAAAACGTACGTGTGTGCCTGACTAAAGATGCAGAACAATCAGTAAAACAGTTACCTGAACAACTAGAAGAACGGGATGAAGACTGAAGCGGGTCCAAGAAGTTCCTTTAAGAACGACTGAGGGATCTTTTTAACAAGAATGGAGATTACTCAGATACATTTCATTTTCAATCAGTAAAAGATGCAGTTTTAACGAAAATAAATGAGAAATTTGAAAATGTTTCTCTAACGTTTAAGAAAACGTCTAAAAATGTTTCCAAAAGATCCGATGAAACGACTCAAATAATTAAAGACGTATGTAGACAGGACAATGAACAATTTAAAGAAGTTTCTAGAACATTCGATGAGCTACCACCGGTTAATGCAGTCGTTTTAGATCGTGTAGTGAAAGAGACGAAATGACACCTTATATGAGATTCAAATTGTCACCACTTGATGGGAAGTCTTCTTGGTCCATATACCTTAGACAATTTAAAGCTATTGCGACAGACCGAACAAGAAAAGGCAGTTTTCTTGACTGATGCTCTACGGGGTGATGCTGCGGATATCCTAAGATCGATTCCTAAAGGTCAAGAAAAATGTTACCAGACCTTCTTTATTCGACTGGACTTACAACAAGTCTACAAAGCACAACTAAGAAGTAGAATTCTATGAGCAAGTGAAAATTTGCAAGCATTTGAAGCAGATGTTGCTCGTATAGTGTGATTGGCTTATCCAGAGACACCAGACAACATTTTGGAAGAAATTGCTGTAGAAACCTTGGTCAATGGATTGAAAGACTACAGAAAGCTTTACGTCTAACAAGATCAAAAGTTTTAGATGAAGCTCTCGCTAGTGCCTTGGAACACGAAGCAGCTAGTCAATATTCACGGAGCTTTCGAGTACGAACCGCTGAAGAAGGCGATGAACAAGACAATGAACGTCTGGAGAAAATGGTATGGAAAGTAGTTTGTAACACGATGCTGAAGAGACGAAAATGCAGGGCTGAAAGAGTTCATATAAATGCTAATGCCCTTTCAAGGCGGCCATGCAGTGCAAATTATAATTACTGTCTTCAATTAGACGAACGACTTTGCCCCGTTAGACGAACCACCGTCATTAATGATCAATGACCGCCTTAACAAATCACAAATCTCAAACAAAACACAGAAAATGAAAAATTATGTTTCATCGAAACGTCGACGAACCTTTTCTAGAAAAGGAAAACAATAATTGTTATGTTCCTTATACTTATCCTAGTACTTACAATGATGGTATGGTTGGGGAAAGCCGCTCTAACTTTTCTAACATAGTCCACGAAATGTTGGGAATAACCATTAGCTACGTCTAAACAGATAAACGTAACACCGGGTATGGCGTTCAAAATATCTGAGAGTCTAATGAAATCAGCATCCGACATTCCTGAACTTGCAGCTACGTTTTTTAAGCAGTCTGGGTTATCCTTGGCAAAGGTTTGCCATTCCTCAACGCTGTAGTATTTATGGATGCATGTGAACAAACCATTCTAAAAGAAAATTAACAATAACAAGAGTAATTACAAAAGCGATTCTACATAAAAAATTATCAAAATTAATTTTAGTACATATGTCCTGCTAAGTAAAAAAACAAATATTTTTAATTGCGTATTTAATTACCAGAACAACCAGCCGCCGCACTATATTTTAAAGCAGAACTATCAAAACCTACATTCTGTTTTATTTCGTACTCATACCATTTATTACAAACGAATTTCGCGAAAAATCTTCTTCTTGATGTGCCTATCCGTTACGAATGTTGGCGATCATCATGGGAATCTTTATCTTATCTGCAGCAGCGCGGAAAAGCTGCACAAATGTTGTATTGAACCAGATTCTGAGGTTCTTTAACCAAGATGTTCTTCTTCTTCAGCTAAAGACTGTAATGAAGACTGTCAGAGATTCTCAAGAAGATCTTACTGTACTGTGTATCGAATGCGTGAAAACAATTAACATGTCAATTTAGATACTTTAGTAGCCAAAATGAGAGAAAGACAAGTTTCCGAAATTAAGAGGACTAGCCTTTGGAAAGTTTTGAGAGATTTAGAATATAAATTCAAAAAAGAAAATAATAGGTTACTTTTATGGGAAAGGAGTAGTGTGGTTCACAAAAGAATTCAATGTTTGAGAGAATATACTAGACTTAAATCTGAAAATGCAACATTCGTATACTTAGATGAGACATGGATATCTGCAAAGGGTGGAATTAAAAGAATTTGGCAAGACGACAGCATAAAATCAATAAAACACACAGATAGCGAAGGCAAAAGACACATCATTCTTCATGCAGAAGGGAAAGAAGGCTTTATAGAAAACGCAGATTTGATTTTTTTCTTTAAAATCAACATCTGCTGATTACCATGAAAACAAGAATGCAGATATGTTTGTTAAATGGCTTGAGAAGAAACTGTTACCTAGTCTGAGTGAACCATTGGTTATAGTTTTAGATAATGCACCTTACCATTCGGAGATTTTGGAGAAACAACCAAAACAGTCGTGGAACGTACCGAGAATAAAAAATTGGTTAGTTAAAAATAATATCAATTTTCCGGAATACGCCTTCAAATCAAGAGTTCCAATTTCGAAACGTAATGAAAAACCAACAGTTTATATAGTTGACCAAATTGTACCAAGTTATGGACATCAAGTACTACGATTACCGCCGTACCGTCCGTTTAATGCCATCCAACACATCTGGGGTATATGTAAAACGTATTATGATAATCACGTTGGATGTAGTGGATACAGTGACGATGCAGTTAGAGAAATGTGGCTCTTAAAACTGAAACTCCAGAAATATGGGCCAAAACTGTAAATAAATGGAAAATAAAAATAAAATTAGTGAAATTGATCCAGTGATTATAGATTTATGATAGGGGTAGTGAATTTAGTGACGATAATGACGATTATCTACAAAATAATTGTACAGCAGGTTAACCATTATATTTATACATTTATTATTAGCCAACTAAACAATATTTAAAATTACATGTGAATTTTTGCTCCTCATTTTATACAAATTAACTCTAACTGATAATATAGGCAAAAATATTCTAAAAAAGTAAGTAATTAAATAGATTATGGCGAACTCCAGTGCAGTTTACCGTGATTTCCACTACAACGAAAGGTTTTCTGCGAATTCCATTAATCGTTTAAAGGTGTAAGTTGGTTGAATGTACTGTAAATATTATTACATTATTAATATATACATATAATAATATACTATTAGGCCGATCTGATTGAAATTTTGCACACATTCACTGATAATGGATTTATGATCGCTATATTATGTGTTACTTAGAACCATTATTACAAAAGTCATGAACATTTATCGGAAATTGCAAAAGAGACGGGTTTTCGCCGATATCTCGATAAATTATTTATTGATTTTAACGTTTAAAAAAAATATTTGTTCATGATCTTTAAGATTCACATATTTATGGTAGTTTTCCTGATAGGTAATTGGAAAACTTCGTTTCACTATATTTTCAAATGTCTGTATAATTTTATATTATCACAGTACTTGTAGTTTAAATAAAAAGATTTCTAATACACTAGGTAACACTAATCTCTCGATAATTACTACAGTTGATCCTGATTCTGTTTTTTACATCGAATTTACAATACAGTGGAACTTGGTTATAGCGTCATTAAAGGGTCCATTAAAAAATGATGCTATATTAGAGTGGCGTTATAAAAAAAATTTAACGAGGCAAAATTTTATTACATTGTCCATACAAAACATCATCTGTTTCAAAAGCTGTTTCTGATAATGGCACTTTAAACTTCTTATGACTACTTGGTCCATAGGCTGCAAGACACTCGTGCAGTTGGCTGGTAAAAAACTAGGTTGATATTGGTCAAACTAAGCTTAAGATGCGCTTGCACAGTTGTCAACTAAGAGAAGAATTTTTCTTTTTTTTTGAAGAGAGTTCCTTGTCCCACTTTCTCAATTCTTCTTCAAAAATACCAGAAGTCATCCACGCTTTTTTGTTGGCTGTGTAGTTTACAGGCAGTATTTTTATGTTTTTGAAACATCTAGGATGTAAACTTTTCCCAATATCCAAAAGCTTTCTTTTCTTTGTACCTGTCATGTTCTCCGTTCGGCTCTTGGAGGTAAGAATACGGCCGAGGCGAGAAGGCCCTGCCTGTCGTAAGAGGCGACTTATGGGTAGGAATTGAGAGGTGGAGAGCCGTCTCTTGAGGTGTCGGGCTTGTAGAAACGCATACGAACGCTTAGGCGTCACGATCACCGGTCTACACTCCTAGTATCCGAGACGAGACTCTCATTCCAAGAGAATCAGGCGAGGTTGAACGAGCTGGGCCCGTACACACCTCTTTTGGCCTTGTGCCAATCGTGGTGTTGGTGCCCCGGCATGTACCCGTCAGGAGATTTAAGAGTGGTAGAGGAGAGATCCTCGGCGGCGACATGTCTACGTGCGAGGTGGAAATTCCTCTGCCTGCGTCACCTATCCGCCTGTGGGAGGGGGGAGGGATAACGGGTAGGTGAGGTAATCGCAACACAGGTACTACAGGGAAGGTAAAGCTCCACGAAACGTGCCTGGCGTACGTGGCGTGGCACCTTCATTTTGGTGTCGGACTCGTAGGGGCAGTGGAGGCGCTAACGGTCGTATGTCAAAGGGCCAGGTAGACCGGGGTCCTGCCAGAATTTTATTTTGGAGGGCACAAAGCTAAGCAATGTACCTGTCATGTTTGCACAAACAAAAGCCGTGACTAATTGTTTTGAAAGATTTCCACCGACACATTCTTGATTTTTGAAATTTAAAGTTTTGTCTGGTGTTAATTTGTAAAAGACACCAGTTTTATCGCCATTGATGATATCTTCATCCTTGTATGGTTGCTTTAGTTGTGGCCATGTGTTTTTCAACCAATCACCTGTCACATTCTCGTCTACACATTTTGCCTCTCCAACAATTTTCGCGAAGGAAATTGAGTGCCGGGCTTTAAACCGATCTAGCCAGCCATTAGAGCATGTGAAATCTTCACCAAACAGTTTTTCGAACTCTGTAGATTTCTCCCGGGCCGGGCACAGGAATATCAGAACTGCGAAACTGCTTGAACCATTGGAGTAGAGCTGAATCTACATCACCACGAATGCACTTCCTAATATTTTTAACATTTTCTCCCTCCTCATTAAAGGCTTTTAAAATGTTGTCCTTGTTTTTTAGGATTGAGCCGACAGTCGAATTCAAAAGTCCAAATTGCCGACATAGGTACATCAGCTATTTTTTGACCACTTTCAAATGCTCTTATAACACGCACTTTATTTTTAATAGGTAAGGCCTTCCTTTTAGTAGTACAACAAAGTTAATTACTAAGTTAAAATCTAAAAACAAAACGAGCCGAACACAATTTCACGGCAGCGAAAATTTCTGAAACTGACTATTCTGAAACAGAAAATTTGACTGTTAGGATGGCACTGATAAATGAGAAATCATAGATCTGTCAAGGTCACATAACTGTACATAGAAGGGATAATCGGGCTTTCTCACATTCTTGGAAGGTACAATGCCGTAAACGCATTGCACTTTATTCTTCATAAAATAAAAAACGACAACCTACTGTAAAATTTGCATGACGCTATAGGAGGCTTACTTTATTTTTAGCCGATAAAACCGGGTTTTTAATAATGTTATCGAATAGTTTTTGCCGGACCTATTAAAAATTGACGTTACAACCAAGATAAAGTAACTACCGAGGCCGTAATATCCAAGTTCCACTGTAGTATTATTATATAAATGTAAAAACCAGCCTTTAAAATTATAGAAAATGAGAACGTACCGTGGAAAGAGCTTTTGCCATATTGAATGTTCCGACTGTGTCCATATTCGAAGCCATGACGGGAATTCCATTGTAACTCTGTTTAGAATTTCTGAAAGTAATGTTCCTAAATAAATTAACCTGAAAAAGAATGTTCTGTTAAAGTTTAAAGCATAAAAATAACAACCAAAATGAAAGGTAATAAAATCATCGAATGCAGCATCAACGAATACAATATTAGTATGTATTATGCGAATCCTCTTTCATTCTTAATTACCGCATTCATTCGGCCTGGCACGTAACCGATAAAGTTTTCAATGGTATTGTGGGAAATTTTCTCCCATTGTTTGATTACTACATCCATCGCGTTATAATTACTCTCTGGAGTTGACATCGGAACTGTTTGGTAGCTATTCTTTAATGTAATATACACGCTTTTAAGTATTCCATAAATCCGTTCACTTAGATAGAGTGCTGACGATAAACGGGTCACACGTCCATCAGAAGATTAACGATTAAACTCTCGTCTCTTCAGTGAATACAACATTCTTCCAGGTATTAAATAACCAAGCAAAAATTAACATCTAGGCAAGAATTTTAAGTAGACTACCATCTATTTATTGAGGCGTATGACATACCACAACAAAGTAAACTATACTATTGTTCTTCTGTTATTTTTAGAATTAGTATTAGTTTTTTTTTAATAATTTAACTTTTCAGAGTTAACGTGCGGACTATGAGTCCGCTTGTCGAATTATTTGTCGATTTCTGACGATTAATTATGATTTCGGTCGAGGCGTGCTCGCTAGCTTTAAGGTGGGTACACATATGCGAGCCGAACGGTATACGTACAGTACGCGTACAGATCCTTGAAAAATATTCTACAACGTACTAATCGCATACTTATCTCGATCCATGGAAAGGGAAAGCGACAAACCAACAACGAACACACATGTGCGAAATGATTCATTTTATTTATAATTTGGGTACTGATTTATGTTCCTGTTTTTGCTTGTTTAACAAAAATAAAATTATGTACAGTAATCATCGACGTATAAATAAAGATTTTATCTTTATTTATACGTCCATGACAATAATCAGTTTACTGTTTTCTCACGTCTCTCTAGGAAGGAACACGTCATTCACACAATGTCGATTTGATGACACAATAAAAATGTTCGCTGCGTCTAGTAAGCGCCGTCCAAACTGAAAGCCGAGCTTCCTTTGAAGTCGTGAAATAAACCGCAACAATTTGGTTCGCGACGAGTCACGATGAAACAGTACGCAAGCGGTTTTTTCTGCCGTACACATTAACGAATATAGCGTTCACAAACGGTTCGCGAACAGTTCTGCTCGCAAATGTGTACCCGCCTTTAAGCGAGAGGTTACTCTATTCAGTACAGTTCTGAGAGTTGTCTAGTGCATTTAGTTCTGCTGCTATATTGAATTGCGGAACGTGAGTCAGCACGTTATACAAGTTGTCACAAATCTTCAGGTAAGATTGCTGGGGTAAATAAAATATATTTATGTAATGTTTATTTTTGAATATGAGTAAGCTTGAAAAGCAACAAGCATATCTTGAAAAGCTTCATGCGGAATTTCTCTCTGATTCTGAGCCAGAAGTTGAACCTAACGATGACGATGGTAGTTTGGAAGGAGATTTCGAAGAGATACAGGACCACGACACCGACATGGAATAAGAAATTGAGGACCCAATCTCAGAAGTCTTGAATGTTCCACAAAGAGTGCCGCATTTCATTGACAAGGATGGAACAACTAAATGGAAGAAACATGTGTAAAAATTTCTGGAGTAACTAGGGAAGTACGACATAGGTTGCTGCGCCCTATTATGTCAATGTCATCAACGTATGCTAAGATTTTTATTGATCTATTGTAAATAATACCGCCGTCTCTAATTCGTGTGTCTCGGATTACCTTTTCCAAGGCAATGCTAAATAAGATTCAAGCCAAAGCATCACCTTGTCTCAGTCCATCCTTTATCTCAAAGAATCGAGAATTTTTCGCTGTATCCTAAAGCTGGGTTTTAAGTAAGACATACTGAGTAATATTCCCTTAGAGGAAAAAGTTATAATAGATGATTTTAATACATATGTGGGCCAATACAAGAGAGGATATGAAGTAATACATGAAGTACTAGGCTTTGGAACTAGAAATGAAGCTGGAGATACTATGCTTGAATTAGCAGCAGAAGCATTAGATATGGAGATTGTTAACAAATTCTTTCAAAAGAGAGAAACTCAACTAAATACGTACAAAGTGGATAAAATCACTTCCAAATAAATTATTTCATGACAAGAAAAGACATTGTGCTGGACATTGTTGGACATATTAAGAGGACCACAAAAAATAAGTGGTGGATGGTAAAAGATAAGAAAGAAAGTCTATTCAGGGTAAAAATAGTAGAAAAAATGTATTGGAACATAAAATGAAGTCCTTATACAATTTGGAGGAAGATGGCTAGTATCATTAGAGATACTGCTATTGAAATACTTGGAAAAATGACAGGAAAAAAGTTTGAGAATAAGGAGATCTGGTGGTGGTCTAACGGAGTTCAAGAAAATATAAGAGAGAAGAAAAAATTATATAAACAGTTGCAAGAAAATAGGTGAGACACAGATCTTTAAAACCATATGGTAAAAAAGAAAGCAAAAGTATCAGTAGCAAAAGCGTATATAAATATATAACAGAAGCGTATATCAATCTGTGCGATCAACTTGTTACCAAGTGATGTGTTGCGTGACAGAAAAATTCCAATGAAGCTTAAGTGAAAATTCTATAAAACAGCCACAAGACCAGCTATAATGTAAGAAACTGAATGTTGGACAGTTAAAAAGAAAGAAGAAAGAAAATTGGGCAATTAAAAAGTTAAAAGAAGAAAGATATTAGGGGGACAATTGATGCCAAAATGAGAGAGCACAGGCTGATCTGTGGCTTCCTGGAAGAAGTAGGAGAGCAAGACAAAAGAAGAGCGAGGGAAACGCTTAGGCAGGACATGTCGGTAAAGGGAATTGACATTGATATGACCCAAGATAAAGCAAAGAGAATAATCACATATCCCCGATCTAACAACCCCTAATGCTTACATTTGGGAAATGTTAAGGAAGAAAATGTTCAGCTGTCCAGATCCAACCAAAACTGTGCCTGAATTTCGTCAGAAGATAGTCTCATTTTCCAGGACTATGAAGCAATATTTGTTTAAGAATATATCTCAAAATCTGCGTGACCGTTATTGGTATCCATTTTAACCAACTCTTTGGTTAAACCGAAGTTATAGTTAAAGAAATTACTTTTTGATTTTATCGCAACGTCACGTACGATATCGATTAAAATTTTAAATGTAACCAATCAAAATCTGTGCTGCGAAATTATACTACTATTTATGTTAGTTGGCTAATCACTTTCAGTCAAGGACTTTACTTCTTATCAGCAATAAATTAATTAAGAAAATAATAAACTGCCGATGTCCCATATCCTACAGTTTTTTCTATCGTACTTTGTATTGAGTCTACAAGAGATAAAAAGTGATAAGAAAACATGAAGTAGAATTCAATTTTTTAATATATAATCATAATGCCCTTTAACCTTCAACATTTGAACTACAATAGTAGATACGTTTCCTTTTTGGAATCCCTCTAAGTACACAACTTTCGTCTTCATAGAAAAGAGATAATGATACTTACAAGAATTTATTTTCATTAGTTCAGCTATTAATTAAAAGTTCGAAAATTGGAAATAACGCAGATATAAAATTATTATTATTTGTAATATTGTTTTGACTTCTTGTTTCCTGTTTAAAATTTTATTGTTTATTTTACAAAACCGCTGTTTTACACTACAACGTTGACTAAACTGCAACATTCTGAGAGTGATCAGAGTGGGACTTGAGTTAATTTGTAGCAGTATTATTAATATTTAGAAATGGGCTACCGTGGCCTTTTTAATTCTGATGGTTTCACCAAGTTTTTTTTATATATTTTTGAAAGCTGATTACGAATTTTGAGGGTAGATTTTGATCCGAGTGGTCAAAAAATTGTTATAAACAATCTAATTGTTTACAAGGCTCTAGCTCAAGTGGTAAAAATTCTGGAAACTTTACAAAAATTATCGTTTTTTCATCAACACAACTAAAAAATTAATTAAAATCCTTTGTAAAAGGTATATATTTAAAAACCCAAACGGGCTGTGTTAGATAAAACGTTTTCGGAATTCATCATTCCATCATCGGTGTCTAGGAGTACATGAATGTAGCCACTAAATATATGGGTAAAAACCCGTTAACAAATAATTAGTTACATTTGTTTGACATTATATCTTATAAATAATTAGAATGTTAAAGTTACCGTTGGATTAGGTAACATGGCGACATATGACTCCACGTTGAAGTTGCTTGAAGCAACTTCAATGCAAAACAATATCAGGAAGAGATACTGCAAGCCAAGCCAACTGCAGCCGAGTATCAGAGATTTGTTTGAAGGGGATGCCCAACAATGCATCTCCCAGCAGGATGGAGCGCCTTGTCATACGGCTAAGACTTCCATGAAATGGTTGAGAAACCATGACGTTACTGTCCTGCCTTGGCCTGGAAATAGTCCCGAGGCGCAATATGGAGCTTGTAAGTCAAGTTTAGAAAGTCGAAAACATTTAAAGGATTAACTTCATTTTTTTGTAGTTTTTTTTTCCAATTATTGCTATTTTTTCAACAATAAACATTAAATTTTCAATTTCTAGCTAACGAAATATTGTGTAAAATTGAATAACGAAACTTTTAACTTCTTATAATTTTTTCTCTAGGATCAATATTTTCCGAATTATAAACAAAAATAGGAGCAAAAAAATGAGAAATTTTCAATTGTTTTCAGATTTTGTTAAATAAAAAATTTAGCACAGGGTTTGCGACTGGCGCATATAGTGATTATCGATATTGGGCACATCCTGAATGGATTCCAGCAAAAAAATAGCTTCCTATGGAAAATGTCCATTATGGTCTTAATTTCCACAGATCCCGCCTAGTCTATAATGGTGTTTACGAGGTACAAGAAAAGAAAAAAAACTGTTTGTTATCGAGTTAAGTTTTTTTTATTTTTGGAAGCAATGAGAGTATTTATAACTGCTCGATTGTCAGGTTTCTATGTGTTTTGAAAGCAATATAAGGGGAGACAGTCAACGAAATAATAGAAAAACGTCGTTCGTCAATTCCTTCGTAATAACGTAAATTGTAGATCAATATCTTTCTTGGTTAGATTACAAAAAGAACATAAATATCAATTATAAAACATAACATTTATTTTCATCGAGAATAGACAAAAAACTTATTATAGAACAAAGCAGTTTTAGCCCGGGGAAATCTCGTACATAAAAAATCTGAATTTCACCCAATATATAGGAAAAGGACATGAAAGACATCAGATATCCGAATCAAAAACTCTATCTGCACAAATTTTTTAACCAAAAGAAGCTTGAAGACGTTATTCCTAAATAGACCCTAAAGAAGAAATATCATCTGGTAACGACCTCCCCTATCCTGTATGGAGGATTCTTATCTACAGACTCAGATACTCAATGTGAATATGGTGTGCTGCAAAATCCAGCATTCATTTATATCCCCTGAACTGGTAAATCCTGCACCGAGTTAAACCTTTTTGTATACAAAAGATACCATCATTAAGACCGCTCTGTTTTGGATGGACAAGCTTTAATTTGACAAAACTGATCATTTATAGTAAAGTAAGTACAGAAAACGCCGAGAAATTTGAGGTATACTAGCAATACTTGTATGGAGCTAAAAACAGGAACATGGACAAGTAAGATGTTGAGATTATAAAGGTCATAAATGTAATTCTCCAACGAGTTCTAGAAGGAGAATTTAAGCGACCCATACAAACTACTAAGCGAACTGTATCTACCAAAAGTATTCCCGACAGAAAAATCACAAAAATCGATACAACTTCCTCTTCCAACGATTGTGGTGGTGGAAATTTCAAAAACTTTTGTAGTAGAGATCAAGACAGCAGTAAGCCCAAGACTGAAGAGACAAACTGGTTTCGAGAATGAAATAAGCTCATTTCGAACTTCGACTCAAACGAAGATTATCCATGAAGCTTCATGTGCTCCTCGATATAAAGAACATCAGCTTCTGGCCGCATAGTTTGGTTTGGTATGTGTCGAGAAAGTCCTTTTTTATCACAAAGAATTTTGACGAAGAAAAACGAAGTTTTTAGATCGGGAAGATCATGCACAACGCTATATTTATAATGAGGCAAGTGCAAGAGAAATCATTAGAATACAACAAACCGGCATATCTATGTTTTGTGGACCTTAAGAAGGCATTTGCCCGGGTCAAATTAAAGGACGTTATCCACTGAATGTACGCAAGAGATATACCTCTAGGAATAATCAAAACGATGGAAAATATCTACAAAAAAAAAAATAAAAGTAAAAGTAGAAGAAGAACTAAGCAACCCTATTGAAGCCCTAACCCCAACCCTAAATTTATTTAATATATAAAAAATGTAAATTGGAGATTTAAGGTCAGATAATAGAACAAGTGATGTAGATTAAATATCTAGGCATCACATTATCTAGCTACGGAAAGATCAAAACTGAAGTGGAAGATCAAGTGAATAGAGCAAACAGAGCCGCAGACTGCCTAAATAAAACAATATGGAGAAATAAAAATATCGGGAAAGAAATGAAAAGCAGAATTTACAAAACAGTCATCAGACCAATAATGACATACACGACAGAAACACGGCCTAACACAGAGAAGACAAAAAAGATGTTAGAAACAACAGAGATAAAAACACTTGGATAAATTGATGGTAAGACCCTATGGGACAGAGCTAAAAGTACAGATATACGACGTAGATGCAAGGTGAAGAACATCAAGAACTGGGTAAGAAATAGAAGAGTAGAATGGAATGATCATATAAGCCGAATGACAACAAATAGAGTAGTAAAGACGGCAAGAGACGGTTCCCAATAGGAAGAAGATTAATAGGAAGACCACGAAAACGATGGAACCACAACTTACTGGAGGCACATTGAAAAACAGAGTCATGTTTACATAAAAAGCAGAAGAGAAGAAGAAGAAGAAAAACGAAGTCGTTAAGACTAAAGGACTAATGACATTAGCCTGTCCTAGTCATGATAAGAGAATGACCAAAGAAATTTACGCAGATTGAAGATACTACTGAAATAAAGCCTGCGACAATCATCTACGTTGAATAGAAATCTACGTAGACGGACGAAACGTCACTGGGACAATAAACTAAATATTTATTTGAAATTTTAGAGGACGAGAGCTAATTCTAGCTATAAAAAGAAAGCTGTATATTTAGTCAATATTCCCATAACACAAGACTCCTTAATGGAGTTTAACCAACAAAGATACAAAGGTCTACAAACAGTTAATAACATAATAATAACATACCATTGAATAAAATAAAAATCGTGAGCTAAATATGGTGTCCGCTTAATAAATCTATTAAAAATAAATCAAGTTGACTGGAAACATTTTCTGGTTATAGGAATAAAAAGTTTTAATCAAATAAAAAATTAGAAAACATTTAAAAGAAAAAATAAATTTAACAAAGTGTGATAATTATTTTAATTTACCATTGAAAATAAAATTTTTATAAAAACTTTTCCTCACAAGTCCTGTCCTGTTCCCTAGTGGCAATCAAGGAGAATCCTATGACTAAGGGAAAAGCAGTAAGCGTTCATTTTTAGCCCAGTTTCTAAAATATATTGAAAATAATAATGTTCAATACCTATAAATAAATATAAATTCGCGTGTCTGACCCTGCAGATGCAGATACTTTAAAAATCATTGCATGTCATCATATAATAAAATTAGAAACAATCTGCAAATATAAGGGAACATTTTAGACATTGGAAAGATTTAAAATTTAAGAAATACGAATATCGGAATATCTACATATTTTTTCAACCGAGTTCTCCAAATGGCTAACACCTAGATTTAAAATGAACACTAGATGATTGTCGTTAAACAAAATTTAGCGCCAAAATGAATGAAAGTCATTTTCAAAATCAATATTATTTAAATAAATGTGTACTTACATCGTTTCTGCTTTTTATGGTGGACCTTTTGGGTCTAAGTAGGACATCTTTGAAGTCCAATTTAATTTCATTAATTATATTGGGCATATTTGAATTTGTACTGATACTAAAATAAAAAATGAAAATAACTTTCAGCTGACTACGTTACGTCAGCCTAACCTCCCCCCTTTAATCTGTCCGTCAACCGTAGATATCGTATACATACGAATATTTCGCACAACGATGTCTGCGCGATCGAAATCGAATATTGACAGTGTCCTCGAGACGTTGCAGGCAGGCAAGTGGCTTGGACGTGGCTATGCAACCGAGAAATCGAATGTATTTTCTCAGTGTTATAATCAACGAAAGTTTATAATTTTTAAATTGTGTACAATTTTCTTTCGTTTTAATGGTCTTAGCAAGATTATCTGTAACTTTTCTCTAAGTAACAATATACGCATAAGAATTCTTGCATGATCGTCTTTAGTGTCCTCCTTTAAGGAGTAAAAAGTTGGTGTTTTACAGAAGATGCCATTAAACGATAAGAGGCATTTGAAATGTGATGCTACCGACGTGTGTTAAAGGTCTCTTTCTTCTAAGTTCTAAATCATTTCATTTTTACAAACAATGATAAGGAAATATTAAGTATGTTGTAAAACTCTGTTAGAGCATCATCAACATTTGACAAATTCAAATGATCTTCCCAAGGTATCATTGAAAGATAGTTTTTGAGACCTTCATGGTCTGCGTTTACAAAATCATGATAAAATTCAGTATATTCTAATGACTTACCTTGACGTTCACATAAATAAACTAATATTGTAAGTGTAACTTATGTGATGATACCTAGTTTTAAAAATCGGATCTGAAGCTTTTGCTACTTGTAAACCACAAAAATTTGTAAATTTAGAAGCCTAAAAACACATTTCTTTCATTTGGAAAAAATTCAAGAAATCATAAAACTTAGCTAAGTACAATGCATGTGAACTTTAAGGACACTTCACCAGGACATCTGATTCATTGTTATCCCTTAAAGCTTCTGGAAGATTGAAGTCGCCGAATATATTTCTCTTATGATGATTATTCGTGCTGGTTCTAGCTTGCGTGGGGGAAAACCTCTGAACTGAGAAGGAGCTTTTCAGCTCTTCACGGAAGACGGACTGGGTGGGGGAAAACCTCAAACCCCATAAGGCGAGTCCCAATGGTTGATAGGGAACGTTCCTGTAGATATGCAGGTTAGGTGCGAATAAGGTCCAACCAAATGAGTACCCGCTGATCAAGTGAGAGCATGACATAGGGCAGAAGCTATGTCATTATTGCACTGGGGCTATATGATCCATACAGGTCTAGTATAAATTACTCACAGGCGACAACTACATCTTAGTTCAACCGGCTGTGAGACTGCGATCAGGCAGGCAACGGGAAACCACCTGATTATCTTCCCAGAGAGCGACTATGAAATGACGACTAAGTAAGAAAATTCTGTGTTCTGCAATCCGACTAGCAACTGGCGTCATATCGATTCCGGGTGGAATGGTGTGAAACGGCCACCGAGCAGATGATTGTGGACGACCAGGCAATATCTGCGAAATGGGATACTGGAAGATCAAACTTAACATTACGTAAAAAACACCGCCTCGCAACATGGAATGTTAGGGGGCTGCTACAGCCAGGTAAATTGTATATATTAGAAAATGAGCTGATCAAGGAGAAAATAGATATCTGTGGGATATCTGAGACACACTGGGAAGGCCAAGGACATTGGGAGGCCACTCACTACTAAGTTTTTATGTCAGGAGCTAACAAATCAGGACAAAAACGCGTAGCAATATTAATTCAAAAACTTTGGGCAAAATATGTACATGAATACCTTCCTGTAAATGATCGAATAATTAAAGGTGGAGCAACGATAGGGGAAAGAAAAATAAAAACCTACGTTATGCTGATGACACTGTTATATTGGCGTCATCACCAGAATAACTGATATTTTTGACATACAGATTGAACGAATTTAAAACGGAATTTACAATTTAATATATGTCTGTTTGAACTGCATTTGAAATAGTGGACCAATATAAAACTTGGACAAAAATAAATCCATACCCAGTGATAGACATTGTATAAAATATCGTTCAACTATCTGTCTCCTTTAAAGGAAAGAGGAGCTTGCCTAATAGTCGGAGAGATAGAGCCGAAATTTTGGAATGATCAGTAATATGACATTTCTCTATTGGAATATATTCATTGTAACTGGGTTAAGACTTTGCCTTACAGGCGGACGCCCCTCGTGGTACAGGGGGTGGCTATACAGGGATGAAGTTGTAAAAATTAACGATCGATAATATGGCTGAAAATTTGCCCAGAGTAAGATCTTGGTATACCACTTGCCTGCGCATTTTAGGTCTCGGTAACAATTTTCAAACTGATTTTATTATGATATTTTTATACCGATTGATTTGAAAATTTGTATGCTCACTTCTGTTACTATTCTGAAAAGCGTCAAGTAGAGCTTTCCTCAAAATTTTCCAAAAAAATTTCCGTAAATGAAAATTTTCGAAATTTTTAAAGGTAAAATCTAATTTGTAGAATCCTTTCGATTTTCTGTCAGTTATACCATGATTTTTTTCCAAAAATTTTCAAACGATTTTTCCGATAAGAAAAAAAAATTTTAGAAAAACTTTAAAAATTTCGTCATTTTTCTCACTCTCATTGATGTCATCACATTCATCATCTTCGTCACTTTCACTTTCAATAATATCACATTCATTATCTGCTTCATTTTCAATCACTACTTCTCGAACTGATTCTGGCATCTGAGGTCCACTAAACCATTTGAATTTATATGTTTCATCTTAAAACTCCCAACCATGTTCTTCAACAATCAATTCTGTTGGTACTTTTTTATGAGCATTTGTCCAAATATTTGAAATATAATGGGCTCGCAGTAGATGTTGGTGTAATTCATCTTGACATGGTGGTAAGCTTGAAGCATCGAAATTTTTTAGTTTTTTTTTTAACGGCTCATTTACATCATGCAACTTATACTGCCGGTTAAATAGTGAAGATCTGACATCGTTTACTTTTCTTTTTGGAATTGTTCTCGTCAGTCCTGTTCCATATAAGTGACATATGAAAGTTTCTAAGGTTTCAAAAACTTCATTACAATCGAAGTCAGTTTCACCAAGTTGAATAAAAGCATCTTGATACTTATTACATTTAGCGCATGCGTCTAGAATTACTGGTCTAAATGGAACGCGCATCATTATTATTTTAATATTTTAAAATAATAATGATGCAAAATTAATGTCCAAACAGAATTTGTAAAATTATAATTAACTAATGAAAAAAAAATTCAATCAATTTAAAAGTTAAAAAAAATATTGAAAATATCTACAAAGTAAATTTCAAAACTTAAAAAATTGATAATTCCACTATTAAATTGATTTTTATTAATAATTATTTGTAAAATGTTAAAGGAATTCTACAAATTGAATTTTACCTATTGATAAATAGAAATCATATATTTTGTATTTGATTATTAATGTAATAATAAATCAAATTTTTCTTATATCTGAACAACCATTATTTATGCAATATAAATTTAAAAACCTTTTTATTGTAATAAAAAATAAGTAAAATTACTATTTGTTATACCTACAAAAAATATTTAATACATTATAAAATTACTTTAATTTAATAAAATATCAAATATCAAACATTTATTCAATTAAAAATTAATTCGTAAAATATTTATATTTAAGAAAAAAATGTGATTTGTAAAGTAAATATGACTTTAGTTTGAAAAAAAAACATTATCATAATATCATTTTAAAACTACAAAATATTCTATAAAAGATTCAGACGATGACGTAGAGTTTTATCAAATGTTTTAGAAAAGTTTTTCTAAATTTTTTTTTCTTATCGGAAAAATTGTTTGAAAATTTTTTGGAAAAAATCATGGTATAACTTACAGAAAATCGAAAGGATTTTACAAATTAGATTTTACCTTTACAAATTACGAAAATTTTCATTTACGGAAATTTTTTTGGAAAATTTTGAGGAAAACTCTACTTGACGCTTCTCAGAATAGTAACAGAAGTGAGCATACAAATTTTCAAATCAATCGGTATAAAAATATCATAATAAAATCAGTTTGAAAATTGTTACCGAGACCTAAAATGCGCAGGCAAGTGGTACATTTGACCCCGTTTTATGGCTCTCTGTACCAACCCAGCTGTCCGCCCTTTTGGATTTATAGTTTTTAGGGGCTAAATAATGAGCCATGAAAATGGCGGACATATTACTTATCGTTAATTTTTCCCCAAAAAATTGCAACTTCACCCCTGTCCGCCACCCCTTATGTATCCACTCTCGCGTCAGCCCTTTGGGATTTCGTCTAGTTATACCAAGATCTTACTCTGGGCAAATTTTTAGCCATATTATCGATCGTTAATTTTTTAAGGAAGCGATAAGTGGTTTGACAGCATAATAACTGCTTGTGTAGTCTAGTTTTTTCAGTGATTCTAGGCAACCTATTTGGGTTGAGTTTTGATTTGTTCTTGAATGAATTCAGAATCCAGCAGCCCGCTGAAGTATTTAATTTTTATAATATAATTATTTGACAACCTTTTGTTGGCCAACCACCTAGAGCGGAGTTGAGCCGAAATACATTGATTTCGTATGTTCCGTTTTAAATTCGTTCAATCTGTATATATCTTCGACTGATAAACAGTGTTGCTCATATATTCGTTCTACGGATTTTACAGACTCGAAAAAGGAGCGTATTGAAGTTCAGTGGCTCAGCTAATAAGAAATAAAATACACAGCCTAATAAAACAGTTTATTTAAACATTAGACAAAGTTTTTGGATAAAACAATATTTTTGCAAAAGAGTTTGTATGAATTTAACGTTTCTTTTTCATCTGGGGCTTTCCAAATACTTTATTTTGCTTTGAGCCCTTATTTTTACCTTTGTTTTTCATCTTTTGTTTGAAATTACTGTCATATCTAAGTTTTTTAACTTTCCTTTGGGAAGTATCTACCAAATCTGCAAAATGTGATTTTCTTTTCTTTCCACTTATGTTACCGTTTCCGGCAAAGCTGTCGTCCCGGACAGTATTTATCTTCTTTTGTTTCTGTTTTCTTTTCGCTAATCTAGCCTGTACAAGTGCAACTTTATTCAATTCGTTGCTTATTCTATCATCGGCTGAGTCTTTGCCTTTGCCCTTCTTTTTGTCCTTTGGTTTCTCTGATTTATCCTTCTTAGTCTTCACGTTTTTAAGACTTAATTTTTCCTTCTCTTCTTTCCGTTGCTTCTTAGTTTGGAACCAAGGTCTTACTTGATCTTTTTCACCTTTTAACAATTTTTCAGCTCTATTTGCTTGATTTTCGGCTTTACTGAGCACTCTTTCCTCATATTCTTCTTGAAGAATTTCTGTTACTTGAGGCTCTAGTGACTCTATTTTAGTTCTATATTTTTCAAGTATGTCAGGTGGGATGACTCTACTTTTGACTGGATTTCTGGCACGTTTTATTACTTCCTTAACAATTTTCCTTTCTTTTTCGCCAGCTAAGCTTACTGAAACGCCAGCCCTTCCAGCTCTGGCAGTTCTACCGACTCTATGAATATAGTGTTCAGTTGTGGCAGGCATCACAAAGTTTATCACAGTTTGAACGCCTGAAATGTCAAGACCTCGAGCTGCTACATCTGTCGCTATAAGCACATCCACTTGCTTCGTTTTGAACCTCTCTAAATTTTCTAAACGTTGGGGTTGAGTTAAATTTCCGTGTAATTCGGCCACTTTTAGACCTAAAAGACCCAACACGATATGTAAACGATGTGCTTGCTTTTTTGTTTGGACAAACACCATACAATGCTCTCTAAATGTTCTACAGACCAATGCAGCTAGAATTGGTTCTCTATCTGTTTCTTTGTCTGATCTAATTCTAACAAATTCTTGTCTTAAATTAAAAGCCACATCGCGATTACTATCTACAAATAATCGAACGGGTTTGGTAAGAGACACTGCTGCTAAACTTTCTACTTCCTCTGTCATTGTGGCCGAAAATAACATAGTTTGGCGTTTACGTGAACACTGTTTGATTATTTCATTCATTTGTTCAGCAAAATACTCATCTAACATTCGATCCGCTTCATCCAAGATCAACACTTCTATCGAATCTAAACTAAACGTTGGAGTACTTTTCAAATGATCGATAAGTCTTCCCGGAGTAGCTATCACAATATCTGGATTTTTTCTTAAAATATTTTCCTGCGTTTTAAGATCTAAGCCACCGACAGCTAAACCAACCTGTATATCGCTAAACTGGCATATTTGTTTAGTAACCTGGTATACTTGAACACCTAACTCTCTCGTTGGTACCAAAACTAACACTCTTATAACCGTGGTTCCATCTGATGGTCTATAGAGAAGTCGTTCCAAAGTTGGTAACATATATGCTGCGGTTTTACCAGTTCCAGTCGCTGCGCAACCGCATATATCCCTACCTAAAAAATATCGAAAGTAAATAATTGGTTCTCTGAGTAATCAGGATCATTTCTATTTGTCATATATTGGTAAAAACAAAAAATGACGCCGAATTAATACTCCTCTCTTAGAAAACCTTCAATACCTATGTATTGTAATGCCCTTAGCTGGCATTATACCATTTATCACCTCTTTTCGTTTAAGTACAGTACATATATCATTGATGTGGTACGCCCGTACATCCTCGCCAAGTCAGTTACTCATACACCTTGCTCATGTTTTTCAATGATTTCACGTTTTAGTTCAATAGACATCATCTTCTTCGAACCCATGGTTGTAAAAATAAATGTAGTATTGTAATGTACAAAAAGCACAAAATGCAAACCCAACTTATCAACAATACTTCGAAAATGAGGGAAACAGGCAAAGCAGACAGACTGAGGTCTATAGTAAAAATTTACACAGCGTAAATTACACTGACATCGAGAGTGCAATATGGTTAGTACTAGAATCCGAATTTTTGTCAGATTTAATTTCCACTGACCATTTCATTTGTCAGTCCAAGTAATAGTCAAGTCTTCTTCTTCTTGTGCCACTCCTATCGGAGATTGGAAATCATCATGGCCACTGCGACTTTGTTAGCAGCGCGCCTAAAAAGTTCAATCGAACTACACCCGAACCATTCACGTAGATTACGAAGCCACGATATTTTTCTTCTTCCCACACTTCTTTTGCCCTTAATTTTGCCCTGTATGATATTTCTTAAAAGTTCGTACTTTTCACCTCTCACAATGTGCCCCAATAGTCAAGTACAGACCCATAAAATGATCTTTATGACGAGGCCATTAAGATCTATTACCAGTAAAACTACCTTTTATTTATAAACCAAATTAGAAGTAGTCAAATAAGATGTATGAATTTGAATAAAAACCGATTCCTCGTATCTCATACTTGCTTTCATCTCAAAGCAAAATATCGCTCGCTCCGCAGCTTGTATATCAAAACACTCATATATTAGGGCGCTCGTATATCGAGGTACCACTGTATTTATGTATTCATGTATTTAATGAAATAGGTATTCGTTATATGTTTGCATATAGCACTCAAGATTTTATTTCCTTCTGATAAACTTCTGTTTTATACCCAAACTTTGTTTCTTTTGAGACATTTCTAGACAAACAAAGGAAACTAAACACAAAACACTCCAGTTTCGCTGTCTCATTTTTTGCAAGCAACTTTGTCCTCATTAAACTTCTAAGCAAATAAGTTTTGGTAAAAAATTAAACGATGATCCAATAAACAAGCTTTTATGGTATTAACACTGACAAAACTGCCCACGTTAAATAAACTTTAGTATGTTTTTAAAATAAAAATCTAATGTCTAACTATGTATTTACCTAATAAAGCAACAGGAATTGTAGCAGACTGAATAGGTGTAGGATGTACAAATTTCATCTCAGCAATTGCCTTTAATAAAGGCCTTGACAGATTCATCTGATAAAAACTCACAGCTTCTGCAGAATTTAATTCAACCTCTTCAAAAAATTCTTCTGTATCATCATTCTCCGCTTTTACTTTTTTCTTTTTCTTTTCTTTAAGTTTAATCCTGTCATGTTTTAGTTCATCTTCCGAAAGAGATATATCGGAATCAACAAGGTCATTTGTACCGTTTTCATTGTTTGTTTGATCCTCGTCAGCTTGGGTGCCTCTGACTTTTTTAATTTTATCATCAGTTTTTTGCTTTGCTTTCCTTTTAACATATTTAGTCAAATCATTCCAAATGTCTTTGTTATATTCTTCTACGGAACTGACAAAATTAAATTCTGTATCAAAATCTTCCTTACTTCGAGTTTTTTGTTTAGATGGTTGAAACTAAAAGAGAAAATTAAAATCTTATTAAAATTATATTCATTCTGTAAACAAAATTAGTAAAGATGTTGATACAAACAAGGCATTTTATGCAGTTAACTGAATATTATCATCATTAAGTTTCTGTCATTTACTGGTTCTTTTCAGTTTTGGGCAAAAGATAAAATAAGAAGTTATACCTGTTGGTGGAAATAGATTTAAAAAAACAGTAAAAATTGTTTATAGTAATATGTCCAAGAAAAATATGTACAGATCACCTTTTACTGAAGCCAATTGTATTTGCTTGTTACAATTATATAGGAAGAAGAAGAATTAAAATACCAATTTTCTTTATGTTTTCACGCAACATAATTGTGTGGATTAAGATATTATTTTTTATTAATGTTTCTGTAGATGCTTTATACCTAAAATAAAGAAGTATTTGGGGAAAGATGGGTTGTCAATTTGAGTTTAATTAATAGTAATGACAATATATGTGGCTATCCTTGGACCTTTTGCTGGCATATCAGCCTTAAGCACTTTATTTAATGCTATCTATGCAGCCTAAGTTAAATTTCTTCTTCTTGCTATCTCACAAGTCTGGTTGTCCCTACCAATTCTGATTGTGTATCTGGAATATATGCATTTTTCTATGAATTCAATTTTTCCTAGTTGAGTAATTGGTTAACAGCAAGTACTAGAATTGTAATAAGTTTGGTATTATTACAATACATCAAAATAAATTCATTCTTAGCGTAAATTTAGTCTCTGACTTAGTCCTCAGCTATAAGGACCACACCATCCATGAAACGAAGATGATTTAACTTTTCCCCATCATTCATTATTCTTTCTCTCTCAATAAAGCTTTTTTAATTATTATGGAGGATACAGTTTAAAATTGATGTCAAAATATCAGTTTAGTGAATGGGAAATATATATAAAAAAACTAGAGTTGTTCATAGACAAATATACATTGTAAAGTTTAAAGTAAATAAACCACAAGTTTTACAAGTAATTCCTCTAAAACATTATATTTTCTAATTAATGAAATAATAAATAAACAGATTTTACCTCTATTTCCTCATCACTGTTTTCTGATAAATCTTCAACTTCTTCATCATCATCAATAGTTCTGATAATAGTATCGTATTTCTTAACACTTTGTAACATTTTCTATGTCTGATAATTGTCAAGTATTTATTTTATATTTAAACAATTTTGTTTTCAAATATAATGTATTAAACTTTCAACAAAATAAATCAACATAACCATACTTTCTCTTTCTCATTCAAATCTACACGTGAACTTAAAACCAATTTCTGCTCTGTTCTGTAGTGTGTGTTGCGCAGATCTAGGCGGACTGGTATTTAGTGATTTTCTGAAATAGTTGAATGTTTATAACGCAAATGAACTATCCAGTTACAAAATATGTCCTATGAACACACACTTACTTTTAAATGTGATAATTAAAACACAGATTAAAGATTAAACTTTTTTGAATTGATTTTGTAGCCTGTCATACCACAGTATATACCACAGATAGTATTGTAAGTGGTATACGCTATGTGGGGAGAGTGAGTTGCATTGGCCCAGCCGTTTATAATAGAGACGGCGCTACTAGTCACGTTAGGTGAGCATATGTCATAACAAAAGGCATATGACGTTTATGTAAGTGGTGTTGCCATGGTTTCACTAGTTTCACTTTAGTATACATACTATACAATTAAAAAAGATTGTAGCAAATTCTACTAAAATCACAACTTAAATTTACAATAACTTATTTCTAAAGAATTTTGAGTACCATAAAATAAAAATGTGTTAGTGGCAACATTGTAATCCACGCCTTTGCAAATTTCAAATGGCGTTAAAGGGTCCCCAGCCACACACTGACAAGAGCTTAAGGAATTAAGAGGAGGATATTTGTTGCCAATACCTTACCAAAGAAAATTATACCTGTGTTTTATTTTGTTGTTTTCAGGACTTTGGTTTGTTAATGTAATGGAAAACATGGTCATAAAATAAATAAAAACTTGCCTCTACCATAATATATACTCTCTTTGTCTAATTATACATTTATATATAAAAATGGAAGTGTATACTATATTTTTGGACAGAGAGAATATAGTTTTTGACATAGAATACGTTTTTATTTCTTATTTTATGACTATATTTTCCACTTTTTGAATTTTGCCCCCTAAAATTAGTTTCAGCCCGTCCGCATATGGCGCGAGAAACTCTCTCTCAAATCTTTCTATGGGACTTACATTACTAAAGAGCTATGTTACTAAAGAAATACACTAATGAATTGGACAGTGTATATTTTTTGTTGTTGATAGAAACTTTACATTACCCTTTCAATGTGCTTATCTCTCTACAAAGCAAAACTTTTGTTTTAATGTGTGATTTCTGGTCGATGGTTAGTTCTGTGCCATCTGAAATCTGTTTTGCCTAACTTGTTCTCAAGTAATGAGAGGCTGAAACATTTTGGCTAGACATTCTTGTTCAAAGTTGCTCTGAGTGAAATAATTCATCCCACCTTAGTACTAGCAGTTCATGTCTTAATTTTTATAAGCTTTTGAATAGTGTAAAAACTTTATTAGAGAAACACAGAAATAAATAAATAATAAACCTTGCCTCACCTCAGTTGTCACTTGTCAGTTCTAAAACTAACAAATGGATCATGGCTACCAAGAAAATAGGAAGTTATTTGTTTATTATTTTAGTTATAAATTCAGTCATAGGTAAATATAAACAATTTCTAGTTTTTCGCTATAGACGTCTTTTATCATTTACAATTTTATCTTGTTGTAAAACATGACGTTTATTATTTTTGCTTTGCTTGAGCTTCATCATAAAATGTTTTTTAGAAATTAGAATTCTCCAAAATAATAAAATTTGTGTAATCAACTAACCCTTATTTTTCTTCACTTTGTTAACGGTGTCATTAAAGGGTAACCACAAAATCTGAAATACATCAAGATGATAACTTCCCACTCTGTCTCTAATACAGTAATAAACACAATAATGGAAAATATTAGAGGTGTAGGCTCAGAAAATTGAGTGACATACCAATCTTCAAAGATGTAGTCTATTTATAGTCAATGCAGCACTGACTTGCAATAATTCATATTTTAATGCAAGAATAGCAGAAATATACAACTTTAATATGTAATCATAATCTATATTGTCATTGACATGATTGTTGTTGATAATAAAATATATAACACAACTATTAAAACTACCTACTGTTGATGACAAATATTTAGTAGGCGAAATCTCAGTGGAGTGTCCAGAATAATTAAAAATATGGAACCTGAAAAATGCTTCTTAGTTAGAATTTCTGAAATTTGTGTGACATGTATTTAGTTGAAATCCAAGAGAAAAGATCTAGCATAAAATAATTCAGAAAGGGGTTAACTTCTAAATGTATCAAAGAAGAGACTTCAAAATAGTACATATAAGTACTCATAAAAGTACAGGTGCAGGTCTGTTTATTAGCCATGCTAATTTGAGACATATTTTCATAAAACAAACCTGGATATTACTACTAATCTTTTATTTATATCATATTAGTGCAGTGTATTTAATAATTTTTATTAGAACACTGGATTATAATGAAATAGTGGTTGATATAGACATACAATCGTAAAGAATAGATATAGTCAGTTCACTCAGCTTGAGTTTACTAATATTAAAATAACTGAGTAATCAATCAATATGGGTCAGAGAATGGCAGATCTTTTTACGCATTAAATAAATAACTCTGGGACTCCCACCCCCTTCCATGGGAAATAAAGATTAACCATTGTTTTTCAATATTACACAAAATTTGTATGTAGATTTTATTAAGAGATAAATTCTCCTACCTACATATCATAATATAGTAATGACAGGTAAATTCTTAATGTTTTTTCACGTTGATAAAATTATCTACACAATAGAATAAACATAAAGAATGTCCCAAATGAGAGAGAGTATATACCATAGGTGCTGGATACAAATATGAGAACTCTTACCTGTAATATAGAAATGTCTAAACCCTAGAGAGACAGAAGTACAAATAACATAAATAAAATTAGTACAAATGACATAAAAACAAAATTCCTAGAACTAAATACTATTTACTAATTAACACAAGTCTTTTATATGTCTATGTGTGCTATTGTCCATCCAAGTTACTATCACAAATACATTGAATGAATGTAGAGATGTGGCAACCATGTGTGTCCAAGGCTACCAAGAGAAATATGCGAAAACATCAACTTACAGGTTTACACAAAAAGGGCACTACTAACTTATAATTGATTGCTCTTATTCCAAAAGCAGGAGAAATCTTTGATATATTTGGAGAGCACTGTACAAATGTATATGGAGTAAATCCTTGATGGATTTTTTGAGAGCTTCTGTAAACAGACATGTTGCTTTGTGTTTGACTAAATTTACTCTCATTGTATGTTTTTGAGAATATTTTTTGGAACTAGATATTCTTATGCGCACCAAACACTAAGCACTGTTGTCATTTAAATATCTACATGTTTTGCAATGTTGGCAAATTATTGTCAAAAGTGAATACTAAATTAAAAATATAGTTTTATATGTTTAAATGGATTTATTCGAACAATTCATATTGAGTTTATTTAAATAACATTTATTATTGGGAGCATTTTGAAATGCAGTATTTTACCAGGTCATCGAGAGATATATTTTTTTTTTATAAATATATGTTATAAAGTATCATTTTGTAATAGACATTTCTGCTTTACAGCTAGTAGGTAACCACTTTGTATTGTTTAATTTCTTTAATTTTAAAAGCTAAAATTATTAAATTATTTAATATTTAATTCTAATTAAATCTAATTCTAATTAAAGTGTAAATCAATCAGAAATTTACATGTGTGTGCAGGTTGGACAGTTCAAGTGAAACTGACCTAATCAACTTTATATCATTGGTACTGTGTTCACTCCTAGGTAGTACCAATATTCATAATGAGTTAATACACTGTCCAGCTATAGGGAACATGTTATTTTGTACTGTTAAATGCCACTATTGTGCAATATGATGCTTATTAAGTTTGTGTCCTCATAGGAGGATGCTGTAACTGAAATGGTTAAACTAATGAAATGCTTGTTTGGTTTGTTTTATTTCTTCTTTGCAATTGCTTTTCCACTAGGGTACTAGATTACATTTGTTGTAGTTGTGAATTATGAATATTATTTATATGTTCATTTTTATAGAATTTTGAATAACTAGAATTCAAACAGCTAAAATTATTGTTTCTAAACATGTAGCTACCTGTGTAACCCATTATTATTTTTGATTTCAATACATTCAAGGAATTTTTACTTAAATAATTGATAACTGCCACCTCAAATAAGAATTATTCACGTGAAACACTATTTCTTACATAAAAAAATTTAAGTTAATCCTCTTCCTCTTAATTTCCGTATTAGCAAATTTCCAATTTACATAATTATGTATATTTTAGGAGAACTTCAGAGGATTCCAGAGCTGCGAGAAGATCCAGAGGATGACTATGACATTATTAATGTTAACGATCCAGGAGAACCACCTCCCGACCTTTTATCTAGACAGCCAAATCCAAACTCTATACAAAATGCTCATTTAAAACGTTACAAGTGCCATTCTTGCGAACCACCTGATTGTTCCAAACCTTCAACATGTAGAAATGCTATACAGTGCTGGAAATCTCGTGTGAGAGAAAGCAATGGGGAAGAAAGCATTACAAGAGGTTGTACAGTGGATCAAGAACAGCTACCTCTTTATTGCAGGGCAGCTGCTGTTACTGTCCAACATAAAAGACACGCTAGTGGCCAGTTTAAAATTGAGTGCTGCGTGGGAGATTTCTGTAACGATGGTGAATTTCCTGAATTACCTCCCAAGTTTGAGGAAAGCAGTCAGTATGCGGAATCATTAATGTATGGGATGAAAATTGTGGCAGCTGTATTAGGACCGTTAGTAGTATTTGGAACTATTGGTATTATTGTATTGTATTTTCTAAGGAGATATTACAGAAATAGGTAAGAAATACTGTTTACAAGACTCGTTTGATTAAAAACCCATGATTTTTGCTATTTTACTAATTTATTTTCTAAAATACTTTTCCTTTTGTTAAATACACTTGATAATGATGCTTTCCCAGCATCTTTATCCTTTCTGAATCATGATTTTTATCATCCTCGTCAAAATAATGTGTTTTGACCATGATCTCTTGATTACCATCATCTCTCTGAAATGTTGATTCGTTTATAATGTTTTGTAGATTATGTAATGAGAACAGAATGGATCCAGACACTTACTATGCAAGTGACGATTTGCTCAGAGCAACAGCAGCAGGAGATAGCACTTTAAGAGAATATTTAGAGCAATCTATGACATCTGGTAGCGGTTCAGGTTTACCATTATTAATTCAAAGGACATTAGCGAAGCAAATTTCTTTGGTAGAGTGTATCGGAAAAGGCAGATACGGAGAAGTATGGAAGGGTATGTGGCACGGGGAAAATATTGCTGTGAAAATATTTTTTTCAAGAGACGAAGCAAGTTGGTCGAGAGAAACAGAAATTTACAGGTAAGATCTGAATAATATTATAAATTAATCAATAAATCACTTCCATCACTTTATAACACTTATTTTATAGTTGATCAACATGTCTGTAATTCTCCTTATATAAGGCAACCATTTATTTTTATTTCTAGTGGATTTTTTTGTTGGTCCTCTAATTTTATCAGTGCTTGTTGTTTGCAGACTTATCACGTTCATATTCTACAGTTTTGGTCTATTCTAACTCAAGCAATTTTCGGCTAAACAATTACATGTTAGTTGCTGCTAGTAATTATAGTAATATGTGAATGTAATGTACGCTTTTATGAATTTCATATTGAACTAATTTTTTTTTTACAGTACAATTTTACTCCGCCATGAAAACATATTGGGATACATTGGATCTGACATGACCTCCCGGAACTCTTGCACCCAGTTGTGGCTCATCACGCATTATCACTCGTTAGGTAGTCTGTACGATTATCTAAATCATACTTCCTTATCCCATCAGCAACTAATGAGACTGTGTTTATCTTTAGCGAATGGTCTTGTCCATCTACACACAGAAATATTTGGAACACAGGTAAGTCATCTATTAAGGAATATATGAAGCACCTTACTACAGTTGTTTTTCTGTTACTATTAAGCATACTTGAAAATCTAAATACTGATTTATTTATCAGAACACAAAATGGTCCCTTAATTATCATTTTTGCCGTTAACATTTATTGTAGACAAAGCAAACTCGTCTTGTTGCGAAATTTACTATTTAGTTAAGTATCGAGGATTTATCTGTATCAGCACAGTCAAGACATACCTGAATACCATGATATTCTGTCTCAAGTCCCACCTTTCTTCCTGTTTTTTTTTCTTTTTAGACATCCCTGGACTGCTTTCTACTGATCCAGTGATGTTAGCATCTCCAATATTTCTGAGATTGGTTGCAGCCTGAATACCAGCTTTCTTTTAAACAGGTTTGTCTTAGGGCTACCTATCAGTCAAATACCAATAGAATATGTGATACAGCATTTGATATTTGGCAGTATATGGCAAGCATTTATCATTTTCAGCCTTTTCGAATATACAAACGTGTGGCCTGATACATCCATATCTTATGTCAGCATCTGTGCCAGGAAGTAACCCAAACGCCAGTGCATGCTGTTCATTCATCTTAGATTCCTTCTGAAGTCTCTTCCCTTCTCTTTTTAAATGTTCCCTTTATATGTATATTCTTTCCTTTCTTCTCTCATAAATTATTTCTCTTTTTCTCACTAACACGTGATTCAGAACACACACTGTGATGACTCCTAGAGTGTTGTCAGAACTGTTCTTTATGTACCGACCTCTCAGGATGAAGGGTGCTCCTTCCCTAGGGGAATGTTACTACACCTTTTTCTCTCCGTTTGCATGTCTGTTCAGCCCCCAGCCTGCGTAACTACCGGAATACTGCATTAACCATACTCCTGTTCTTTCTGAAACCATACTGGGTTGCAGACTCCCTTACTCTTCAATTGTTACCTAGGTTCGTCCTCCTAGCGTCCTGTACTCTGGTACAGTTTACCTTTGTATAACAGAAGGCAACAGGTCTATACTTGACTTCCTCTTGTGGAAATAGTACAAGCTTCGAGACTTCTTAATTCACCAGAAATCGCTGTGACAAGCAGCATGTTCATAGGTTCCATAGATTTCCAGATTGATTTGATTATTTTTATGATTTTGCCTTTTGGAGAGTTAATGTATCTCCAATTGTAAGTATATCAAATTGAACGCTCATTAATGTTTAAGTAAAGTTTAGCATTTACTTAGTCAGTAACCTGGAAAAAGAGTTCTGTAGTCATGAAATAAATACTGAAATATTTATTCCATGTTCAAAAGATAATCGCAAAATTTCAAGTTATTATTTGTGATAAACGATATTTTATATTGCATTAATTTTTTTTTTAATTTTTTTGGAAGATGGACTAGCCAATTGGCTTTAGTTTGACCAATGTACCAGATGGCTTTCAGTAAAAAATACTCATATACAACCTTAACATGTTGAGTGCTATCATCATACAAATAAAAAAAGGATCTTATAATAATATAAAGGAAATATAGTATACATATGGCATGGTGTCTAAACTATACCAACATTCCATTTGTTTAAATGGGACATGTAAAACTAATAAAGCACATCGTAGTAAAATTATAGACTGGTTATCGGGATACTAATGTCACATGAACACCCAAAAATGTGAGACTGTATTGGGTTCATGTGGCACTCAACGTGTTAAAATTATTTTGATCGCATTTTTACTACTTCCAAATTAACCTGCTATTACCTAGCTGTATTCTGTTATACATTTGTCTTTTCGCAGCACTTATACATGCTAAAATTTAAATTTAAGATAGTGCTAAAGTAAAGTATTACTTAAAAATTTTATTTTATTTTCAGGGAAAACCAGCAATAGCACATAGAGATATTAAAAGCAAAAATATATTAGTAAAAAACAATGGTACCTGTTGCATAGCTGATTTTGGGCTAGCTGTAACTCATTTCCAATCTACCGATGAAGTAGACATTGGATCCAATCCAAGAGTTGGAACGAAACGATATATGAGTCCAGAGGTTCTAGACGAGACGTAAGTAATCTTTTGCTGTCTTTTGGGGAAGTTTTCATCAACCTACCAGAATGTATTGAAAAATTCTTAGCCTAGTATAGAAGCAAACACAATTCAAATTATTTTATTCTGCAAATTCCATAGGTGGACCAACTGATATGGGAAGGGGCTGGTATTATTTGCAATCTTTTTAATGATATACTATACATCAGTAAATACCATTTTTTTTTCTTAGGATACGAATGGATCATTTTGATTCGTTTAGGAGAGCGGACGTGTATGCACTTGGCCTCGTTTTCTGGGAAATGTGTAGGAGGACGGTGAGCAACGGAATTGCCGAAGACTACAAACCGCCCTTTTACGATGTTGTGCCTAGTGATCCGAGTTTTGAGGATATGAGAAAAGTTGTCTGTGTTGATCAGCAGCGTCCTAATTTACCTAACAGATGGGCCAGTGATATAGTATGTATTTTAATGAATTTACGTTTTATATTTTTCCAGATAGTTTAGGGAACTATTTAATTTCTTTAGCCAACAAGAAAAATTAATGATTTCCTGTTATATACATACATATATATATATATATATATATATATATATATATATATATATATATATATATATTTGCTTGTACTATAATTTTTAATATAGACACTCACTTCTTATCAAAAAAAAATTGTAAAACTGATAGCAATACGTGTTTTAGAATGTTTTTTATAAGGGACAAAAAAATCGACATTTTTATGTTTTGTTTATTTTTAATTTTAGAATTTTAGTCACTTTATACCATTCTTGCTTAATAGGTGAGTTAAAGATATTGTCTTTTTGCCATGCAACGACAACGTTGGACGAGATGAATAGAGCCGTGGGCCGTGGACAACCGTCGCTCAAGACCGATATTTAATTTTAAATGCCAGAAGGCAGCCAATAATCACAGCACCCGAGCTGGTTAATGAATTAGAGCTTGCACATAATGTAACAACTAGCAGCAGTATTGTGAGGAATCGTCTCCATGAATCAATCTTCGTAGTCGGCGACCACTGAGATGTCCACCTCTATCTAGAGGCAATCGCGCTGCAAGATTAACCTGGTGTCAAGAGTTTCAGAATTGGACTGACAATGACTGGGTCACAGTTTTGTTTAGTGACGAGTCTAGATATGGATTTCATCCAGATTCTCGTCGGACAAGAGTTTGGAAACGACCCGGAAATGGAGAACGATTACGACATCTTCAAGAAGTGTATGCATACAGAGGTGGTACATTAATGGTATGGGCGGAATCATGATTGACGGAAGAACTGACCTCATTTTCCCACGTGACTTTCTCACAAGTCAGCAATATTTGGACACTATTCTTGAACCTTTTGTGCGCCCGTTTGTTGTTGCTGTTGGAGAAAATTTTTACTTTATGCATGATAACGCTCGACCACATGTTGCGCATATTGTAACAAACTGGTTGGATAACGAGGGTATTGATGTATTACCGTGGCCAGCACAATCACCGGACTTGAATCCCATTGAGCATGTATGGGACATGCTCCAACGAAGAATTACTCCACATATGGGCAATATCTACAATCAGTTTCAATTAAAAGAGCTTCTGAGAGAACAATGGACACAACTACCTCAAGCAGACATTAACAACGTGATCGGAGATCGGACAAATGACATTTACCAACAACAATTATCTGACAGTCCAAAGCATACTTTTCATAAATGAAATCCTTTTTTAAGACTCTAACCAGTTCGACTGCGTTTTTATCGAAAACGGTTGAAATTATCATGTTTAAACAAGAGTACCAATTTTACGTAAAAATGATGTTTACGTCATATTTTCTAATAAAAATTACTAAAAAGTTTTATCAGAAAAAGTTTAGACTCAATTTGATCATTAGGAATGATCCACGTGGCGCCCTCTATGACAAAACGTAAAGTTGTAAATAAAATACTATTTCTTGTCTAAGATTATGCTTCTGTGCCAATTTTGTTAGCAATTTATAAATATACAGGGAAACTATTAGCAAGAAACGAAAAACAAAAATTAACTGTATCTTTAACACCCTGTATCTTTTTTCTCAGCAACATTTTATTAAGGCATATTTGGCCCAATAGCCATATTTTGGTCCAAATAACATGTTCTTAGTCTATGTCCCAATAGTTATGACTCACCCTGTATAGGGTGCCATTTAAAAAATTGTATGTTTGCTATACCACGTAGTTATTAAACATCCTGTAGAATTCCACACATTTTCCAAGTATGAACAATATTATTGCGTACATTTTTTTCTAATTAAGTTTTTTGGATATTTTGTACCACAATGGAATTATCATCGATGTCGTACTAAAAACTCACCCTGTATGTATACCGGGGATCTTGACAATACATTGTCTTTTTTTACAGTATATATTTTTTATTGCGTATTATTATTATATTTACATTTCTTGTATTGCTGTTATTTTGAACTGACTATAATTTAAAATTTTTAGTTGTTAGCTGGAATGTCAAAACTTATGAGAGAGTGTTGGCATCAGAATCCAAACGTTCGCCTGCCGGCCCTTAGAATAAAGAAAACTTTGTTAAAGTTAGCTAGTGCAGATACAGTTATAAAGATGGAAGATATGGAAATTTGCGTCTGAAAGAAACAGATCGGTATTTAATAAAATTATTTGTTATAGTACCGAGAAGTCTTGGGTTATGTACGGTTGCGGGAACAGATTAGAGGATAGTGTTATCGAACCATTTAAAGACCAAAATTAACTATATTGTTCTAAATAAAGTATAATCACATTATTTTCTTTGCGAAATTTTGATTAATATTTTCTTGTTCGTATGAATCTACAGCACAGTACCTAAATTGTAGAAAGTGACTCATATTTTCAATGTAGATGTTTGCGGGTTTAACGAGAGAGGAAATCGACGAGTCAACGGCGTGCGGTTTTTATCAAAACAAATCAGGCTTTTAGAACGAATTGATTGTCATAAAATTATTTTCTTATTTTATAGATGACTTAGATGAAGAAAACTAGTCCTGTTAAATATATATTTTGGGAAAAGCTCTTTATCCAGTATAGGCCAGTATTTGCCTTTCTTAAGACTTCCTCGTTTCTCACCCTATCTGTCCATGGTATGCGGAATTTTCTTAGCAATAATCATCTCAGTTTAGAACTAAGACAAAGAATGGTTAAGTGCTATGTTTGGTCCGTACTTTTGTATAGTACAAAAGTGTGGACGCTAAAAGTATCGATCATGAACAAAATTGAAGCATTGGAAATGTGGGTTCATAGACGAATGCTGAAGATACCTTTTACAGCAAGGAAAACTAATGAAGAAGTACTAAGGAGCGTCAACAAAGATAGAGAACTGCTAAACTGTTAAACATCGAAAAATGTCTCATCTGGGACATAATATGTCGAAGAAGTGTCCTTCATTTAACCATATTTCATTTCTATACGTTTTTTTTCATCTCTTCGAAATTCCGTTATTTGTTTCAGATACTTTCTGCACCATAAAATAATTTTTTATTTTTCAATAGGGACGCTATTCCTATTCCTCTTTTTCTTGAAATACCTACCTTTAAAGTTCATTTCACGTAAAGTACGTAACAAAACACGTCTTGATATTTTTGGAATATTTTCATTAGATTATAGAGAAGAAGCATTTTTTTTATAGTTGGTAATACATTTTTGAAATAAAATTCATGTACTGCACGACGAATGGCCTGTTTGGTTGTATCATCCAATTTTATTTGTTTCCTACCTTTTATCTCAACCTTCGAAGTATTATTATCGTTTGTTTCATCGTCTATTTTAATTACTCTGTACACACTAGCTTCGGAACTACATCGCTTACATTCATATTTTGTTCTCTGGCTCGAAGTCCTTCAAATACATTTCCAATCATAGTTTTTTTTTCCACGTGTTAAATTATGACGTTTCTTTTTGATACTCGGTTCACTATACTACTGTCAATCATATTAATTATTTGTCACCAAATTGAATTAAACGAAATCACCCAAAATTCACAAAAAGTAAACGTGGAAGCTTCTTCTCTAGTAATAACACTACAAACAATTCTGTTCTTTACTTTATGAAACCCCTGTCAGTGCGCTTATGAAACAGACGAACAGATAATAGACAATAACATTGCTACCCGAACAATGGCGTTGTTGCCAGTTACATCGCCGTAATTTGCGATGATGTTGTTGATCGCAGACATTAGCTCCCGTTAGAGAAAAATATTAACTACAACATTGCAGATAACTTCAAGTTGAATCATACACGCTGACAATGTTACATTTTTCTCAGAACCCAAATCTTTGCCAAAACATTTGAACAGTTTAAAAAGAGACCAGTTATATTATTGAAATTGATTTCATATAAAATGAGATCTTTTCTATCTCAACGGATATTCTTTGAACAGTCAGAAGATGGTTTTTGTCAATTTTTAAGAGATTAAGAAAACAAAAATATTTTTTTGTAGGGTAAACGTCCAATTTTACTGGCCTACATAAAATGATTAAAAAATTAGTCACTTTCTACAATTGTGATATTTGATTGTATTTGAGGTCACACACCAATGACAGCATTTTTTTTATGGATTCAAAATGGCAAATATGCAATGCTTTTTTACCGATATATTCTGTTATACATTTGCAGTACGTGTGATTATTATTTGTAAATGATGTGGATATTTATTTAACATAATTTTTAACGGCCATCTTCTAATCTGCGCCTCAATTGTAAAAATTGGTTGAAACGAACTACTGTAAATAATAGCGATGCAAAAGAGATGTTGTGATAAAAACGAATGAATGATCTACATATTTTTACAATTTATGATAGACGTTTTTCGTGTCTTAGGAACTGAAATTTATTCAACATTTTTTTTTTAATTTTAAGTTAGAGTAGTATGTATGTTAAACGGATTATTTATTTTATTCAATAGTAGTTTTGTGCCATTAGCATTAAAAACGCTGGTTGAACTGACTTAATAAATTGTTTTCCTTACTTTTATTTTCTATTTATAAAATGTATAGGATTTTTTCTAATAAACCACATCGATCCGCTGCTCAGATGGATGCTATTATAAGTATACAGTTGTGGGATCATTGAATTAGTAGAGGAACGTACTTATGAACTCAACCTACAGTTTGGCAATTTTGGGAAAACTCGAGTTTTATATTTTTTACTGATCACCAAATTGGCAGCAAATTTTTTAGGATCAACATCAACAAATTTTGAAAACAATTAAACATTAAATTTTTAAAATAATAACCTTGCATGAAAGGGCCGGTCTTCTATAACCTCCAGATAAATATTGTCCTATCTGACAGATAGTTATCTGAAGGATAGACATTTACTTATAAAATAAAATGTATCCGTCTTTTTACGTCAAATTATGTTGCGGTTACTTATCGGTAAGATAAATGTCAAATTTATTTCAGAACACTTTCTTGTTTCAGTACCCTGTCCGATTATTGAACGTTGGTGATCAGATTGGCAATAATAACTTTGTTTACGGCCGCTCTAAATAAATTAGCGGTGGTCTCTTGATACCATTCTCGGAGATTTCGGAGTCAGGATGTTCTTCTTCGGCCTGGGCCCCTCCTTTCGGCGATCTTACCCTGTATTATGAGGTGTAGAAGGATATACCTCTCTGGATGTCTCATTACATGACCGAAATATTGTAAATTTCGAATTTTTATCATTTTTGTTATTTCTGTGTTCTTTTTCATTCGATGTAAAACTATTTCATTTCTTATTTGATCAACCCAACCTATCCGTAATACTCGTCGATAAATCCACATCTCGAATGCCTCCAATCTTTTCATTAATATCTCTGTAAGGGTCCAGCCCTCCATACCATACAGCAATTTTAAGGGTTAACGTAATATCTCTATTAATTAGAATTTTCTTTAATTTATGGAAGGCGGCTCTGGCTTTTTCAATGCGTATTCTTATTTCTTTATTTACATCCCAGTTAACGTTTGCGCCCAAATAGGTAATATTGTGGACTCTTTCTAACTCCATTCCATACGTTCTGATGTTCATTGGTTGTAACTCCGTTTTGCTAACAACCATAAGTTTTGTCTTAGAAGTATTAAGTTTTAGCCCATATTCATTACATGCTTCGGTTACCCTGTTTATAAGTCGTTGCAGGTCTTCTTCATTTTAGGCAATAAGTACCGTATCGTCTGCATATCTGAGATTGTTGACATTAATTCCGTTGATTTTAATGCTTGTAGCTTCAACGAAGGCTTCTTTGAAAACCAATTCGGAGTAGATATTAAAAAGTAGAGGTGAGAGAATGCATCCTTGCCTAACTCCACGTCGTATTTCCATTGCTTCCGTTGTGTTGTGTCCAATTCGTATGTTTGCACATTGATGCCAAAAAACAAAAATCCCCCCGATTTTTAAAAACTTATTTGAAAAATATATATTTGTACTTACCTCTTTTATCCAAAAACTTTTTTCTGTTAGAAATTATGTCTATGCCAAAATGAAGGGGGTATGTGGACTTACCTCCTTTATCTAGGATAAATATTTGCATTTTCTTTTGAATAAGAGCTATAACCAGGAAAAAAATAACATGGATGTCAAGTAAACACTTATATTTTTGGTTTTACAAAAGACTGACAAACACTGAATTTCTAAGCAGCTTTTGAATCAGTCCAAGGATATTGTACCACCTTCTTAAAACTTTTGTTGCTCTATGATGGCTTCATAATACCACTTATCCCTTTCTGGAATGAAGCAAAGCTGTTCTTTTAGATTGTCTACCTTTTCTTTGCTTAAGGATCCAGTATTTTGGATATGTCTTGGAATGTTGAATTCTTCAGGTAGAAGGGATGGGAAATTTTTCTGCTTGAGGATATATACCATTTTGAAAGGTGTGTAGTAATCGTAAGACTTCTTGAAAAGGTATGATCCAAAGATATCTACGCGAATCCACTTGATTCCAGTTTTGAAATTAACTTTTTCATTAAGAAGATCTTTTTTCTATTCATTAGTTTCATGGTTTTCATAATATTTTCCGTGTCTCTAAAGTGATGTTGCATGTCTATCACCATATTTTTCTTGGTTGAAGAAACAATCACATCACGATATTCATCAGAGATGTAAATGTTTTGATGTTTCTTTAGTCGTTTCTCAATACGTCCAAATGCTCTATCCGAGTCTAAGTACGAGTGTCCTACCTCTGGAAACTTGTGCTTAATCGTTTTAAAGATGCCTTTGCCCACAAGATACTGAAACAAATATACCATCAAAAAAATTTTATTTTGCCCGGCACACGAGTCCGTCCACAAAACTAGATGATATTTTCCTTTGAAGGCTGGATCCACTTCGATTGTTCGTAGAAAACAGCTAAAAATTTCCGAGCTCAAATTTATTTGAAATTTTTCATTTCTTCCGTCAGTTCGGCATTTGTCTAGGTAAAGTTTATGCATTCTAGGGATCGAAAGTTGCGGTGAAAGATATTTTTTGTGAATATTACAATGCCTGGAGTAGTGCGACTCTCCTGCTGGGAAACTGGAAGTATGCTCAATGACGTAAGCAGCAACTTCAGCAGGGGTCTTGTTAGGTCTGACTGCGTGTTTTCCCCTTCTGTCCGGTTCAGGAGCATTTTTCCCTGATTTTATTGAAGTTTCGATTAGGTCAACCTTTTTCAAGCTGATTGCAAACAAGGAAATGAAAGCCCGTTTGCATACGGTAGTTTGCCGGCCACTACAAGTTACATTGTATTGGTAGGTGGCAGTTTTATGCTTTAATGCTCCAGTTTTCTTTCTCATTGGTTCCCTTTTTTTAATGCTTTTAAAAAGAAGGCAGTTTTTTGCATTTACATCTAGTTTTTAGTAGGAAGAAAATATTGATTCCCTTTCTTCTACAGTTATTGACTGAAAACACTTGTAGCGGCAATTTTCATTGCACAAAATCCCAGAGTTAACGGTTTTAGCGGGTTTTACTTGGCCTATTTTAGAAATGTAAGCCAGACCACTTTCTCTGCACTTGGCACGTTTTCGTGCTTTCCATTCTTTAATCTTTTTCTGTCTTTTTCTAGTTACTTTTACTTTTAGTGGAAATATTTTTTTCTTGGTTTTAGTGGTCAAATTAAGAGCCTCTTCATTTCCATTTTCAGGAAGAGCAACGATCTCATCATATGGAATTTACTTGTAGTTCAAAACTTTTTATTCTTTGTGGTATGGATGAAGGAAGTAAGTACTTTATCTTGTTACTTACCTCCTTCATTCACTAGATATTTAAAGTAGTATGGTCAATTACCTCCTTCATACGCTGGCTATCTCAGTTATTTAAATCATAGAAGGCTGGGGATAAGTGGAAAATTTAATTTAGCACTTACCACCTTCATCCATGCGGATAACTCATTTTCGTAAAAAATGTCACGTACTCCCTTCATCCACTCACCCCTTCAATTATATTAATATGTAATTAATACAGTATTATTAATTAAACGTGTCGTTTCAAGAACAAAATATGATTGAAATGTCAAATGGTGGTTGTTCAGGTTTTTTTTCCTAGATGGCGTCGTTAGTTTACTGAACAAACGGTCTAACTTGTCATCATAGCCTTTTATATAGATAGATGGTGTCAGTAGTATTGAGCTGAAGTTAATAGCCGACTTCTTTGATGGACAATTAATAATATAGATAGTTGTCTCATCGTTTTGTCATTGATCAGTGTGACAGAATCACAATAGGAAAAATCCTTATGAAGGAAAACAAATATCCAAGCCAGTTTTAAGTTCAACCGTGCGTTTTATGTTTCCGTTTAAATAACCATCCATTAAAAGGTGTAACACCTTATTTTATGCGCACATATTTTTAATATTTGCTGTAGAACTAATTTTAATTCTAAGACTGATATTTTTTGTTTTTATTTTACTAATAAGTGCAACTACAGAATTTTATCTGCATCTTTGTTCTCATATTTACTTGTTGTTTTTTTTTTATTTATACTTATTTACTTGTTAATTACATCCATATGTTTTCGAATTAAGCTCACAGATATTGGAACAGATTGCAGACTTTTTTTGGTAGCTTATCTAACAGTGCAGATTTTTAAATTCCAACAGTTGATGTACAATAATTTTTATAGTTTTTAATACTAAACTTTTTTCACGTTTCAGAATTGCTTATTACAATGAAAACAAATGTGACAAGTGGAAAACTGCATAATATATTTACTTAGTAGTTGCAACAAGATATTATTTATACAGAGTACATATACATCACTACAGCACAGTACCAAAATTGTAGAAGGTGACTCATATTTTCCATGTATTTGGGAAAAGCCCTTTATCCGTTTAAATTAACCCTACAGTAGGCGCGCCGACTACCGTTTCATAACCGGGCGCGCTGTGTATTTTGTACACAAAACACATTTTAGTTGATTTTACTAAATTTAGTGCGTTTTAACAAAATGACAACCACGATTTACAAAAATAGTTTATTGTTACATAAAAATAAACATAAAACATGTACCTACGGGTTACTTCACTCGATTTCTTCTGATTGCTACCGTTCATTGTTCTTACATTTTACGCAGGTAATTGTGGTTTCTGAATGCATTTTACATACAAATATTCTACATAGCCCACATGTAACTGTTGTGCTGGAAATTTTTGAGCCTGGACATATTGCACAACGTCCACGTTTTCTAGAGCTTTGCACTTCTGTTCTAGTAGGTTCTTCACATGATTTATATTTCATTAGAAAACCTTGAATATCCTGAGGAAGATATCGCATTGTCGATCTTTCTGAAAGATGTACTTTCATTAAACTCAAGCTTAAATTCTTTAGAAAAACTCGGCGACATATTTTGGGATTTGTTTTATTGGCACAAAACAACACCTGCGCGTTGATACCCGCCATATCCATTAGAGAAAAAAATATAATTAGTGGCCATCTTCTGGTTATTCTTTTTACAGAATATGGTGCACACATTTGGTCAATAGTATCCACACCGCCTTTTGTGGCATTATAATCTAGAATAATTTCTGATTTTTTAGTTTCGACGTCTACGGTGGCAGTGTCATGCATCGTGGATAAAAGTATGACCGACTTACTTTTTTTTGGAACAAATGAAACCAAAGTGACATTTTTCTGGAATCCAAAGAGTGACGTTCCCACTTATTTTTGTTTTTGGGGTAAAAATTCAATAGGTATTTCCCTTTTCTATTTTTCTCAAAGTGCCAATTGTAGTTATTTTATTTTCCAAAAGGGAAATAGCTAAAGGATAACTTTTATACCAATTATCGGTTGTCAAATTGCGATTTGAACCTTTTATATAATCAATAAGCCTATCTACAATATCACTGGGAGAGTTTGATACAGCATAAGGCCCCTCAGGTTGCCGTCCACAATAAACCTCTAAATTTCCAACAAAGTAAGTTTGTGCATCGCCCAAAATGAACAGCTTGATACCGTATTTTGCTGGTTTATTTGGTAAATACTGGATGAAACTACAACGTCCTCTGAATCCCTCTAGTTTTTCGTCTATTGTAACAAATTCACCAAGATTATAGGAATTTTTACAGTTACTAACAAATGCGTCCAATATTTTTCTAATTGGTGCAAGTTTGTCATATATTTTCCGTTCATGTCTTGTGGTTTTGTCATCAAAGCGCATTGAACGTAACAAAAATAAAAATCTTTTGTAACTCATTACAGCTCTAAGAATTTCTATACCTGTTCCATCAGATGTCCAAAGTTCAAGTGCGTTAGTATGGTTAGCCTTTTTAGTGCCTAGGAGGTAAAGCACTCCCAGTAACGCCATTATTTCACTTTTTGAAGTATGTTTTATATCTCGTTCTCTTTTATATTGAACAGATTCTTTTTTACTATCAATGTACAAATTAGTAAATTGTACGATCTTCTCTAATATATCAGAATCTATAATTTTTTCAAAAGCTGAAAGTTCTGAGGTCACTTTTGAAGCCACTGCCTTTGGTCCTGGAAGTATTTTGATAATATTTTTCTTTTTAATTTTTGATTGCGACGACAGCGGAGTCTTACGCCATGCAGTTTTTTATCTTTACCTTGAAAATATTCGAAAGCAGCCGTACTTACTGCAGTATTATCCTCGAAGTTACTCTCTCTGTCGTGGTCATTCTGTTCTTGTTCAGATTCAGAATTGTGGTCATCATGGTGTATTATTTCTTCATCTGTCTCAGATTCATCGGAATATTCTATTTCACTAGTTTCTGTTTCTGGGTCTTCATTAAGAATTTTATATAACCCAGCCTCAGTTAAAAACTTCTTTCTAGCCCTGCAAAAATAAAAAAAAAAGTAACACACAAATAATATAACAATGCAACTAAATTCTTACATGATATTCTCTCAGCGTAGCCGTTATATTCCTTCTCAATTATGTTGCAATGTAACTACATCGCTTACATTCATATTTTGTTCTCTGGCTCTAAGTCCTTCAAATACATTTCCAATTATAGTTTTTTCTTGGCGTCTTAAATTATGACGTTTCTTTTTGATACACGGTTCACTATACTACTGTCAGTCATATTTATTATTTTTTACCAAATTGAATAAAACGAAATTACCCAAAATTCACAAAAAGTAAACGTGAAAGCTCCTTCACTAGTAATAATACTACAAAAAAATCCGTTCTTTGCTTTATGAAACCCCTGTAAGTGCGCTTATGAAACCGACGTACATATTACAGACAATAAAATTGCTACCCGAACAATGGCGTTGTTGCCAGTTACATCGCCGTAATTTGCGATAATGTTATTGAACGCAGACATTATCTACCGTTAGAGAAAGATATTAACTACAACATTGCAGATAACTTCAACTTAAATCATACACTCTGACAACGTTACATTTTTCTTAGATCCTAAATCTTTGCCAAAACATTTGAACAGTTTAAAAATAGACCAGTCAAATTATTGAAATTGATTTAATGTAAAATGAGATCTCTTCTATCTCAACGCATAATCTTTGAACACTCAGAAGAAGAAGGTTTTTGTCAATTTTTAAGAGGTTAAACAGATTCTGCAATAATACTCTAATTTGTTTATTAAATAATAATTAAATTTTCTCCTTTTGTCGAGACAAAAATTGTTTTCTATAGGGTAAACGTCCAATTTTACTGGCCTACAAAAAAATAATTAACACATGAGTCACTTTCTACAATTGTGATAATTGATTGTACTTAGGTATCACCTAGGAAAGATGGCAATACAATCTTCTGTTTGGTGTTATTACAAATTTTTTTGCACAGTAAATTACTCAGTGTAAACTGACTCTTCTGAGTAAGCTTATATTACAGCGAAATATGTGAAGTTGACCATATTCTGTGGAAATTAAAACAGTGTGTTGTATTTTTATATTTTGGTTTATTATTGAACATCACAAATAGTTAAGTATCTAATAATTTACTTTCCACTTATATCACCAACTCTACATATGTTTAATTTTATCTATTTAAATTTCAAGAATTTACTTAGTTTTCTACTTGCCTTAGTATAGCATTGACAAAAGACAATCACTTTCCAGTCTTAGTACCATTCTAAGCAAATTGATTATTTGGAAGCAGATTAACAAGAAGACAGTAAACATTTTTCTGTTTACACATTGTTGCTTAACCCAAAGCATCCAATTCATCAAATAGATGTACGAGAGCAATGTGAAAAGTGGTCAGCCTCGTCCGTAGATGTTATTGCTATTAATGAAATTACTGTTTGATTATGTAAGCGTATTTGTTACTAAAGTGTATAAAAAATATGAATTTAATCAGACAAATTGTTTGATTGATAATTGTCATTTCTAAACGGATATTACCAAACAGTTCCCAGCTTTCACTGTATTTCTTTTCTTAACCGTTGCCGTCAGTTCTTTTTCTCCTATCTTACAGGTTTAGTATTTCCATTGTGTTATTTACGTCACCTTTACACGACCTTTGTATGCCATAGCGTGGCATACAAAGGTCTGAAGCGTTCTGAATCCATGGAATCATTACTTTATCTGTGTTTTTCGCATACATTCAACAAATTTTGAATGTTTTCACATAAGTTTTTTCCACTTTAAAGAAAAACATAATGCAAATTCTCACCCGCATCTATCCATAATCTTCAGCAAAAGAAAAAACGTCAACAAAGTCATTCTATTACGAACAAGACAATTGCATATGGCGAGTGCAGTATACGTCCTGATTACTTTTGTACCTCACAGAGGGCGCTGCAATGTTTTGGCACGAAGGTCGGCTACTTTTGGGATAGATAGATAGATAATAGAGTCATTAATATTTATTATCGATAAGTGTCTACCGCAAGGTAGCAGATGATCGCCTCTGGACAGGATCGTACTTTTATTTTCGATTTGCATTACTTATTTGATTGTTAGGTGTGTTTAAAAGCCTGTCTTTATCATTGTATTCTAAAGTTATAATAGTTGCAAAAATATTTACATACACTACATTCGCATATTTACAAAACTTTATCATTTCTTCTAAATGGAGTACAAAAAGAACAGAGAAAAAATATTTTCGAGAATTATTTTCAAAATTAAGGTTTGTCTAAAAGCTGGTTTTATATCGTTATCAACTGAATTTAAAGATATTTACATAAATTACGTATACATAGAAAGTTTACCATTTATAAATAGAATTCAAAAAGTACTTACATTTAAAACCACTTACATGAACAAGTCAGTTCCACTATCACTGTCGTTATCTAGATCTATAATAATTGTTTCTTTGAGCGACCTATCTGTATTTTTCCAACTGTCATTGGTTATTTTCTCCATTTCTAATTCAATTAGATGAATCACAGATGCATTTAGGATTGGACGAAACATTACTTCTCCTTACCGATGCATTTAGCTCATGCCATATGTGTTCAATCGGATTGAACATGCAATTGTAAGGAGGAAGTATTAATATTGTATCCCATTTCTTCCGCCAAATTGTCGCAATAATATTGTTTTCTGACGGAAAATGGATTATAAAGTTTCAAGTAATCGTTTTTTAGAATAATTATCTTCATAATATATATCATTTTCCAGCATATATTCCTGGATTCTATGTTTGGTCAGAGAACAACCGAACACAGAGAAGCGACAGTCCTTTGAAGTTACGTGGCCAAGCCGCCAACGACAGCTAACAACCAGAAAATTAATAGTCAGTGGGCATATCACACAATATAAATTCTTAAGAGCGTAGGCGCAAAATTTCGGGACAATGTTTTTTAAATGCATTCATTTTTTTCGAATCCTGAAAAAACTAATAAGTATTTTTGAAAAATTTAAACGCAGAATGAAAGACTACATTATTACTGAGGGCTGAAAGTCCCTGAAAACTTCTATAATGTTTATTTTAATAAGTTACAGGGGTGAAAAAAAAAAAAGAGAAAATTTAGTGTGATTTTTAATTTCAAATATCTCATTCAAAAAAACTTTTTGTTTATTCTAAGGGACTTTCGGCCCTCGGTAATAATGTAATCTTTCATTTTGTGTTTAAATTTTTCAAAAATATTTGTTAGTTTTCTCAGGATTCGAAAAAAATGATTGTATTTAAAAAGCATTGGCTCGAAATTTTGCGCCTACGCTCTTAAGCGAAACAAAGAAATTACTAAAAATCTTAAAATTACAACAGAACAAGACTTCAAAATTGCAAAAACATGGTTGCAAATAAACGAACTTACATTAAATTATGAAAAAACTAAATAGGTACTCATCTACTTTTTGCTATAATATATATATATATATATATATATATATATATATATATATATATATATATATATATATATATATATATATATATTCTTAGGAAATCTAAATAAACTTATTCCGTTTCCTGTCACAGATGAACATCCGCGAATCGCACAAATATATCCAGACATTTTAAATATAAATTAAACTTTTAACTATAAACTATATCTATAAACTTATATATTTAACTATAACTATAAACTATAACTATAACCTTTTAACTATAAATAAATTATATAAATGGTCAAATGCACTTGTTGTGTCGAGTCTATACCATAGACGCCTACGTCTATGGCCATCGAAAACAACCAGAATTAAAGAATAAGCACGTGTTTTTGACAGTTAAACAACCAGAATCGGGCATGCGTATACAAAAATGGTACACGCTTTTGGACCGTTGTGTCGCTTCTATGTGTGTTCGGTTATTCTATGGTTTGGTGTCATTAGAACATGGAACTTTATTTATGGAACTCTACCACTGTGGTAGCTGGCATTGTCCATCACAATTACACAGTTCTCAAATAATTCTGACGTGGTGTCATCATGATAGTCGACACAGGAATCCTTAATGTTTTTGCATGACAAGGCTAAAGCATTAGGTAGAAAACCATTTTTTATCCTGCATGGATTATTGTAATACGTTTTCCTTTATCTGATGAAACTTTTGTTGTACAGCGACAAGAAGAATCTGCCCAACCACATTTTGGAACGTCATGGGTGTCAATACAAGGTTTTAAATACAATTAAAGTCAGAAAACTGCAATATCTGGGACATGTCATGAGGGGCGAGCGTTGTAACTTGTTGCAATTAATAAATACAAGGAAAAATACAGGGTAGAAGGAGTCGCGGAAGAAGACGCATCTCCTGGTTATACAATTTGAGAGCTTGGTTTAACTGCACATCTGCTGACCTCTTTAGAGCAGCGGTATCTATATATTGGAACAGATAAACAATTTGTCTTTCACTTTCTCTGTTTATAATAATCTAGAAAATAATTTTCTAAAATATTTTTGCCTCTGTTCTTTTTGTACTCTAGAAATGATAAAGTTTTGTAAATATGTGAATGTGTATGTAAATATTTTTGCAACTAGTATAGTTTTGGTAGACAATGATAAAGACCGACTTTTAAACACACCTAACAATCGAATAAGTAAAGCAAATCAAAAATAAAAGTACGATCTTATCCAGAGGCGATATCCCGCTCTTGATGACCCTCTTAGATCTCTAGTAGGACTGCGCGGTTCAAGTAAACACCGATTTTGTCATTATCAGTGGAAAACTTTTCACACTGCTTTAGTATGTACTCTTCTTACTGCACACTAGTATATATGTTTGATCTTATTTATGATATTCTTTGTTTTGTATTCGAATTGCGTAATAGATTATCAGTTTGTGGATATTTTCTACATGCTCACAATGAAGTCAGTTGTATCTTGTTCGAGACAAGCACACTACAAACCAATTACAACTAATTGTGCCAAATTATGGAATAAGTTCTTATAATATAACGAGTATATCGAATTTACTGTATCTTTAAGCAAAGTTATTTTAGGTTATGGATCATTGTTAATAAGTTAGTGCCATTTTTTAATCCCAATATGTTATTTTATATTTATTGTTAGTGAATGTAACAAAGTAATATCGGAGTAACGTATCAAATTGTGTTTTTGTTTTGCGTCAGATTTGAACTGATTGTGTAAAAAAACATTTTTGTAGAAATGTTTGCTAGATAATTTTGTAGACTACTGTGTACTACTTTTGCAGAAATGCAGTTTTTTAGAGCTAGAAGTAATTTTTTTTTTTGAAGAAGTTAAATTGTTCTCAATTCAGTTTCTTTTTATGCTTTTGCAGTTAATAAAAAAATCCTATACGTAAAAATGATAATTCGCAAAAATATGGTATAAAAGTAACGTTTTGGAAAATTCTTACGGAAAATTGGAAACTCTTGAAAATTTGGTATGAAATTTTTAATTTCAAAACAAGTTACAAAAAATGCGATACTTTTTGCATAATAATTTTGTATTTCAGCTGTGTGTGCAAAATTCGAAACTTCAAACTTTGCCGTGTAGAAAATTCTTTATGTAAACCACGAGTTTCCTTCTTGTAGAAGAACAAACAAACTTTCAAAACCAATTTGAACAAATTGAAATCAGTTAATTGCAGTTCTCCTCCACACAAAGTGTACGCTACTCTATTTCTTGTAAAACAATTTGGTTTAATTACTATTTTCGTTGGGGATAAGCCACAATATAAGTTTATTTTATATTTTTAATAAACTTATTTTAAACTTATATTCAGAAGAGAATTAAGAAAATAGCTTCAAAAATTTGGTTGTTGTCTTGTTCTGGAACGAGTAATTTTTGGGGTGATCAAGACGAGAGGTGCTCTTGTGTTCAGTCAAACGAATATTTATGATTCTTCTAACTTACAAAGAACCACAACTACAGAGAATACGGTAACATCCTGGAGGCAGCAAAGTATCTTGGATCTCTTAGATCTTTATTTTCTCGATAAAGTGTGTCGAATTCTTTGCTAAGTTATCAGATTAGTCAATGGATGAATATTAAAGTTGTTAGGTTTTGCGAAATTGTATATTGACTCTAACTCCCTGACGAGAATAGGGCATCCAGGACCTAGACCATTCTGCCATCGGCCTCTATTCCCAGCTAGGTTTACCAGCTCGCTCCCAAGTCTTCCCAACACTTTGTGCTTCCATTTTCATGCTCCTCCTTCAGGTATTTCTAGGTCCACTTCGCCTTTCCTTTGTATTCAATAGCAGCATCTGGTTTCCTAAGAGTAGGGCCACTTCCGTTCTCTTATTTGCATTTTAACATCTGTTTTCTTATCTTCCTCTACAATTCTTCGTTTGAAATACTGTCAGGTCACCAAATAGTCATGATTCGCATAAGACTACGATTGATAAACATCTGGAGCTGTGGTGTTATTTTTCTATCTACTTTCCAGGTCTCACAACTTTGTTCAGACCTGTCAAGATGCCAAGTTTGATTCTGTTCCTCTAGATAGAAGAGGGCTGAACAGATGCAGCGTTCTCTTTTCTAATGCGACTTTTACTCTATTTGCTGTTACATTTCCTAGATATACAAAGTAGTCGACTGCTTCTACCATCTGATCTCCAACAGCCAAGGGCTTGTCTATATTTATTATCTGCTTAGTTTTAAGAATATTAATCCCAAGACCTGCAGCTTCACTAAATGACACATGTCTTCCGCAAAGTCGAGGTCTTTCATATGACTCGTTAAGTTCCCCTGACTTCTCCTCAGGTTTTTTGCGACCTTCCTCTTGACAGTGCGAAGCACTGAAAAGAACAAAGTGAGTGAAATAATGCAGTCTTATTTATTCAGCTTAAAGTCATGTAAAGTGTTGCGTGGATCTGCTTGCTTTGCTCTTGGTTTATACGGAGGGTAATAATCAGATGGACGAAACTACAATTTGCTCTGAAACCTGCACGTTCCTAGTGTAATCTGGTTTCTACAGACTCTTTAATCCGGGAACAAATATTGCTGCATACCGAGAATAGGCTAATGTTTCATTTTCATCTCATGCCTTCGCAAGAAGGGACCTTAAGAGATACCTCCTGATCTGGCGAAACAGCCTCTGAATTTCCTGACTTTCATTCTTCACCATTATCTCCCGGTTTAAAAGTTCACGAATCTGTTCCTCTCACCTCTTGAGCTGTTATTCCCGAGTTTTTATAAGCGACATCGTATATATGATAATTCTTCCTTCCTTCCATGACTTGTTGTATCCTTCTTGTTTTCTCTCGATTTCTTTTTTGTTTTGAAACTGTATTGTTATCCCCATATTTCTTTTTTATCCATCTTCCATTGGTACAACCATCTTTCTTAAGTTTTAGGTTTTAGTGTTAACGCCATCTCATTTAGTTCTTGTGTGTATTTTATCTAGTTCGCTTCCTTCCATTTTTATCTTTCCACCAGTGTGAATTCTTGGTAGGTCTGCTTTTCATGTTAGAATTCCAGCGATCGGGTTGTGGTACAAGTTGAATTCTTTTTAAAGACTTTCGCGCGCTTTTGCAACGTTGCCACATTTAGTTTAGATCTTAGAATGGGAGATGAATTTTTACGAGTTGTAGAAAGGTATTAACGAAAAGAATATTAGAAAATCATAAAACAAAAAATATTAAAAGATAACTTTATATGAAAACTCGTATGGACGAAAATACAACTCCCGATTTAGTTTTTATCATCTGAAATTAATTCTATGGAACATTGCTGGAATTTACAATAAAGCTCCCGTTACTTTGTTACGTTTAACACACGTAGACTATTTTAAATATAGACATTTTAATGATAATTATTTAATATATTTCGACATATCTTGCGTTGCTTTAAAGGAATTAGGTTTTTATATATGAGAATGTTTTAGTAACAATTGTTTTGTTAAAGTTGATACTTATCATTTAAAGTTAAATTAGGGCAAGTTTTTAACATTATTTGGATCTTGGAGATAACGATCTGGAATGGAAACGTACATTAAAATGTAAAAATAGTACAAGTTTTGCTCGAAGCTATTTTATAAACAATTTAAACAAATATATTTTATTAGTCAAGAGACATCATCCGAACACGATTTTTGGTATTTTTTCTATTTAAAACACGATGTTTTTTTTATTATACCAACAAACTGAGGGTACTTTGTACTACAATCTGATTAAGAAGATCAACGAGCAGTTCTATTTTGCTCTGCTTTTACACTAAGTATTTCCACTTCACTAACTCGGAAGGGTTTTGTCCTCTTGAGCCTTCTTTCTATGTCTGTGTTGTCAAGGATTTGGATGACCTCGATGACCTTCACATGTTGAAGTAGACGTTGTTCATGTCTGCTGGCACATTTGGCATTTATTTTTTCTACTGTCTCGATCTTTAGATCTCTGTGGATGCAGCTGTTTTACGTACTATGGAATTCAACGCTATTTCTTAGTACCATATTCTGAAACTTTTGTATTACTTCAATTTTGTTTTTACTGGTGTATCCATGACGCCCAGAACTGTGCGCCATATGTCCATACTTGTACTAGTATTTGTCTGTAAATCAGTAGTTTGTTATCAATTGATTGTTTAGAATTTCTTTCAAGCATCCAGTATGCAGTCTGGGAAACTGGGCAAACACTGAAGCGGAGATGAGAAGAATAAAAATAGACATCTTAGGGATGAGTGAAGTAGGATGGTCTGGTTCAGGAAAACAAAAAACAAAAGATGGATACATCTATTGGTCAGGAGGAACTGACGCAATATGAAACGACTATATTAGTATCGGACAAAATTGCGCAGTCAGTCATAGACTTCATCCCTCTAAATGATAGAGTAGCAATGCTGACATTAAGAACAACCTATAGAAACTAACCTAAATGTTATTCAGGTTTATGCTTCAACAAGTGACAAATCAGAAGAAGAAATTGAAAACTTTTTTAACAATATGGATGAAATAATGCGACTGACAAAAAAAGGCGAGATAACGATGATAATGGGGTGACTTTAACGCCAAAATTGGTCGTGGTGCCGAAGGAGACAACATAGGAGCATACGGCCTCGGTACCAGAAACAATAGGGGAGATAGACTGGTACAATTCTGCGTAGAGAACAACCTGTTAGTAGCTAACGCCTTCTTAAAACAACATCCTAGAAGGCTATACACATGGAAATCATCTGTAGACAGAAAAGATAAAATTGTTAGAAATCAAATTGACTTCATTTTGGTCGATAACAACTTCAAAAAGTACATAAAATCTACTAAAACATATCCTGGAGCTGACATTCATAGCGATCACAACCCAGCTATAATGGATTTTAGACTAAAAAGGTTTCTTACAGTTAAAAGGGAAAAAGTGTCAAGAAAAATAGACATCTCACAACTGAAGAACCCTGAAAAGAAAAATGAAATAAGGATCAAGGTTGAGAAAGAAATAGAAACGCTAGAAAACTTGGTACAGACAGACGTTGTAGTAACATCGACTGCTCTAAAAACGAAAATAACAAAGATACAAGAAGACGACATCGGGTTCACGAAAAACAACAGAAAACAAGAATGAATAACGCAAGAGATCATGGACCTCATGGACGTAAGACGAAAACATGAAACAAACGTAATAGAATACAAACGAGTCAATAAAATCATTAGAAAAAAGTGCAGAGAAACTAAAAAAACTGGATGTCAACCAAATGCCTACAAATTGAACAACTTCAGGAAAGATAGGACACCTTTAACGTCCATAAAAAAGTGAAAGAAATGACAGGTAGACACAGAAAGAGACAAGAAACAATATTAAGAAATGATAATAACGAAATAATAACAGGTACAGAAGACAAACTTGAGAGATGGAAAGAATACATTCAGATACTTTTTGACGATGATAGACCTTGTTCTCTACCATCCACGGATGATCGAATAAATGAAAAAGGTCCAAAATTAACAAAAGAATAAGTTGATGATTCAGACAATATCAGTGTCGAAATACTTAAATTAATTGCAGACAACGAAAGTAAAAGCCTCGACTTAATAATAACTATTCAATAAGATATATGACTCAAGTAAAATACCATCAGACTGGCTAAAATAAACATTCATAACATCAAAAAATCGAATGCCTTACACTACGATGTCCATCGAATATTAAGCATGATGTCTCATGTCCTTAAAACTTTTCGGCTCAGAATTATTCATACACGAATGTACAAGAAGTGTGAATTTCAGATGAGTGACACTCGATTCGGATTTCGAAATGGACTGGGAACATGAGATGCTCATGTTCCCAGTCCCATTAGACGAGGTTCAAGGTGGCATCAAGATTAACGGAAACAGCATAGACAACATCAGGTACGCTGATGATACCGTCCTAATAGCAAGCAACGCACAAGAACTACAAAATATAATAAATGCGGTAGTTCGTCATAGCGAAATGTTCGGTTTACATCTAAATGTTTTCAAAACTAAAATTCTACAATAGTATTTTTAAAGATACCAACAAACATATATTTGGGAGCAAATATCAACAGCCAGTGTAATCCAAAAAAAGAAATCCTATCAAGAATCAACAAGCGAGGAAAACACTCATGAGCATGAAAACATTTTTTACAAGATCAAACCTTGTTCTAGAGCTCAGAATTCGAATGATTAGATGTTACGTTTTCTCTGTTTTACTGTATGGCTCTGTAACAGAAAAAAGAATAGATGCCTTTGATATGTATATATATACAGACGGATGCTGAGAATTTCATGGATACAAAAAGTTAGCAATGGTGAGGTACTTCGCCGCATGAGTAAACAAAAAGAATTACTCAGCATAATCAAAGAGAGAAAAATACAATACTTGGGTCATGTGTTGAGAGGTAAAAGATATGAATTACTCCAGATCATATTGGAAGGTAGCTAAAACACCCGAGGAGATGGTTTGACCGCTCATCTACATAAATCTTTCGCGCAGCAGTTTCTAAAACTACAATTGCCATTTGGATCGCCAACATTTAAAAGGAGACGCCGCAATAAGAAGAAGATCCACTTCATCTTTCTAAATTTTATGTTGAGTTCTTCTCTCTTCTTTTTAATGTGGACTTTCCAACTTTCCAATATTTTGCAGAATCTGCAACAGGGACGATATTGTTATCTATTCTAAGATGCTGATATCGCTCTTTTTTAAAACCGATGTTAATATTTTTTTAATTCACTGTTTTATTAAGATGTTGCAAAAATATTACCTATTTTGGTTCTTTTCCTTAACTTAGCCGTTTACTAATTTCTTAATACTAAAGTATCTTCTTATATTAGGTCTTAGTCCTTCTGTTTGTGTATTTTGTATTTTTGCTAAATAGTAAAATTGAAAGTTCGTTGCTTTATAAATAGCAAGTCAATAGTAACCTGATAAATGCAAATTTGGACTATATTTTACTAAATTTAGGTTTAGTACAGGTTTATGAGAAACACAATCTCGTGATTTTACATGATTATTTGACGTTACGTATGTATTATTATTTTTTGGAAAAATAAACTGCCATATCCAAATAAAGTTAAATTATTGCCAAAATCATGTTATAATCAATCATAGCATATTGTAACTCAGTACCTTTGTAAATATTATGTTGTATATAATATGTACATCTCTGAAAATATCTTGATATCATATCTGTTTTTGAACTGCTCAAATTAGACGAAGTTTGTTTTCGTGTAAGTTTAGCAGTTTGTTTATTGTTTCAGTTTATAATTGATTCATATCAAATCAGTAAATAATTATGAAAATACTCAATACATACTCAGTGTTATCATAATCAGTATTTTGTTGTATTCGTTAGATTTAAATACAGAATCATATGTTAACATTTTGTATATACATTCATGCCATGAGATGGAATATTCCTTGAGCAATATATTTAGTTTCAAAATTATTTTTGTAGTTTTAATGCAACCCTTGGTATAAAACATGCTATCGAACAAAATTCCCTGTCAATATTGTCACGCTAATTGAAGACTTATTTACAAAAACAACATAGCCCACATTTTTTACTAAATTTAAGCTGCTCTAAGCAACTCTTTGTTTTAACGTACATCGGATAGTGTAAAAGATATTTTACAAAAACGATACAGGCCGCTGGAAATAAATGGCGAAAATGTCGATGTTTGACAAAAACTACGTATTTGTCAATTCTTTTTAACAAAAACTACATATCTTTGAGCAGTTAAGTCCAAGAACGATATTTTTAAAAAGAACTTTATTTACAAGGGACTACTTACTACAGTAAAATGCAAAATAAGAGTGACGCTATACAATGCAAAAGTAAATTTATAAGCTCGGTGACGCCGAGGTGTGGCATACTGACGCTGTCCTTTTATTATAGCTGAATTAGCAGTTCTGGTTTCTTAACTTGTGTCTATAGTCGGTGTCAAGCTGTCAAGTTATATAACCTAACCCAAACCAAAATTCAGTATAAGTTTATACGTTTATTCGTTTTTGATCAAAATGAATGATCAAATAGGTGACTCCGGACTAAATAAAAAACGAAAATATAAAGAGAAAAGGGAAAATGTAATAAAAATGAAGAAAGCTAAAGGTATTGAACATACTGTGCCGAACTTGCTTATTTCGACGTAATATATAACGCCCATATAACGGTTGCATCTTGAGACGGCGATGCAATATAAATAGACTTTCACATGTTTTTTAAATTTTTTAAAAATAGTTTATATTTTAAAAGTTATTCGATCAAATGTCGCTTAATTCGTTAATGATTTTTTAAGATATGCATGAGTTAAGATCCGAATATCGGATTAAAAGACATATTTGGCGCTTAATCTGATATTTCAAAATAAGAAATGCTTGTTATAATAATGTTTTATTAATTTTTTTACGTTAATACATATAAAAATTTACCTTTTTGGAGGTCTGAATTCATGAGATTTCTAGCCGCTTTTGCTTCATCTTGATGAGTATCTCTCAGTCTCTCAAACTGTTTTTTCTCTTGCTCAGATGTAGAACTTTGAATTTTAACTGCAAAATTATCGCATTTATTGCATGTGTCCTTTTTCAGTCGTTTTCTTTGCAAATTAAAATTGTCATAAAATATGCGTTTATAGGAAGAAAAAGAAACACTATCCTGATGTTCTTCTTTACACAAGTTAAACATTTTGTCTAATGTTACATCACTATTTAAAAAAAGGGGTTCACTTTGATTTCTACAATAATGTGACTTTGGAAATTTGCTTATGTGGTCAATAATTCGAAGCTTCGGCTCGAAGCTTTCGAAATGTGGTGTTATAGGCGCATCTTACGTATATCCTGGGTTGACAGAGTTACTAATGTGGAGGTCCTGCGTAGAATGGGGAAAGAATGTGAAATTCTCATGACCGTCAAAACTAAAAAGTTGGAATATCTAGGTCATGTAATGAGAAATCAAGAACGTTACGGCCTTCTCCAACTGATTCTCCAAGGGAAAGTAAATGGTAAGAGAGGACCGGGAAGAAGACGCATTTCCTGGCTTCAAAATTTGCGAAAGTGGTATAACACGACTACCACTGAACTGTTCCGCGCTGCAATAAGCAAAGTGAAGATAGCCGTGATGATCGCCAACGTCCGGAACGGATAGGCACTTTAAGAAGAAGAAGAAGGTCAATAATTCTTTGTCTACGATCTTCAGGCATTTTTCGATGGATAGCTGTCTTTTCTCCTCTGCGATCTTTAATGACATTTGTTGAACTAACTTTTTTTAAGTACCGGTCTACTCTTGCCGAGGATATTCTCAAAGTTTGAATATACATTTTTAAGCATACTTCTCTACCAGCTATACACAAGTATATCCTTGTGTGGGTTCTTTTAGATGTTAGTTTAGCTCTTTTTCTTTTTATAGGCACAACAAAGACGGAAGAAGATATATAGAGGCATTTAGCTTGATAGTTATTAAGTGCCCAAAATTTGTTGAATTCTTGTTGCCTTTCTTCCAAACTTATTTTGTCGTAACATTTATCTTTGCAACGATAATCTCTAAACTGTCTAGCTTCTACCGATTTGCCCTTTTGACTTACATACGGCTTATTGGTTTCGCATAAAACTTTTCGAGATGGCCGGGATTGATTTTCTACTCGTCTCTTGCGACCTTTTATTGGCCTTCCTTGTTTATATGATTTCTGTTTCTAATATATTTTCTTTATTTTCATTTCCTTGCTCTCTAGCAGCTTCTGTATGACCTCCATTAGATTCTTCGGAGGATTCTTCATTATTTGCGTGTGTTGTTAAATGATTGTCGTTTTCTAAGCCAAAGGCTTCCTCGTTTGTTTCTTGCACTTGTTGTGTACTACTTTTTACGTTTTGTTGGAAGTTTAGCTGAAAATTTTCGGCTGTAACTTGCTCGGATCTAGTAACGTTTGTGTTGTTTTCCATATCAACACTCAAACTTCTATTTCCATGCAATAAATCAAAAGAATGCGGACTCGTTGAATGGTTTGAGACATATAGGCTAGTGCAGGGAATACTCACATTAGAATAGGATATATCCAATAATACTGAGTCCTCAGGTAATTTCTCCTCTCCCATAGAACTGACTTCATTAGGGCAGGTACTTTCATTATTTAATGTCGAGTTTATTGATGCGTTCATTAGAAACTCACTTGCTTCGTATGCTTTTTGCACCTAAAAAAGTACCTAGTTAAGTAAAGTTACAGTAGTTTAAAACACAAGTCATGAGAAATCTTGTGTTAAGCGAAAAGATTTCAGTAAATGACATTCATATCGAAAAAAACACTTCTTATAAGTACTTGGGGCATGAGATACGCATAGGAAGAGATAATCAAACGTGCGAAATAAGCCGCCGCATATGACTCAGTTGGGTGGCATTCGGCAAACTGAGATATGTCCTTAAGTCAGAACTGCATATTATGTGTCTCAAAATAAAAGCCTAAAATCAGTGCGTCTTGCCAGTACCTACATGTGGTTGATATAGTGCAGAAATTCTAACAGTAACCTATAAAAGTAGTAATAAAATTTGTGTTACACAAAGAGTCATGGAACTCTCGATGTTAGGCATTTCTCGTAGGGATCGGATTACGAACAAGGAAATAAGACGGAGAGCAGGAGTACAAGATGCCATAGAAATTATTATGACCCTTAAGTGGAACTGGACGGGGTACGTAGCTAGAATGTCGGATAACAGACGGATACAGCGAATCGTACATTGGAGACCAAGATGCGAAGCATATGGAAGTAGAGGTCGTCCGCCAACAAGATGGTCTGATGACATAAAACGGATCGACAAAAATTGGATGCAAACACCACAAAATAGAAATACATGGAGAAGACTGAGGGAGACCTACATCCAGCAGTGGATAGATCGGGGTTGAAGGATGATGATGATGATGAAAGTTTAAAAGGTAGTAAAAAAGGTAGTTTAAATGGACTCACTGTACTTAAATGTAATTATATATAATACGTACCTCCGGCTCCGGTAATAAATTTTCATTCTTTTCCAAGGAAAAAGAGACTGCACTTTTTTTCTAAAGCTGTACATATAAGTTTGTAACTTCTAGAACTTTTATTCATAAGGCTTGGATTATTCATTTTGATAGATTAAAAAAGTAGATCTAAGCTAATTATTTTATTATGCACGTCGTGTAACCCGATAAGAAATGACAACACTATGATCACTTGTTGGTTAACGACTGAGGTACAATGATACAATGATTCAACAGAGCGCGCATTTTGTTTTAAAATAACGAATTACCTGACAAAGAATGTCTTTTAATTCGATATCTTGAACGTTAGACAATATGTTGTGTTTTGTAATAAAGAACTAACCGACTGTTCATGGCGCTTGATTCGTTATTACATTTAAGAGATGCGGATTTTTGTTTATGACAATGGATTATATACCATTATTGGCGCTTGATTTGATATTACAATTTTTGTTGTAAGGGTTTTTAATTCTGTAAAATCAACTTGGCGTTTATCGATATTACAAATCCTATTGTGTGATTTTTTTTAATAAAATAAAAAATGTCGCTTAATACAGGCGTTCAAAAACCGCTTTTTTTGAATTTTTTTTTCACCAAACCTATTTTTATACATAGATTTGCACCCTAGCTGCAAGATGGCACTATTATCTCGATTTTGAATTTTTGGCGGTTAATCCGTTATAACATAACGCGGTCCATTTATTGTCGATTGCATTGTCAGAAGTAGTTTGTTTGTTTCTACCTCAATACACATAAATGTGTATAACAGTTTAGACATAAAATAATTGTTGAGTGTTGGTTAGCATGAGTGATGTGAAACGTAAACTAAAGACTTTGTGTCTTGTATTTTCAAGAAATTTCTGTAAATCCACATTTCAAAGGTTTCTTTCTAAGAGCCTTAAAGTATTTAATTTGAGCATCCAAGTTTCACACTCATATAAGGAAACTGAATAAACAGCAATATACGAAACGTACCTAAGCGTAAGTTGATGTCTAGATGACTAGTTACATAATAAATTTCTCATTTTGTTAAATGCTAATCTTGCTTTTATATTCTAATATAAAAGCAAGATCAGCTCAAATAAAATATTTGATTAAAAGGAAAACATAATCAGTTTGATTTTGTTAATATTTTTATTATCTACATTAATTTTACATAATTTAATTATAAACTCAATCTAGTGACAATTATAGCGGCTAGTGTCTTCAGGTCTCTTGGAGAAGTAATTTTCGTTTTAAAACATGACAAACATCTAAAAAAGATAAAATGTAGTTAGTAGTTTACTAGCGGACCAACTCGACATCGAGTTTTTTAAATGAAATTTTTATTTTGCGAGAAAAATTAAGAGATTAAGAGATTAAGAGAACTCTACGTTAAATTCTCTATTGATTTGACTAATAAAAATGAAACCGGAAGTCGACCTCAAAACCGGAATGCAATTTTTAGTTCATCAAATGTCGACATGGATATTATTTAGCAGTTAATTTTGCATCCTAATCACGAATCCGGTGTCAGATTTGCTCTATCTTGACGTTTTATGCGCGTTTCGGGTCACTTCTGGTGTCGGATCGCAACCGGAAATACATATTTAGATTCGTCTCGACGAGACCTTTCGATCCATATATACATTGTGGGGTCTAAAACTTAAAGTAAATTTTAACTTCCGGTCATCTCAAAACCGGAAGTGAATTTTTGTACCAAAAGTATATCTTATCTCGTACGTAATACTAATAATATTCCGAAAAAATATTTTAATTATCTAATATGGTTTATGAGTAAAGTGGTGGACAAGAAAAGAGCTTAGCGTTTTAGTATATAATATTTGTTTTTTTTAGATAAGCTTTTAGATGAGCTTTTGATAACTCACAAAAATAGTGAAGCTTTGATATCCGATTCTAAAAAAAGAAATAGATAAAAAAATATTACGGGTATCTAATCGTTTTAAATCATAAAAGGGATTTAGTGTGGACCTAGGTGATTGCTCTATTAGAAATAATAAAAAATATACTAAAAATTGTTATCTATTGACATACAGATATGATTATATTCCAAAACCATGGGAAGAATCACCATGAAAATATTTAAATGGTAATCTCAACTCGAATAAAGGGGAGAAAAAAAAAATCGTTATTTGCCTCATTTAAGTGGGGTTATGGGCTGAAAACATGGGAAAAGTGGGTTTTTACGAATTTTAAGGATTTTCCGGAGCGAGCATGAAGAATTAAACCCCGCCATTGAAAAATTACCTACATATTTTTAAATTTTTTTGAAAAATTCAAATATTTTTCCTGAGCTTAATTTTAATCAGAAACTCTAAAAAAAATCATAGGTTTTTGGGCATTAAAATGTATGTTCGTAATTTTTTTTTAGGTTTTGTAAAGCAAAGCCACTGAGCTACGGATGCTACTAAAGGGGGTTTCTAAATATGTACTCTCAAATAAAAAAAAAACCAACTTATTCCGCTATAGCCTGTGTTTGCTGTATTACAGAATTCTAAAAATTACTTTAATGTTTATCTATTAGACAATAAAATAAACCTTACCTCCGGCGAAGCAGTATACATACATTTTTCCATTTCAAATACCATATTATGAAGAGGTTTTAAATCTAAAAATATACAAAATATATTTTCAAATGATGCATGCATTAGGTATCTTAAAAAAATTAGTAATTTATTGTAACGATCAAATAAATCGAATTAAAAAATCTACACTTTTTTCGATTTTCCGGCAAAACGGTGCATCATTTTTAGCCACATGTTTAGATTTTTTTAAACAGCAAGTCACCGTTAATCAAAATAATTCAAATTTTAAACGAAATATACACTTTTAATTTTCTCGAAATTTTCAGCGAATACATACATCCAAGTGGAAATTTTTCTCACGAACAGTTAGATGTAGGAAAATTCTGAGTTTGGCAGAAGAACGAGCGGCCAATTTTATGTAGGAAATGTGCATTCGCTTGACTCTCGGACCAAAATTGACGCCAATATAGCCAATTAACGAAATTTGATAAAAATTCAATGGTCTACATTTTTTTCGATTTTCCGGCAAAACGGTGCATAATTTTTGGCCACGTGTTAAGATTTTTTTAATCAGCAAGTCACCCTTAATCGAAATAATTCAAATTTCAAACAAAATATACACTTTTAATTTTCTCGAAATTTTCAGCAAATACAGCCATTAAACTGGAAATTTTTGTCACGAACCGTTAGATCTAGGAAAATTCTGAGTTTAACAGAGGAACGAGCGGCCAATTTTATGTACGAAATATCCATTTGCTTGACTCTCGGATTAAAATTGACGAATATATAGCTATTAACGAAATCTGATAAAAATCCAATGGTCTACAGTTTTTTCGACTTTCCGGCTAAACGGTGCATAATTTCTGGCCACATGTTTCGATTTTTTTAATCAGCAAGTCACCCTTAATCGAAATGATTCAAATTTTAAACAAAATATACACTTTTAATTTTCACGAAATTTTTAGCAAATACAGACATCCAAGCGGAAATTTTTCTCGCGAACTGTTAGATGTAGGAAAATTCCGAGTATGGCGGAAGAACGAGCGGCCAATTTTATGTAGGAAATGTCTATTCGCTTGACTCTCGGACCAAAATTGACGCCAGTATAGCCGATTAACCAAATTTGATAAAAATCCAAGGGTACCCCCTTGGAAATTTTTTTCCAAATTTTACAAAAAAAAAATTTTGTTTATTGATTTGGTACATGCACTTGGTCCAGCTTATTCCAAACATGTGTTTTTTTCTGATCCCTTAACCCCAGTTTGCCGGAAAAGACGAAAAATCAAATTAAAAAATCTACAGTTTTTTCAACTTTCCGGCAAAACGGTGCATAATTTTTAAGAACATGTTTAGATTTTTTTAATCAGCAAGTCACCCTTAATCTAAATAATTCAAATTTCAAACAAAATATACACTTTTAATTTTCTCGAAATTTTCAGCAAATACAGACATTCAACTGGAAATTTTTCTCACGAACCGTTAGATGTAGGAAAATTCTGAGGATGGCAGAACAACGAGCGGCCATTTTTATGTAGGAAATGTCCATTCGCTTGACTCTCGGAACAAAATTGACGCCAGTATAGCCAATTAACGAAATTTGATAAAAATCCAATGGTCTACAGTTTTTTCGATTTTTCGGCAAAACGGTGCTTAATTTCTGGCCACGTGTTTAGATTTTTTTAATCAGCAAGTCACCTTTAATCGAAATAATTCAAATTTTAAACGAAATATACACTTTTAATTTTCACGAAACTTTCAGCAAAAACAGACATCCAAGGGGAAATTTTTCTCGCGAACTGTTAGATGTAGGAAAATTCCGAGTATGGCAGAAGAATAAGCGGCCAATTTTATGTAGGAAATGTCTATTCGCTTGACTCTCGGACCAAAATTGACGCCAATATAGCCGATTAACCAAATTTGATAAAAATCCAAGAGTACCCCCTTGGAAAAATTTTTCCAAATTTTACAAAAAAAAAAATTTTGTTTAATGTTTTGGTACATGCACTTGGTCCAGCTTATTCTAAACATGTGTTTTTTTTTTGATCCCTTAACTCCAGTTTGCCGGAAAAGACGAGAAATCGAATTAAAAAATCTACAGTTTTTTCGATTTTCCGGCAAAACGGTGCATAATTTTTAGCTACATGTTTAATTTTTTTTAATCAACAAGTCACCCTTAATCGAAATGATTCAAATTTTAAACAAAATATACACTTTTAATTTTCACGAAATTTTTAGCAAATACAGACATCCAACGAGAAATTTTTCTCGCGAACTGTTAGATGTAGGAAAATTCCGAGTATGGCAGAAGAATAAGCGGCCAATTTTATGTAGGAAATGTCTATTCGCTTGACTTTCGGAATAAAATTGACGCTAATATAGCCAATTAACGAAATTTGATAAAAATCCAATGGTCTACAGTTTTTTCGATTTTCCGGCAAAACGGTGCATAATTTTTAGCCACATGTTTAGATTTTTTTAATCAGCAAGTCACTCTTAATCTAAATAATTCAAATTTCAAACAAAATATCCAATTTTAATTTTCTCGAAATTTTCAGCAAATACAGACATTCAACTGGAAATTTTTCTAACGAACCGTTAGATGTAGGAAAATTCTGAGTTTGGCAGAAGAACGAGCGGCCAATTTTATGTAGGAAATATTCATTCGCTTGACTCTCGGAAGTAGTTTCAAAACATTTTTTTCTTTGACTTTTATGCAAGCAATGGTTGTTGAAATTAACAATTTTTACAAATTCGTTGTGGAACATAGTGATATTGAATAAAATTCTCGTGTCGCAACAAATTGAAAAGACACTGATGTGAATGAAGAGTATTGTTCCTTATATTGTCGTTGTTACGTTTTTCAGATAACAATACTGTTGAAGAAGATTCCATTTTTAAGCTGCGAATCGTTTTAGACCATTTAAAGACCGTTTTTTGTAGATTTCTGTATCCATTCAGAAACATTTGTATCGACCAAAGTTTGATGCTTTATAAGGGAAGGCTAGCATTTAAACAGTATATACCCTCTAAAAGGCACAGATTTGGAATTCAATTCCACTCTTTATGTGACTTAAATACAGAAATCCAAGGGGAAATTTTTCTCGCGAACTGTTAGATGTAGGAAAATTCCGAGTATGGCAGAAGAACGAGCGGCCAATTTTATGTAGGAAATGTCTATTCGCTTGACTCTAGGACCAAAATTGACGCCAATATAGCCGATTAACCAAATTTGATAAAAATCCAAGGGTACCCCCTTGGAAAATTTTTTCCAAATTTTACAAAAAAAAAATTGTTTAATGTTTTGGTACATGCACTTGGTCCAGCTTATTTGAAACATGTGTTTTTTTCTGATCCCTTAACTCCAATTTGCCGGTAAAGACGAGAAATCGAATTAAAAAATCTACAGTTTTTTCGATTTTCCGGCAAAACGGTGCATAATTTTTAGTCACAGGTTTAGATTTTTTTAATCAGCAAGTCACCCTTAATCGAAATAATTCAAATTTTAGACAAAATATACACTTTTAATTTTCTCGAAATTTTCAGCAAATACAGACATTCAACTGGAAATTTTTCTTACGAACCGTTAGATGTAGGAAAATTCTGAGTTTGGCAAAAGAACAAGCGGCCAATTTTATGTAGGAAATAACCATTCGCTTGACTCTCGGAATAAAATTGACGCCAATATAGCCAATTAACGAAATTTGATAAAAATCCAATGGTCTACAGTTTTTTCGATTTTCCAGCAAAACGGTGCATAATTTCTGGCCACATGTTTAGATTTTTTTAATCAGCAAGTCACCGTTAATGGAAATAATTCAAATTTCAATCAAAATATACACTTTTAATTTTCTCGAAATTTTCAGCGAATACATACATCCAAGTGGAAATTTTTCTCACGAACAGTTAGATTTAGGGAAATTCTGAGTTTTGGCAGAAGAACGAGCGGCCAATTTTATATAGGAAATGTCTATTTGCTTGACTCTCGGACCAAAATTGACGCCAATATAGCCGATTAACCAAATTTGATAAAAATCCAAGGGTACCTCCTTGGAAATTTTTTTCCAAATTTTACAAAAAAAAATTTTGTTTATTGTTTTGGTACATGAACTTGGTTCAGCTTATTCCAAACATGTGTTTTTTTCTGAAACCCCAGTTTGCCGAAAAAGAGGAAAAAAATTGTTATGATTTTTTGTATGTGTAAACACGTCATTGTAACGATTCGTTGAAATTTGAATTGGATTGGATGGTTAATGTCAACCCTCATCTCAGCAATTTCTGCGAATCCTGACGACAAACTGGTATGTGTAAATAGTAGCTGCCATTCATCGTTGCAATTTGGCTCAGTCATAGTAGAGAGCTATGTACTCTGGACTGAGTTCGCATTAACTAGTTAGTCAATACAGAGTACTGTTTTGAACATGGAAATGGTAAATACTTTTAATTATTTTCTCCTGATGTAGCTAACAAACAATTAGCGAAATATAGAGATGTAAAGAAAAAAATGAGTTTTGTTTACAAATATACAACAGACTGCATACCTGCTAATTTACTACAAAATTATTTGTTTATGTTTCGGTCGATAATCCAACCAAAAGTCAAAGTGACAAGCAACGCGAAGCGCATACTGCGACACATGTTAGTTTTCGGAAATGGTCCAGATTCTATTCACTTTTTTAACTTATATATCCAAGACAGGACAACGTCTGTCGGGTTAGCCAATTTAAAATAACAATTGAAATCGAAAATACTAACCTGCAAACTTTTTTTGACATGTTGTAACAGCTTGCATAATGTTGTTTTTATATTCCGGAGGTATGAAACCGACGAGCATGTCTTCATTCAGTTTCCCTGACTTTTCCATCTAAAAAAAGAAAATTAATAAAACTTGTTTAAGTTATTAAGATATAAAGCTAAGAATTATTTTAGTTTATTTGATTTCCAAGTATAGGGTTGGCCATCCAAATGAGTCCATCCTGAAATTTGCCAAATCATTTGATTTTAATGCTAAAACAGACCGATTTTTATTCCAACGATATAGATATCTTCTCTTTTAGTACCAGAAACATTTAATTTTGAATAGAAAATATACCTTATGTAGTACATCATTAGACAGGCATTTCGCTAAAGAATTCAGGCATGAATACCTTTTTGTTCATATTAACTCTATCTTGTGAAAAAGTGTTCAAAAATTACATTGAATACCTCTTAAAAACCAAACGCGATGCTTATATTTTGCTAGTGTCAATTTCAACTTTTTTGTAACGCATCAAAAACTACATTAAAGCGAAACTTGCAACATGAATAGGACAATTTATTAAATAACTAAATAAACGGCAAAATAATTATAGACGTCGGTGAAAGGCTTAAAAGATGGCATGAATATATTCAAGAGCTATTTAAAGACAACCGAACTGAGATAGTACTAGAGCAGGAAAAGTTCGACAACGGCCCAGACATAACAGAAGATGAGGTATTAGAGGCGATAAAGCGAACAAAGAACAACAAGGCAACAAGTCCTGACGAAATACCTGTAGACATAATACGGTTAATAGAAGAACAGCAAATTGGAATATTGGTCGACTTATTCAATACAATATACAGTACAGGAATCATTCCCAGAGATTGGCTGATGTCAACATTCATAACATTACCAAAAAAACCAAATGCAAAAGAATGCCAAGACCACCGGATAATAAGTTTAATGAGTCATATGCTCAAAATATTTTTAAAAATTATACACCGGAGAATACACAACAAACTTGAGCAGGACATAAGTGACACTCAATTTGGATTTAAAAATGCACTGGGAACGAGAGAAGCCCTGTTCGCTGTGAATGTACTTGTGCAAAGGTGCATGGATGTTAATCAGCCAGTATATATGTGTTTCTTGGATTACAACAAAGCCTTCGATAAGGTCAGACATAACCGTCTTATCGAATTACTTGAAAAGAAAAACTTAGATATGAGAGACATCAGGCTCATTAGCGCTATCTATTATAATCAGATCGCTGTGGTAAAAGAGAAATCGAAGTCTTTTCAAATGAAATACAGATTGAGAGGGGCGTCAGGCAGGGCTGTGTCCTGTCTTCTACTTTGTTCAATTTGTATTCAGAGGAAATAATCCAGGAAGCACTAGAAGAACTAACTATGGGAATAAAAGTAAATGGCAGACTATTTTATTAGCGGAATGTCTTGAGGATTTACAACAAATGGTTGACAGAGTGGTAGAAGTCAGTCATTTCAATTTCTTTAAAGTTAAGACTTTTGAGATGCTACGTGTTCTCCATATTATTTTATGGGTTGGAAGCTTGGACATTAAAGAAAGATGTTTCGGACAGATTAGAAGCCTTCGAGTTATGGGCATACAGCAGGATATTAAGAATAAGTTGGGTGAATAGAGTCACGAATGTCGAGGTGTTGAGAAGAATAAGAAAAGATAAAGAAGTTTTAAATACAATTAAAGTCAGAAAACTGCAATATTTGGGAGATGTCATGAGGGGCGAGCATTATAACTTGCTGCAATTAATAATACAGGGTAGAAGGAGTCGCGGAAGAAGACGCATCTCCTGGTTATACAATTTGAGAGCTTGGTTTAACTGCACTTCTGCTGACCTCTTTAGAGCAGCGTTATCGAAAGTGCGAATTGCCATGATGGTTACCAACCTTCTTAGAGGAGATGGCACATGAAGAAGAAGAGCAGACTTACGGTTGTGCGGCTGTAATGAAGGGGCAACAGAACAAAAACTGTTTAGAGATAAGTATCAAGATGTAATTTTTGTTCATTGTTATACGCATAGACTCAATTTGGTTTAACAGCAATCAGTGAAACATATTAAAGAGTGCAAAATTTTATTTAAAACGTTATCAGGGCTTGCTGCATTTTTTCAAAATCGTCCAATCGTGCTGCTTTGAATAAATTAGTACAAAAACTTTTACCCAAACTAGCAGCAACAAGGTGGATTTACGCTGGTAGACTCGCTGAGGCTGTTTCTTGTATTGGTTCAGAGCTTCTCGAACTATTTAAAGAAATGCATACTGACACAGCAACATGGAATGGAGAGACACAAATTTGTTTGAAAGTTTTTTACGTTACATTGTAAGAATTTGATTTTATTCTCTTTTTAAGTTAATTTGAGATTATTCTACCAAAACCATAAGTTTTATTTGATATTTTACAGAAAAAAATGTATGACATTGGATTTTGCACGAGAAAGGTTAATGAATTTCTCGAATTTTTGTAATTGGAGCGGAATAATTTTGAAAGTCGATGGTCAAAGCTGGAAGATTTTGTAATTGTTGCTGTCCCCAAATCCAATAAGAGGCAACGTATTAACAATATTAATGAAAATGAAGAGACGTCTTATCGACGAATTTTTTTTAAATGTTTAACAGTTTTTAAAATTATGGCAAAAAAATTCCCAGAGAGCGCGTTTTATAAACTTGTGAAGTTATATTAACAAAAATTTGACACAGTAAAGTTAAAAACTGAATTGACAGTTCTTTATAATGATCTAGATTATATTAAAAAAAATGTACAAGAATTGTATCAATATTTAAAGTCCTCAGAGCTTGATAATACATTTTCGGAAGCTTTTAATTTGACAAATGCATTTTTAACAATTCTGGCTACTGCATCCGTTGAAAGAAGTTTTTCAGCAATGAAGCTCATTAAACATGCTAAAGAAATACCCAATTGCAAGATCGAATGTCATCACTTTCTTTAATTTCCATTGAGAAACGTTTTTTAAATGGATTAATGACCAAATCTCCTTTCTACAATTCTGTTGTTAATATTTTTGTAAATAAAGGAAATCGCCGAATTGACAAAATATAACAAATAGTTTTCAAAATACTTATGATTCTCTTTTTCCTAATAGTTCGTTTTTAATTTGTGTCAATTTTATAGTAGAATAATCTGTTTAGTTTGTTTGTTGTTAAGTGTTGTTTAAATAAGATTTTTTTAATCTGGTTTTGGTAACTCTTTAGAAAAACTGATGCGTCTCCATTGTTACTGAATTATTTTTATAATTTTATATCAGGACAAATAAATAGGTAAATCCTCAGGAATATACGAGTAAAATAATACCCTTTATGAATGAATACATAATACATACATAAAAAAAAATAAAAAATATTAATTTAAAAATATCTGCACTTACCACAGCTGAGGTGACCCAGCAACACGACAAATATTTCTAAAACATAGAATAGTAATTATTTTTAAAAATATACCATATACTATAAATTATTACAACATAAACAAATATTTTAACACATTTATATTATTTTAATCAAGTTAAAGTAAAGTATGATCTTCTTATTCCAAGTTTTAGTTTAGCATTTAGTTTTCTTCAAATTCAACCTTAGTCTGTATTCATAGCAGCATATATTAAGGCGTTGTATTATGTTCTGTATCTGGATCAAACGGATACGGAAATACAAGAAGCAGTTATCAGACTGAAAAACAACAAGTCACCGATTAGACAACATTAGCGCAGAAATAATTAAGAAAGGCGGAGACTCCCTCTTTAATGCGATACACGAACTAATAGTGAACAAATGGAATAATAAACAACTGCTACAAGACTGGAATACCGGAGTAATTATCCCACTACATAAAAAAGGAGATCAGCTTCAATGTAAAAACTACCAGGCAATAACGCTACTAACTGTGGCATATAAAATAGTGTCAAATATTGTGTATGACCGATTGAGATCATATGCGGAACAAATAGTTGGGGGATATCAATGTGATTTCTGCAGGCAGAAGTCCACAATAGATCAGATCTTCGTCTTGAGGCAAATCTTGAAAAGACTAGTAAATTTAATATAGACACACATCATCTTTTATTGATTTTGAGAGTGCCTATAATAGCTTCCATCGAGAATTTTTGATCCATGCACTGAAAGAGTTTAATATTCCAACTGAACTCATTGACATAGTACAAGAAACACTTAAAGTACAAAGCAAAATTCGAATTCAAAACGCACTAACAGATACAATCCATGTGAGAATGAGCCTACAACAGGAAGATGCCCTATCCTGTATTCTATTCAACATCATATTAGAGAAAATAATTAGAGAGTCAAAAGTCAACACCAGAGGAACAATAATAACAAAAGTGTACAAATATTGGCATTTGCAGATGATGTTGATATCATAGCTAGAAGCGAAAGAGAGATGATAGAAGCTTTAATGCGATAGAAAGAGCTGCACAAAACAGTGGCCTAAACATTAACGAAATAAAAACCAAATACATGAAGGCCAGCAAATCGACAGGCCAAAGAAACCTACAGAATCTGACAATAGGAGACTATAACATCGAAAGCGTGAAAAATTTCACATATCTAGGTTCACTAGTTACCGCAAATAACAATGTCAGTGAAGAAGTTAAGAGAAGAATACATATCGCTAATAAAACATATTTATATTGGACTAATTAAACATCTAAGATCTAACAACATCACAAGAAAAATCAAATGCAAAATATACAAGACCCCGATAAAACCGGTCTTTGTATATGGATCAGAGACATGGACACTGTCGAAAAACGATGACAACCTATTAGGTACGTTTGGATGAAAAATCCTTAGACACATACATAAGGGGGTGAAAGAATGGCGCCGAAACATATGGCACAGAAGATATAATTTTGAACTATACACAGCATACAATGAATCCAAGGTCATAACATCCATAAAGATCGGACGTCTGCGCTGGTTGGGCCATGTTGAGCGGATGTTGGAGACTGAAACACCAAAACATATAATGAGGCAAACACCAGTAGGGAGAAGGTCAAAGGGAAGACCCAAACTTAGATACATGGGACAAGTGGAACAAGATCTGAAAACACTTAAGATTACCAACTGGAAAAACAAAGCAAGGAACAGAACTGAATGGCGGAAAATCCTAGAACTAGCCAGGACCCAGAAAGTGTTGTCGAGCTACTGATGATGATGATGATTATGTTCTGTAAATCATTGTTGTTATCCGTAATTATTACTGTATCGGCTACAAAACGCAAGTTGTTCAAAACTTCTTCATTGATAGATATACCTTCTATTAAATCTGAGAGTGCTTCTTTAACTGCAGATATTGAAGAGAGATGTTACTTCTATTGGTTTTTTCGTTTTTATATCTGGTTAACTTCATTCTTAGGTCCGCTCTGACTAGCATGTGGTCTGACCCCACATCAGCACCTCTTAAGCTTCTGATATCTTGCAACAAGCTTTTCCATTTATATTAAATTGTTATATGATCTATTTGGATCTTGTACCTTTATCCTGGCTTCATATTTCCTTATGTATCTGCTTATGTTTTAAGATGCTTCCACCTGTTAAAAGTTCATTTTGTTGGCAAAATTCGATTAGTCACTTATGTCCTGTATTATCATTGTCCATTTTAGTATTTAAGTCTCCGATTATTATTTTCTGCGAAATATTATTATTTATATAAAATCCTGCGAATTATATATGGTCCTTGCAGGGACAGCGTGACAAATGAATGGAGGAGCAGATACAACAATGAAATAGAGACTCTCTTCGGGAAATGAAACATCGTAAGATACATAAAAGCCAATAGATTAAGATGGGCAGGCCATGTGGTACGGAGTGATGACGACAGACTGATTAGCAATGTGTTTTGGGAAAGACCAGATGGTAGAAGATCGACAGGAAGACCTAGAAAAAGGTGGAAAGACGCAGTCAGGGAAGACCTGGAGAAGATGGAAGTAAGGCCATGGGAAATAATAGCACAGGATCGGAATCAATGGAAGGCAATAGTAAACGCGGCAAAAACTCACGAAGAGTTGTAAAAGCCAATGATGATGATGATGATTATTATTTTCATATCTCTTCTATATTTATTGCTAATCTTGACATTCGTTGTTCGCATTTGTTTATAAAATTCTTCTTTCCCATCTTCATCGTTGTAGGAGCATACAAATCTACTACTATAATGTTATAGTATGTTGCCTTCAGTCTCGACCAAATAATCCTTTTTGTTACTGGTTCCCACTCTATTAGAGCCTTTCTTCCATTTTGGGCTAGCAGTATAGACAATGCAATACTAATATCCCGATAATTACTGCATTCTCTCTTCTTTCCCTTTTTATAAATGGAATTTTTAAAACAGCTCGTCGAATCTCTTGGAATCGTTTCCCGTTCCAGACACTTTTCTAATATTACGGAATGAGGTACCTACCTTAAATTTAACGTCATCTTCGAAAATACCCTCTTTTGCTTTTTCTATTAGTTGTTCATTCACACCTGTTTTTGCAACACATTCGTCGTGTAGTACTTTTGTAAGCTCTATAACTTCTTGCTTAAAATCCTAAAACATTTGAAAATTTAATTATTTTCTCTTAATTTAATTACAAATTATAAAATCATTCGATGTAATTTTACCCTAAAAGGGTATAATTTCATCGCAGGTGTGTAAAGAAGCGAAAATATTATTGTGATTAATTAATTTATTATTTACGTGATTAAATATTGATTGAAGACATGTTTGCAAAGGCACTACATGAGACAGATAAAGGTATTTAAGTAAACGGAGAATGACTAAATATTCAAGAAGGCTTACAACACATAGTCAATAAAGTTACAGAAGAGTCAGAGTTATGGAATAAATTTTAATATTAAGAAAATTAAATATATTAGGATCAGCAAAGATAACGCACCAACTTAACTCAACTACTTAACTTTTACTAGAGCTTGGTGTAAACTTGCTAGCTAAGTATGTATAAAATAAAGCCACAATACTGATGTGGAGTTGTCTTTCTCCTATCGGACACGTCCCCAGGTGGTGCATAGGGGAACGCCCTCATCGGTATGGCAACCCTAACAGAAGAGTCCCTGGACCTCCAAGTTGGGGGTTGGGCAAGAGGCTGACAACTTCTTCCCGTAAAAAAGCATAACATGTGTTACGGAATCTCAGGAACTATTAGCTGGACGAAAAATGAAATTGAGATTAGGAACATGGAATAACCGAACCCTTTACCGAACTGGAGCACTCACATATTTACTAGATATAGTGAGCACGTACAAAGTAGATGTTTTAGCACTGCAGGAAATGCGGTGAACATGAATGAGCACTCTTGACAAGAGAAACCATTCCATATATTATAGTTGCAATGAAAGCAAGCCAACATATGGATGGGGTGGGATTTATTGTAAACCAAAGAACAAATGGCCTTATTATTGACTTTGAAGCCTACAGTCACCAAAGTCAGACCAGTCAGACAAATAAAAGGAAATAGAGAACAGTTCATCTGTTCCAGAGAGAGAAGCCTACAGAAGATGTCCCAGAAATGACATTAAGATTGTATAAGGTGACATGAATACACGAATAGGACGAGAGCGAGTTTTCATGCCCACGATAGTAAAGCATACCCTACACAACATCAGTAGTTATAATGGATTAAGACTGATAAACTTAGCAGCAGCACTCAATATGACAGTCGCTAGTACCTATTTTGAACACAAGAACATACACAAGGTAACCTGGACCTCTCCTTATGGAAGAACAACGAGTCACATTGATCACATCTTAGGTCAGTAGATTCAAGGCATGGAACAGATGTAATAAACTGCAAAAGTTATAGAGGCACAAACATAGACTCAGATCATTACCTAGTAATCTTAACATTGAGGGCTAGAATTTCAAACACCAGTAAAGAAAATAAAATGGAATGTACAAAAGCTGAGAGATGTAACAATTGCAGAACGGTACTCAGAAAACATTACTAACAGACTTCTTCTTCTTAAGGTGCCGTGAATTTCTGCGTAGGCGTCCACCGTACATCGTCTTGTCAGGTGAGATGTTAAATAGCGAGGATTAAATAATTCTGTTTTTAGCAGCATTGCGAAGCATTTCATAGCTGTGAATTCCTGTCCTTTGTCGAATATTGCGCAGCCATGATATTTTTTTACGTCCCAGACCTCTCCTACCCTCTATCTTCCCTTCGAGTATCAGTTGCTGAAAAGTATATCTTTCTCCTCGTAATATGTGTCCCAAGTATGCAGGCTTCTTACTTTTTACATAACTAAAAAGTTCCCTATCCTGTAAGCCCGCTCTTCTGAGTACTTCCTCAGTTCTGACCCTGTCCGTCCATGATATTCTAAGCATTCGACGCAGGCACCACATTTCAAACACTTCAAGTTTGTTAATGGAACTGGCCTTTAACGTCCATGCTTCCATTCCGTACAAGAGAACAGGCCACACGTAACTAACAGACTAAGGAATCAAAATGTAAATGAAGAAGGTCAGACAGATATAGACTCCTAATAGACCAGAAAAAAAAAAAGAAAAACATTAAAGCAGAAGCGAAAAAAAGAAATAGAAACAGAAATTTGTGCCCGTAAAAATCATTGGTTTGACGATGAATACAAGAATGTAACAAAAGATAAAAATGACGCCTACAGAAAGATGCTTACCTGAGCGAAGAATCGCGAACTAGAACAACTGTAGAGAATTAACAGACAAAGAGAAGAGAAGAAAAGAGGATACACGAAAGAAACCACTTAAATATGGAACTTAAATATATAGAAAACTTCAACAGAAACAAACTTCAAACAGAAAATCTCCTATCAACTATTACGTTTTACCCAACATAATTTTCACCAAAATCGCATACTTATTTTGTAATCTGTAAGCATATAATTTTGAATAATTAATATTTTATTATATATTCTGTGTGTCTTAGTGACCTTAAAATGTTCGTTTAAGTACGTAACAATTATTTTATGTCTTAATTACATAAAACAGTCGTACATTAAACGACACCAATAACAAATAATTACGAACATGCTGCTATTGATTGTTTTCAAAAAATAATAACTGGCATGTTTATAATTGCATGGGGAAACTATTTATTAATATTATTACAAAATATAATAAGTAAGCACGTTTAAAAGATTGACACGACACTGAATACGAACCTGTAAGTATAGACTTGTGATCAAAATGACGCTAAAGAATACTTTATTAAAAGAATGCAACAATACTTTAATAGTTTGATTAAATAAACTTTTAAAACACGTAAAACATTTTGTATTAAGTGATGGATTCGACCATTACTTGATCGAAGTTCATTTTATCCATACCCTGGAAACTTATATTAATAAACTTGGAAATTTCTCCCATCACTTTGACCCCAGTCAGTTAAGAGAAATGACAGCCTATCTCTCTCACGAAGACTTTAACCAATCATTTACTTTAACATCATCTCGGGATGTTACAAATAAAATAATCAGACGAAGCTTATTTCCGCAATCTCAATTCTGTAAAAAGTAATGACAGATCTTCCGTTGGTTTACAGCTTTCAATTTTATTTTATTATTTTTAACTTTCGTTTGTATTTATTCTTAGGGCCGATTTCTGATAACTAAGTTAATCCATAGTTCAATTGACTAAGGTTCAGACGAGTAAACGTTGAACTTCTTATATTTTGGGAAATATTGGGAAGTTCAGGTGTAGTTCACGTTCTACGTCTTAATGATCGTTGGAAATGCAAAAATCCATAGTTTCTAGTAAGTTTAAATTGGTAAGTTAGTGCATATGATTCAGCTGTTGGTAAATGGACTACATACGTCCTTATCCTGAAGTCCTATATTAACGAACGTTGGTTCCAAGTAAAAATCAATAATGATTTCTCAACCTATCACTCAATCCAAGTCCTAGTTCCTTAGGGAAGTGTTCTCGACATACCTACTACAGATGACGTCACAGTGGCGACTTTTGCCGATGATACAGTCGTTTTAGTTTCAAATAAAGATCCAGACATAGCATCTGAAAAGCTGCAAAATTACTTACATACATTAGAGAATTGATCAAAAAAGTGGAAAATTAAAGTCGATATCGAAAAATCAACCCAAATAATATTTACAATAAAAAAGACGCACTTGTCCACAAGTTAGTCTAAACAATGCCCGCATTCCTGCTAGAGACGTTGTAAAATATCTTGGGTTGCATCTGGACCGAAAGCTGACCTGGAAGCAACACATTAATGCCAAAAAAAACTCTGTTCAATGTAAAATAAATTGGTTAAAAAAGAGGAGCTACCCAGAACAGCAAATTCGGGAGATGGACAGAAGTGGCGAGAGGAATCAAATAAGGAAATTCTTTAGTGAACTGAAGTCAGTCAGAAAAGGTGCAAGTGTTGGAGTAACACAGCCTATGAGAAATGAAGCAGGTGAACTTATAATGATAGAAACGGAAATCGTCGAACGATGGAATGAATACTTTCGGAATTTACTAAATATTGAAAGTGAGACGGAGGAAGCAGATATTACGTTTCATTCTGCAGATATCGAAATACCAACACCAATACTTGAGGAAGTAAAGAATGCGATTGCGTCTCTAAAAGACCATAAAGTACCAGGAAATGATGGCATAAATGGGGAGTTATTAAAAAAGGAGGAAGCCTACACTAAAAATTGTATGACATCATTCTGAGAGTATGGCAACAATAGAAAATGCCTAAAGAATAGAATGGAAGGGTTATAATTCCCATATATAAGAAAGGAAACAAAGAATAATTCCGAAACTATAAAGGCATATCGCTTATTAGCACATCATGTAAAGTGCTATCAATTATCTTGCTAAAGAGATTCACATCATATTCGGAAGATATTCTAGGCGACTACCAATGCGGCTTTCGTGCTGGAAGGTCAACTATAGATCAGATATTTACCATCCGACAAATATTAGAGCAAAACTGGGAATTCAACCGCGATGTGCACCAAATTTTCATAGATTTCCAGCAAGCATATGATTCCAGAAAAAGAAGAAAATTGTGGATAGCAATGTTAGAAATGGGAATACCAAGAAATTAGTGTAATTAAGAGACGTGAGAGAGGTGTTTTCACAGCTCGAGGAGGAAACAAGTAGTCTAGGTCTCCGAATAAATGAAGAAGATACGAAATACATGGTAGTAACCAAAAATCCAAGACCAAGAGTTAGGCAGAACATCAGTATTAATGATCGCAACTTCAAAGTAATAAAGGAGTTTAAATACCTGGGGGCGATAATCACAGCGGACAACCACATAAAAAAAGGTCTCAGCAAGGATAGCTGCGGGAAATAGACCATTATACTCCCTTTCAACATTATTAAGATCGAAGCTGCTAAAAACAAAATTTAAATTAACACTGTACAAGTCGATTAGTACAAGTCGAGGTGAAAAGTACGAACTTTTAAGAAATATCATGCAGGGCAAAATTAAGGGCAAAAGAAGTGTGGGAAGAAGAAAAATATCGTGGCTTCGTAATCTACGTGAATGGTTCGGGTGTAGTTCGATTGAACTTTTTAGGCGCGCTGCTAACAAAGTCGCAGTGGCCATGATGATTTCCAATCTCCGATAGGAGTGGCACGAGAAGAAGAAGAAGAAGAAGTCGATTATTCGCCCAATTATTACATATGGCAGTGAAACATAGACTCTCAACCAGCTCAACCAGCGGGAAATCAAAAAGGTTCTAATATTTGAAACAAAGATTCTCAGAATAATATTTGGCTCTCAAAGAGATGAATTCACAGGGGACTGGAAAAGACGTCGCAATGCTAAATTGGTGACTCTGTATGGAACTGAAAACATAGTTAGACATATCAGGGCAAACCGAATAAGATGGGTAGGTCACGTGGTATGATCAGAGTATGACAGAGTGTTAAAGACAGTGTTTTTTGAAAGACCAGATGGTAGAAGATCAGTAGGCCGACCGAGAAAAAGATGGAAGAATGATGTTAAAGCCAATTTATCTAGAATTTGGGTACAACAATGGGAAATAGAAGCGCAGAGGATGGAGGGCGATAGTGGATGCGGAGAAGACTTACTCAGAGTTGTAAAGCCAGTGATGATGATGATGATGAATTGGTTACTTGCAGAAAGTCACAATTGTCATTGTAGAACAAAATACCGCTTTACAAAATCATACTAAAACCAAAATGGACTTATGGCGTAGAAGTCTGGGGCTGTAGCAAGCCTTTAAACACAAAAATTTTGCAAACCTTCCAATCACGCAAAACACTGCGTATGATAGCTAACGCCCCTTGGTATGTGAGCAATGCAACCATCCACAATGACCTGGGACCACCCACCATAAAAGATGTCATATCACTTTACGCCAACAAGGACAATATTCTTAATTCAACGCATCACAGCCAAATTATCAGTGAATTATATCAGCCACCAATGGAGGAACGAAGACTGAAGAAGACTTGGCCAGACGACCTGGTTACATAGGTGAAAATGAAGAAATGTCGCCTGAACGGTACCCAAATCAAGTCAATATTGTCATGACATTTACTAATTACTCATAAATACAATAATATAAATACTGAATTTTTCTTTAAATTTTTAGACTAAATATTTGGAATTATTCGTACATCTTTTGTTAAAAAAATTAAATATTATTCAGCTTTGATGCTGCAATCCGCGGTTCACATTGATGCTTTTTAATGCAATAATTTTTCACAAATTGTTAAAATTTTTGTCCACCTTTTGAAATTTCCGCATAGTGAAATTATCATTTCCAATAATATTCCAAATGTTAAATGCTCGCTAAATGCGAAATCTTTGAGAATTCAGAGTGTAATTAGAGGGCTGCTTCGTTTAGGGATCACTATAATATGATGGTGATGACGATGTTGGAGAAGAACTTAATAGTAAAGACATGTGTAAGAAATAATGAAATAAATAAGTAAATGAGTTGCAAGATCAGGAAAAGAATATAACTGAATATATTAAAATTGAAAAAACTTACTTTTAAGTCTAGAGGATGTGCTGCTATTTTGGCCGTTATAAATAATACAAACACTGATACTATAACCCGATACATTATGTTGCGTTTGATTGAATTTTAATATTAATCGCGAAATTCTTATATTTTCCCAAGTATTTATATTAGTGACTATCGTACAGGTGTAAACGGGATTTAGAGTTTTTTAACTAGTTTTTATATAATTTTTTGCACGTTAATTTGCGATTAACTACTAATTAAACTAGTAATAACTATAATCAGCAATCTATTATTAACTGCAAGAAAATATTTATTAGTAAATAATTTTCTTACATTTGTATTTTATTACGGTTTTTATATTTTGTGTTACATTGTATGTATCAGCTGTACCAGAAGTCCTTTCAGAAGAAGTAGAATCGACAATTGCAAAAATGAAAAGCTGTAAAGCAGCTGAAATAGATGACATAACAGTGAAACTACTTAAATACACTGACAATAAAACCTGGAAAATCTTAGCAGGCATATTTACGGACTGCCTTAAGATCAAAATACACACCAGACCACTGGAATACAGCAAAGATAATTCTCATTCATAAGAAAGGTAGCAAAGAGGATATAAAAAACTACAGAGATATAAGTCAATTACCAATCATATACAAGATATTCACAAAGATCGTCAAAACAGATTAACAAATGCATTATATAGAGATGCTGCACAGCCAAGAGAGCAAGATGGATTTTTCCATTTTCCGTTTCCATTTTTTCTCAATCCATTGAAAATAATCGACGTAAGATGCCTCAACTCAGCAGCTGTAGGTAGCGACTATAGCCTAGTACTATGTAAAATAAGAATCATTCTGAAATACTTCCCCCTCCCCAAGAGAGCGACGCCAACACAAATAAAAATCAAAGTCGAAGGACTAAATATGGAATCCACGAAATATTTATACAGGAAAAGAATATCAGAGAAAATCGCTGGGAATGAAATATAAGAAAACGATAACATCGAGGAAAGCTGGGGAAAACTCAAAAATAACATAATTAACGGAGCAACAGAATCACTTGGAGAGAGGAAAGTAACGAACACTAACATATCAAAAAAGAAAACACCATGGTTTAGAGAGGAAGTGAAGACAAAATGAAAAGAAAAGAAGGAAGCCTTTTTCCAATAGAGAACACAAAAACACAACAGGAATACAACCACTATAAACGAATCAGAAATGAAACGAATATTTTAGTTAGACAAATAAAAAAGGAACACTGGCAGAGTTTCTCAAAACAGATGTAACACGACTTCTATGGAACACAAAAAGAAATAGGGAGAATAATGAGGGGACAAAGAAAAGAGATGAACGAACTAATAAAAACGAAACATATTCAGAAGGAAACATGAGTAGACTACTTCCGATCACTACTAGCTAGGGGTGACGATAATGAATGTGGAAAATATCTTGGACACAACACATAACAAATGCGGAAACGCTACGAAGAATAAATAAAGACACACTTAACACTATAAAAAAAGAAAAATGAGCTACTATGGTCACATACACATGGTCATACAAGGGAAGGTGAAAGGCAAAAGAGGACCGGAGGGAAGGCGCACGTCCTGGCTGAAGAATCTGAGACAATGGAGTGGGAAAAGGTCAATAGAACTTTTCAGAACGGCTGCAGATAGAGTCAAATGGCCCATGATGATCGCCAATGTTCTTAGGGATGGGGCACATTAAGAAGAAGAAGACGATAATGAACAACCAACACCAGAGGTGACGACAAACGAAGAAATAAATATTGAGAAGGAAGAGGTTAAAGAAGCATTAAGGAAATTAAAAAATAGAAAATTAACCAGGAGAGGACAGATTACCGAATGAACTCCTAAAGTACGGAGGACCAGATCTGACCAAACAACTATTAAGACTAATCCAAAAAATAATACAACAAAACAGAATTCCTCAAGAATGGAGATCAAGCATTCTAATACCTCTCTTCAAAAAGGGGGGCAAGTCGGACCCGAAAAATTAGAGAGGAATTAATTTATTAAACACAACACTAAAATTAACATCCAAAGTGATAACAAATAAACTGAATGAAATTATAACACTAACAGAAGAACAACAAGGTTTTATGCTGGGAAGGTCATGCACCGACGCTATATTTATAATGAGGTAAGTGCAAGAGAAATCATTAGAATACAACAAACCGGCATATCTATGATTCGTGGACCTTAGCTGTAGCTAAAAATAGCTGTAGTAAAACCAGTGTATAAAAAAGGTGATGCCACTTTACTAGAAAATTATCGTCCGATAAGCATCTTACCATCATTCTCTAAGGTTTTAGAAACAGTCATGTGTGTCGGGCTTCTCAGTTTTTTCTATAGTGAGGGACTGTTATGCCATGCGCAACATGGGTACCTTAAGGGAAAATCTATACAGACTGCCATTTATGATTTTATAACAAAGATAAATGAGGGTTATGAAAACAAAGATATATCCATGGGCATATTTTTAGATTTATCAAAGGCATTTGATACTTTAAATCACAAAATACTAATGGAAAAGCTGTACATATATGGCATTAGAGGGCCAGGTTATAATTGGATAAAATCATACCTATCAAACAGAAAACAGAAAGTAAAATTTGAGTACGAGGGAAGAAATTGTTTCTCTGATGAAGGACTCATTTCGGTGGGAATTCCTCAGGGAAGTATTATGGGTCCTCTTCTCTTTGTTTTTTATGTAAATGATTTAGCTTTCGACATTACAGACAACAATCAGAATACTCTTATTGTGAAATTTGCAGATGACACTAACATTTTAACTATAGGGTCATCCTTGAATAATTTATTGAATATCGCTAATAATAGATTAGATAAAGCACAGAGATGGCTCAATATGAATAAACTCATACTGAACAGAGAAAAAACAAATTATATCTGTTTCGTCACTAAAACAAATAATAGTACCTTACCAGAAACTGTATCAATTCAATCGCAAATGGTTACTCTAAACCAAAGCACAAAATTTCTGGGGGTACATATTGACCAAAATTTAGATTTTGGAGTGCATATAAATGAGATATGTAACAGGTTAGCATCTATCTGCTACTCTTTCAGAATAACAGCAAATTATTTGGACGAAAAATGTAAACGAGTTGTATATTTTTCAAATTTTCATTCTGTAATGCGGTTTGGCATAGTTTTGTGGTAACTCTGAAGAGCAATCAGAATTTTACTTAACTTGAAATACAGGGATTCATGTAGAGGTAATTTCAAAAAACTAAACATACTAACAATGGCTGGAACATACATATATGAATGCTTACTTTTCATTTTTACAAATAGACATAAATTCTTGAAACACATAACAAACCATAATACTAATACACGAAACAATCTCATAAACTATAATATACCAATACACAGACTAACAGCATCTGAGAAAACCACAGAATATGCCTGTATTAAATTCTTTAATAAACTGCCTTATAGCATCAAAATAGAAACTGACATAAATAAATATAGAAAGTCTGTTCAACAGTTGCTCATACACCTTGAACCGTACAAAGTGGAAGAATACCTTCAAGCTGACCTGCAGGGAGACTGAGGGCTCTTATCTGAATCTAAATGTCACTGTTATTATCCGTATATTTTAATATTACTTTTATGTTAAGTGTAGGTTGTTACAGCAACCATTACAAATTAGAATTGACACCATTCTCTCTATTGACAATTTATATTTGTGTGTAACTTGTGAAACCTGAGAATAAAGCTTTTTTCTATTCTATTCTATTAAGAAGAAATTTGACCGAGTCAAATTAAAAGACGTTATCCACTTATTGTACGCAAGAGAGATACCTCTAGGAATAATCAAAACGATCGAAAATATCTACCAAAACAACACAATAAAAGTAAAAGTAGAAGAAGAACTAACCGACCCTATTGAAGCTGGCAATGGGATAAGTCAAGGAGTTTTTGCTGAGTCCTCTATTGTTCAATCTGGTTATGGATGAAATAATAAAAAAAGTAAGAACTAAAAAAGTAAGATAACAAATGGAAGAAAAACAACTTTAAATAATCTGCTATGCAGACGAAGCAATACTACTCTCTCAAAGTGAAGATGATTTACAACGTATGCTGCACCAATTTAATATAAATTTAATATATTTAATAATTTAATGTTAATTTGCTCAAAAAAGACAAAATGTATGGTTACAACAGCAAATTTACTAAGATGTAAATTTGAGCTAGAAGGTCAGATAATAGAACAAGTGATGGAGTTTAAATATCTACGCATCACATTATCTAGCTACGGAAAACTCGAAACTGAAGTGGAAGATCAAGTGAATAGAGCAAACAGAGCCGCAGACTGCCTAAATAAAACAATATGGAGAAATAAAAATATCGGGAAACGAAAGGCAGACTTTACAAAACAGTCATCAGACCAATAATGACATACGCGGCAGAAACAAGACCTGGCACAGAAAGGACAAAAAGGATGTTAGAAACAGCAGAGATGAAAATACTTAGAAAAATTGATGGTAAGACACTATGGGACAGAGCTAGAAGGATAGATATACGACGTAGATGCAAGGTGGAGAACATCAAGAACTGGGTAAGAAATAGAAGAGTAGAATGGAACGATCATATAAGCCGAATGACAACAAATATAATAGTAAAGACGGCAGGAGACGGTTCCCCAATAGAAAGACGATCAGTAGGAAGACCACGAAAACGATGGAACAACAACTTACTGGAGGCACATTGAAAAACAGACAGATTCATGTCTATAATATAAAAAAAGAGGAAGAAGAAAATTTTTTCTTAAGAACCGTTAAATGTAGGTAAATTCTGAATATGGGAGAAAAACAAGCGTTCAATTTTATATAAGAAAAGTACAACGGTTGGACTTTCGGACCTAAATTGACGCTAACATACCTGATTATTGAGTTTTGAAAAAATCCAAGATAACCCCTTTGAACATTTTTGGCAAATTCAAATTAAAAAAAAAATTGCTGTTGGTAGATGCACTTGGTCCAGCTAATTTCAAACATGTGTTTTTTCCCATTCCCTACTCACAGTTTGGCGAAAAAAAAATCAAATTGAAAAAATTATAGTTTTTTCCATTTTTCGGCTAAATAGTGCATTTTCTTATAAGGACATGTATATAGTTTTTGAATCAGCACATCGGTTTTAATTTGGTTATGATGAGTTAGGTATGTAGTGGTTAGTTGTACAATTTTATTCAACAACAGTTTATTGTTAACTGCCACTTTAACTATAAATTTCTCACTTAAAAATTCTCTGTGTTAATGAAAGTGGAGGTTCATTAAGCTCACATTCCATGACCAATATACTACTACCAAAAGTAATGTATTTTTTTTTTAAATAAAACTTTGCGTTTTTTTTTGTAAATTTCATTGTATCTTAGATAATAGAATAAGGGCAAAAAAAAATTAATGAAAAATACTTTTTTTCTATTGAAAAAAGAGCCGATGAAATTTTTTTTTCAAGAAGAATTGAAAAATATCGAACATCTTAGTCTATCTGTAAAAATCATTTATTTGTTGATAACTTCAAGTAACGACAATTTCCAATAATGTGGAAATATGTCTACAACTCAACTCACAATTTTATGTGAATCTTCCAACTTAAATATCTCAAAACCACTGCATTTGACATTGGCCCTTTTATAACCAAGCCACAGAACTATATTATAGTTTATTTTTATGAACGAGAGAGTAATTAGCATAATTTTAACTGGTAGCTCCGACCACTCCATGGGCGTGCTCAAGATTAATTGAAAAATTACTTTGAATAATTGTAAAAAATAAATGAATTATTTCAGTGTTATAAAGTGTTATGTGTATGTAAACAAAAGTGACCTCTTTTATCACACACTATATTAGAACTGACTGGCCTACATTAAAAAGGGTTTTAAAAAATTCACATTTTTTTTAATTTTTAAAAATTACAAAAGAGAAAAAGAGTTTTTAAAACCGTCTAAGGTATGTTAAATAGATGAATAAAAATATTAATATAAAACTTACAGCTACTTGTTACAAATCCAAATCAGATTCAGAAGATGAACTTTCAGAACCAAGATTTATAACATCTGGCTCGATCATTTTATCAGTAATATTGTCCAGCTTCCACATTTTTTCCTCTTTTTTAATAGTGTGATTTACTGCCTTTTCCCAGTTTTTAGGTTTTACATTATTTACGGCCTCCAAAAACAACTGTTTAACATCATGAATTTTAAAAGTGGTATTTTTTCTTGAAACTTCACTCTTTATCTGTGCCCATACCAGTTCAATCGGGTTTAATTCACAATGATATGGTGGGGATCTAAGTACTGTCATTCCACGATTTTTGTCAATTTCATCAATTTCGTATTTTTTAAATTTTTCTTTATGAAGGGCACACAACGAATAAAGTTCCTTTCTTATAGATCCGGGATGGTACGTAATATTTTTTGAACTCAGCTAATTCTGCAAGTCTTTTTTTAACCACTTGGTTGTGGGCAGTCCTTCTATAAGTCTAGAGTGATAACTTGCATTATCCATTACTATTACACAGTTCTTAGGAAGAAGATCTATCATTTGTTCGAACCATTCTTGAAAGACATCAGCGTTCATGTCTTCATGGTAGTCAACGGTACGAGTTGATTCAAAAGTTAATAAACCACCTTCAAAAAAACCGTCTGAACTGCCAATGTGTACTATTATCAGCCTGCGTCCCTTTCCTGATGGTGGGTTTAAACCAGTAGATAAGTTATTTACAAAAGCGTGCCTTTGACTTGTAACAGTTTCATCCTGCCAAAATTTATTTGGTGTATGACCCTCGTTGATCCATGTTTCATCAAGATAAAATATTTTTCTTTTTTGGTTTCTCATTTCCTTTATGGTTCTTAGAAAATGTCTTCTCCATATGACAATATCGCTTCTTTCTAATAAAATAGACTTTCTGGGATTCTTTTTCCAGCGGAAGCCTATTTCTTTTAAAAGTTTCCATAACGTACTTCGACTCATTTCTGGGTAATCCTTATCATCATCATCTCGAACTGAGACAAGAACTTTATCCAATGTTGGAAATTCTTGTCTAAAGAAGAATTCATGCACTTTCCGTCGAAGTCCTTATTTAAAATGATATTCTATTTGAAATTTTGGTTTCCCTGGAGCATTACGTGGCATTTGAAAACTACCACATTTCTCTTCTTTAATAACTCTGTAAATCGTAGATTTCCCAACACCAAGTGTACTGCTAACTAACTCAACGGTCTCATCAACACTTTCACATAAACGTTTGTCTGTAAATGATTTAAAACAATTAAATATTAATGTTTTTTCATAACTGTTAGAGGACCAATTTTTCGGCGTTTACACGGCACTTCCAAATTTTCCATAACACTAGTATACACAATAAACTGCACCTTGCAACTGAAGTACCTACTTTTAGTGAACTGTTAAGAATTTTGAATACGCCACTTGGACTTTCCTACAAAATGGAAAAACCCACTATCACATTTTCTGTGGAATAAGTTTAGAAGGTAATTATCTAGTCAATTATTGTCGTAGATTCCTGGAATTAAAGAATTAAATGTTTGATTGTTGAAACCCTTACTTCGTGGAATGCACTCATTTCAGATAAAATAAAACGTTTTATCTTATCTAAAGAATTAAACTTTATTTTGCAAATAGGTAGGTACTTATTAAACTTTTATTGGTTATCTATAACCAATAAAATAAACATCTTACATTTCTTGCAAATTCATTAGTACCTGTTAACCTCCATCACTCCGACACTGGCAACCTTATTTAGGGATTAGTAAGCCTCACAACTATTGTATTCTATTCTGCTCCAACCTTTATACCTGGTGGTCATACTCAATTTAAAATTGTTTTCCTATATACTTCTGTAAACTTGTTGACAAATATCTGTTTTTCATTGAGTCACCCGTATCAACAGTTTAGGGATTTGCATACATAATTTATTGTTTTATTACTCTCTCATACATAAAAATACACTATAGCTGTCCCTTTTCGGTTACATAGTTTTAAGTATTGGTACAATGGTTTTGAGTTTTGTTTTTTATTTTCTGTTTCTATCTCGTTCATAATTTCTTCTACTTTTAATTTTTTTTTTTCGATTTCGAAATCGAAACCAGGATTAATTAAAGAAAAATGATGAGGCTATAAAGAATCATAGATCATCATCATCATATAACGGGGGTCCTATGGCGATTGCCGCTTCCCGCATTTCAGCCTTCATCTTTTCCTATCTCTCCAATCTCCCTCTTCTAAGCCTATAGATTGCATTGTTTTTGTAATTTCTCTTCTCCAGGAATTTGGTGGTCTTCCCCTTTTCCTTCTTTCTGGCGGAACATACATTAAGGCTTTCTTTGGCCACCGCTCCTCCTCCATTCTCATCACGTGACCATACCATTGTAATTGCCTTCCTTGTATTCTATCTGAAAGAGTATCTCTAATTCCTGTACGGCTTCGTATTTGTTCATTCCTGATTCTTTCCATTCTCGATACTCGACATGACCTTCTAAGATAATCCATTTCCATAATGCAAATTACATTGCATTGCATTTATAACATATAGTTTATAATTAACTTTATTTCTACCTTTTTATTTTTGAGTTATCAATATAACATTGTTAGAGTAAATGTTTAGTCCTTTATTTCAATACATATGAAGTTTATTAGTTGTTATACCATAATTGACATTGTCCCTTTCAGGTATGATTTATTGTGTAACTATAATAATTTATCCGCATATGTGAATTGTATATTATGTCTTTGTATGTATATCTCATTATTATTTGGTTCCCGTCTGTATTTTGTTATTATCTGTATCTTTCTCGTATTGTTTTTGTCTTATATTCTTTTCGTTCTCGTCACTTTGTATCTTTCCCGTTATCGTTCTTTTCTTATTTTCTATCTATTCTCGTATTTACTAGGTTTTCCTATTTCCTTGGAAATTGGATGGTGCTCAAAAGATTCTTCTCTTACGTGTTCCCTTATGTACATCACTCGCCAATCTTTTGTAGTCTAGCTCTGTCAAACTCCGACCAAGACACTTCTACTAGACTGAAGCCTGGACCGTAGTATCCTTATTTATGTAGCCGTGTTGCTAATGATCAAAGCATTTTCCGTCTTCCATTAGGCACACTTCTCCCTAGCCCAAACGAAGAAGCTACTTTCATTGTTGCCAAAATAAGCGGCATTTATTTCGCTACCCTCTTTCTTGTCGTTTCCCCATTACTGAGGATCGTGATTTTTTCCAATATTCCAACATTTTTTCTCCATTGGTCTCTATCGTCAGCTGCTTTGAGAACTTTGCAGAATGAGTTTTCAGCTGAATTCATAATTTGGTTGGACCATCTAGTTGGTGATCGTTCTCTTGATTTTCTCCCCGGAATGTTTCCAGAAACAATTAATCTCTCCAAACTATAGTGTATTTTTATGTATGAGAGAGTAATAAAACAATAAATTATGTATGCAAATCCCTAAACTGTTGATACGGGTGACTCAATGAAAAACAGATATTTGTCAACAAGTTTACAGAAGTATATAGGAAAACAATTTTAAATTGACTATGACCACCAGGTATAAAGGTTGGAGCAGAATAGAATACAATAGTTGTGAGGCTTACTAATCCCTAAATAAGGTTGCCAGTGTCGGAGTCATGGAGGTTAACAGGTACTAATGAATTTGCAAGAAATGTAAGATGTTTATTTTATTGGTTATATATAACCAATAAAAGTTTAATAAGTACCTACCTATTTGCAAAATAAAGTTTAATTCTTTAGATAAAATAAAACGTTTTATTTTATCTATTTGCAAAATAAAGTTTAATTCTTTGCCTATTTGCAAAATAAAGTTTAATTCTTTAGATAAAATAAAACGTTTTATTTTATCTGAAATGAGTGCATTCCACGAAGTAAGGGTTTCAACAATCAAACATTTAATTCTTTAATTCCAGGAATCTACGACAGTAATTGACTAGATAATTACCTTCTAAACTTATTCCACAGAAAATGTGATAGTGGGTTTTTCCATTTTGTATATAGGAAGGTCCAAGTGGCGTATTCAAAATTCTTAACAGTTCACTAAAAGTAGGTACTTCAGTTGCAAGGTGCAGTTTATTGTGTATACTAGTGTTATGGAAAATTTGGAAGTGCCGTGTAAACGCCGAAAAATTGGTCCTCTAACAGTTAATGAAAAAACATTAATATTTAATTGTTTTAAATCATTTACAGACAAACGTTTATGTGAAAGTGTTGATGAGACCGTTGAGTTAGTTAGCAGTACACTTGGTGTTTGGAAATCTACGATTTACAGAGTTATTAAAGAAGAGAAATGTGGTAGTTTTCAAATGCCACTTAATGCTCCAGGGAAACCAAAATTTCAAATAGAATATCATTTTAAAGAAGGACTTCGACGGAAAGTGCATGAATTCTTCTTTAGACAAGAATTTCCAACATTGGATAAAGTTCTTGTCTCAGTTCGAGATGATGATGATAAGGATTACCCAGAAATGAGTCGAAGTACGTTATGGAAACTTTTAAAAGAAATAGGCTTCCGCTGGAAAAAGAATCCCAGAAAGTCTATTTTATTAGAAAGAAGCGATATTGTCATATGGAGAAGACATTTTCTAAGAACCATAAAGGAAATGAGAAACCAAAAAAAAAAATATTTTATCTTGATGAAACATGGATCAACGAGGGTCATACACCAAATAAATTATGGCAGGATGAAACTGTTACAAGTCAAAGGCACGCTTTTGTAAATAACTTATCTACTGGTTTAAACCCACCATCAGGAAAGGGACGCAGGCTGATAATAGTACACATTGGCAGTTCAGACGGTTTTGTTGAAGGTGGTTTATTAACTTTTGAATCAACTCGTACCGGTGACTACCATGAAGACATGAACGCTGATGTCTTTCAAGAATGGTTCGAACAAATGATAGATCTTCTTCCTAAGAACTGTGTAATAGTAATGGATAATGCAAGTTATCACTCTAGACTTATAGAAGGACTGCCCACAACCAAGTGGTTAAAAAAAGACTTGCAGAATTAGCTGAGTTCAAAAAATATTACGTACCATCCCGGATCTATAAGAAAGGAACTTTATTCGTTGTGTGCCCTTCATAAAGAAAAATTTAAAAAATACGAAATTGATGAAATTGACAAAAATCGTGGAATGACAGTACTTAGATCCCCACCATATCATTGTGAATTAAACCCGATTGAACTGGTATGGGCACAGATAAAGAGTGAAGTTTCAAGAAAAAATACCTCTTTTAAAATTCATGATGTTAAACAGTTGTTTTTGGAGGCCGTAAATAATGTAAAACCTGAAAACTGGGAAAAGGCAGTAAATCACACTATTAAAGAAGAGGAAAAAATGTGGAAGCTGGACAATATTACTGATAAAATGATCGAGCCAGGTATTATAAATCTTGGTTCTAAAAGTTCATCTTCTGAATCTGATTTGGATTTGTAACAAGTAGCTGTAAGTTTTATATTAATATTTTTATTAATCTATTTAACATACCTTAGACGGTTTTAAAAACTCTTTTTCTCTTTTGTAATTTTTAAAAAGCTACCAGTTAAAATTATGCTAATTACTCTCTCGTTCATAAAAATAAACTTTAATGTCATCTCTACGAACCACATCTCAAAGGCATTAATTTTTCGGCGCAAGCGTTCGCGAAGAGTCCAAGAATCTGCCCCGTATATATATATATTGAAAATACTAGGGCAGTCACCAGTCTTATCTTGATATTTTGAGAGATAGATCTATCTTTCCAAACTTTACCCTTTACAAACCCTACTTGTTCCAGAGGTATTTGGTAATGGAGATAGGTTTTTAATCGGTTTTTGATGATATGCAACAATATTTTACTAGCATATGTTATTAGTGACAGTGTGCGATTTGACATCTGGTAATAGTCTCTTTTTTGTGTAGCAAGGTATAAATTGAGGTATAATAATCACATGGCCATTTTCCCCAGTTCCAAACAGCGACAGATAGAATGGATGATATGTAATTCTTTGTTACCTAGTAGCTATAGTATCTCACCTGGTATTGAATCAATGCCTGGGGATTTATTTCTCTTTAGCGATTGAATTGCATCTTTGACATCAGCAAGTAAGGCAGTAGGTTCTCTAGGGTAGTCAGAGGGCCATTGATTTTCTACTGGTACCTTGTTATTTTTATATAGCTCGCCACAGTAGTTTCGCCATTTTTCCAATATTTCATCAGTATCGGTCTTTAGATTACCTTCCATATCTACCACGCTTGAAATTTTAACTCTGTTGTAAGGAGCTTAATCTTCTGAAATAAATTCCCCGGTTCATTTCGACAGCTATGTTCCTCTATCTGCACATTTAAGATATGTAATTAGCTTTGTCTTTGCGGCACTGTTTTCTGATTTCTTTCGACAACGCTTCTATATTCATAGTTTGTTCCGTATCTATTTTTTGTTATTTTTTGCCTTAAAGCATAGTCAACGTATTCACGGATATCCAAGGCTTAAGGCCCATGGAAACCGCTGCCTCACAGTCTTTTTCAGACTCGATTATCTTATCTTTGAGATAGATCCAAACGCTCTCAGGGTCACTATCTTCTTGGTCTAAAGAAAGAGCTTCTTCTAGGTTTTGTTGGAAGTCATTGATTTTTGATCAATTTATAGACATGACTTTTCTTAGGGGTCTTCTTTTGGGGACTTTAAAACGAAGTCGAACGTTCCATACCAGGAGTTAATGATCGCTTCCACAGTCTGCGCCAGGATATGTTTTACAGTTGATGGCCGACAACTTCTATCTTGATCTTATTAGGATGTAGATTATTTGATTTCTTGTTTGTCCATCTGGGTTGCGCCATGTGTATAATCTGCTCGGATGATGTTGATAGAACATGTTTATAGTTGTAAGATGTTGTTCTTCTCAGAACTCCACTAGACGGTCGCCATTCTCATTTCTCATCATAGACGATTACTTATTTAGCATCGGAACCGATAACGTCATAGTTCAAGTGAACTTATTACTACAAGATTGTTCCTCTTCTTTTTAGAACGCGGATTTCTGTTGATATTGGTCCGGTGGTGATGTGCGAAGTCTCATGTGATAGCTTTTATTGAATAGAATAGGTTGTACATATAGAAGGGAACATGTATCTATATCTTTGCTTCGATTGGCTGATAATCACGTAAATGAAAATCAGTTTAGGAAGAAAAGTAAAACAATCTTAAAAAATTAGTATTTTATTGATTTATTTATAAAGAGTGAAAACATATCAATAGAAAAATAAATTTTTGTTCAGCTTTTCGTAGAAATGGGAACGTTTGCTTATATCATTTTAAATAACTGAAAACAAAAACAATATTAGTTGTACATAATCGATTATGTATTATACATGTTATTGTTAATATTGAATAGTTATATATATATATATATATATATATATATATATATATATATATATATATATATATATATATATATATATGTTATAAACAATATTCTAATTAAAATTTTGGGAAATCTCATTTGTAGAATGTATCATAATTACTTATAGAGTTTTATTAATTCCTTGGTCGAAAGCAGAGGCATTTACAACATTTTTAGTTTGCTAAAAAATAATTTTCACCGCAGATTTTCCATTGCAATGAATTAACACGTTCGCTACCAGACATATTTTTAACATTTGTCCCTCACACCGAACATATATTTTACATTTAGCTCTAATGGGCCGCCATATAAATAGAACCTTGCTCCCATCGGGGCAGCGCGGCCCAGTGAGGTAAGTTCTTACTATCGTGCGCCGTTGGTCCCGTGCCACATAACATAACCTATATTATAATATGTTAACAATAAGTTTTTGAAGTTGCTTTATGCTGTTGTTGTATAAGTATTTTATTATAGTTCAATAGGTAGATATTATTTTCATTATGTGCAATGTAGTTGTCTAAACGTAAGACAGCTTTGTCTCAAAGTGAACTTCTTAAAATACCCCAGAATTTTAAGAAATTCTCTTGAAAGACCAATGTAGCCTGCTGAGGTAGCATCAACTATGGGACCAACGTGGCAGTGAACGTGTTAAACCACTGTAGTCATATGAGAATATTTTCTACTGGGGATGAACCTGGAACAACGAGCCATAAAAGCGTCTGATATCTGTCGTCAGGCATTCTTAAAGTTCCATCTCCTATCGGAGGTTGGATATCATAACGGCCATGGTCACTTTGTTGGCTGCTGCTCTGAAAAGTTGTAGTGAACTACAGTTAAACCATTCTCTAAGGTTTTTCAGCCAGGAGATGCTTCTTCTTCCTATGCTTCTTCTTCCTTGGATCCTTCCTTGCATAATAATTCTCAGCAGCTCATATTTTTCTCTATTCTAATTTTTAATATTCTTCTGTAACACCACATTTCGAACGCTTCTATTTTTCTTATGTGTTGTTTCTTCAATGTCCAAGCTTCCATTCCGTATAGTAAGGTAAAAAATATGTAACATCTTAGAGCCCTTAATCTGAGATGCAACTGAAGGTCTCTGTTGGTAAGCATTGTCTTCATTTTCACAAATGCTTGCCTTGCAGTTTCAATTCGGACTTTGATTTCTCTGCTTTGGTCATTTTTCTCATCAACCCAGGTTCCCAGATATTTATAGGTCTCTACTTTTTCTATTTGGGTTTGCTCTATCATTAATCTTTCATTTCCATGTTGCGTTTTTGAGACAATCATAAATTTAGTTTTTCTCTTATTTATTTTTAGTCCGTATCTAATGCAATAATCGTTAATTCTATTTACCAATTCTTGTAGCGATTCCAGGGTGTCTGCCATTATAACGGTGTCATCAGCGAATGTTATGTTATTTACTATTCTTCCGTTTACAGAGATTCCATCACCCAGATCTGCTATCGCTTCCTGGAATATGGCTTCACTGTACACGTTAAACAGTAATGGTGACAGAACACAGCACTGTCTTACTCCTCTCTTTATATCTATATTTTCGGACTTTTGTTCTTCTATCTCTATATTGGCCTTTTGATTCCAATACGGATTGATAATGATTCGTAAGTCTCGTTTGTCTATATCTTTGTTAATTTTATTCTTTTTATTTATTTTCTAATTACCATCAAATAATGACAAAATACCACAGAGCAGCGTATTTGAAAAACTTTAGAATCATCTCAAGCTACTGAAATATTGGCTAGAGAGAGAGAGAGAGAGAAGTAAAGTTTAAACTAGTTTATGTCAGCACATGCAATATTTATAAAAATAAGTAATTGTTATATTTATGAAAATTGTAGTTGTTTCAACTTAAATACTTACTAGTGTGTCTTCAGGATATATACATTTTGCCATTCCGTATATAATATCTGCGACAGGTTGACTTTCTAAAAAAATATGTATTTTATAATTGTTTACTTTTAACCCTCCACCGCATACGAAACCTTTTATAGTTTCAAAATTTCAAAGTGTTGTAGTATGCATAATATCCACCAACCATCGAAAATTTTGACTACATCATAGCTAGTACTCATTGTATTACGCATCTGTATGTTTGGTTGTCTATCAGTCAAGAGAAAGATCGTTATAACCTTATTCGTTTATACACGTGTAGTGAATGAATGGTACCTTATGTATGACTCCAATTTGAAGCAATATTTTTTATCGAAATAGTGAATTTATTTATTGAAAAAATTTTTTTGGAGAAAGTAAGTATTATTCTTTATTGTATACATATTTTTCTACATCAAATTTTACATTATTATCCAGCTTTATGATGTCATTTAATATCAAACCATAAATGGTTTCGAATGCATTTAATCTTATTTTAGTTATACGGTTTTTGGAAAAATTATCATTTGGTTTTTGTTTTTAGAATGGATACTGGGAAGTTTCTGGTGATTGCTGGTGATGGAGAACTAAGTGAAGACGAATTAGGTTCAGATTCCGTTAATGAGTATATTCCTCGATGTCGTTAGTTCCAGTCTGATAATAGTGATAGCAATAAACAAAAGAATTTGGATGCAAATATAACTATTTGCTCTGGTATAAATAGAATTGTCAACAAATAAAAGAAACCTAAAAATTTTTTATGGGATTCAGGCCATTTGAAGCATTTTAATAAAAGTGATTATGCATTTAAAGGCGTTGCAGAGCTACCAGAATGTATCCTTGAGTTAGAAACTCCTGCAGATATATTCTTGTTTCTAAAAGAAGTAATATCCATGATTGTTGAACAATCAAACATAAAAGCTCTGCAGGATAATATAAACAAACATGCAATATTACCAAAACGAAATGGAAGTATTTATAGGAACTGTAATATTTACGTCATTTGTGAAATTACCATCAGTTGAGCAACTGTAGCTCAATTACCAGTATTTGAATCTATGACCTGCAATAGATGGGGAATTATAAACAAACACCTTCATTTTAGTGATAATAGTAACTCCGTTTCTGTTGGCAATCTAGGCAATAATAAACTGTTCAAAATTCGACCTCAGAGCAGATTAAACAACGCCTTTTACTGGTTTCCAATAGGGAACAGCTAGCTGTTGACAAACAAATTATCTGAAAACTTTGTTTTCAAAACTTCCACAAAATTTATTTTAAATCTTATCACTACAGCTGCTTCGGCTGATTGCCTTTCTCAAGTGATCTGTTTTTGGCATGAGTTTACACTTTATAGTCTCTAATGAAATAGGTTGAGGAGGGAAGAACTTTTTGTCTCAAGCTGGTCATTCAGAATTATATCTGTGTTTTTTAATTTGTTGATTTCCATAGATTCTAACAAAGATAGCTTAAGGCCTTTATTTTGAATGTGGAGAATTTTAAATTCGTCATTAAAAGAATGATTATGATCTAGAAGGTGAAGTGCGTATGTAGAATCTGTTTTTCTATTATTGAAAGCCCTTTTATGTTCTGCTATTCGTTTATTAAAATTTCTACCCGTTTGAACAATGTAAGCTTTTGGGCAGTCGCCACATTTAAGTTTGTACACACCACTGTGTAAGTGTTTTTCATGTTGGCTCTTGTTGTTTTTAATATATTTGCCTAGGTTGTTATTTGTTCTGAAAGCTGGTGTTATTCCTTTCTTTTTTATGTGTTTGGCTATTTTTGTTGATATTTTGCCTGTATATGTAATCGAGCAGAAGGTACTGGGTTTTTTCTCTTTGTACTCAGTTACACGACTAGCGTTAATGTTAATTTGTCTAGCGTGTATTCATTCCCCTACAAACATGTAATTTTACAGAAGCTATCAATTTAAGTAGTGTAAATATATTTTTAATTATATTTATAACTTACTTGGTTGTGCTTTATGACACCTTATAACCAAATTCGGCAATTGGGGTTTCTTGGATGGCGGACAAAGCTGATTAAGTAAATCCACATTTAAATTTCCTTCCTCATCTATCTAGAAATATTTTAATTAATTAATTCGACATAAGTGCTCAAACAAGGGGGCGTTCAAACATCACCAATACCAAGATGTTCACTGTAATTTTGGGGAATTACAAAATTCAGAAACAAATTACTAGGATGACAGATGTGTTTGTTTTTTTAGCAGAAACTAAAACCAAAAGATGTTTTTTCAAGTTTAGCTATTCAAAAGGATCTAATTAAAACTGCCGTTCTGAAAAATACCGTTTTTTTTGCCATCAGTGTTGGAAACATAAAAGTTACTAGTGTTTCATGTAGTAAAAAAGTAGATTGTAGAGTATGCAGATTTTACGATGAAAAATGTTGTGTTTGTACCTAATTTAAGGCCAAAAGTATCCGCGGAAACGGTATGCGCGGAAACGGTCTGAGCGGGATGGGTTAACGCGGAGTCTTTTAGCGTCAACGAGCGTGTTTAAGCTGTTAGGGCGTTTTTCAATTTCGACAGCTTCACGAATAATTCTCGATTTTAAGGAGCGGATAGAAGCGATGGTTTTTGCTTTTTCGAAATCTATATCGTAACCTATCTGAATATGATGTTGGGATAGGCCTGAAGTAATATTGGAATATTTTACAGATATAGAATGTTGGTAAATATGGTTGTGCATTCGTCGGTTTGTCTGTCCAATGTATGTTTGTGGGCAACTGCAACAAGGCATAATTTACATGGGTACATGGTAAAATTCAAAGAAACATCAGTAGTCATGAAAAAAATTAACAGAAAAGAATAAAAACTAAAAAAAAAACAGCCTTCATATTATTTAATGAAGAAAAATATCTAGCAAACCATCAACAGAATCAAATGTAGTAGGCACTGATTACCAATACTAAAAGAAGAAGTCAGCAACAAGAAAATCAGAATTTGCTATTAATCCGAGGGCACAACAACACCTCTCAAAAATATAGCTATTTGTTCACAAGATTGAGGCTAAGTAATATTTACCGGTTAAATCTTATAATTTTTTGGTTTAAATATTTTTGAAAACGGTTGAGATAGTTTGCTAAAAATATTAATTGGTGTATTAATTTTTTGGAGCAGTGTATAACAAATACAAACAGTTATAAAAAAAATACTTGATGTAAAGTTGGTAAATATGTGTAAATAGCACTTAAACAATCTATTGTAATAATTCTAATTGAATTTTGATTTGTTTATGGACTCAATGCATTTTTGTATAGTTAAATTTGAAATGCGATTATGCGATATTTACAAATTATAAACATGCAACGAAATGCATTTTAATTAAGTGTTGGGCTGTTGATCCATACAATTTTATTAATAAGTGTATTGCTATTATATCATATTTTCCATAATTTTATACTTACCACTGTCGAGTCTAACCAGTTGCACGCCACATAAGTCTGCAATTAATATAAAGTGTTTTAATGAAGTTTAAAATTGAAATTGAAACAAATTTAAACAATTATTTTAACCGCGTAATATTTAATTATGCATATTTATGATATAAACTTTTACACGTTACAAAAGTCAACGGAATTTTTTACAGCTTTTTTTTCAAACAAATTAAGTATTCATCATCATCATCACGTAGCGCTACAACACTGGGTGGGTCTTGCCTGACTGTACAACTTTTTTCCAATTTGTTCGGTCTTCCATCAACCTAGGGTCAAATGGAATGTTCATTTTCCGGAGAATTAGAAAGAATTAGAAGAAGAAGAAATTAGAAGAATTACAAAGCCACCTGCTCCGTGGCTAACACCCACAATACAGAATATGATGAAAACTCGTAATGCTGCTTTAGCCAAATATAAGAAAACTAAAAACGTCTTAGACTCTAGTTACTATAAAGATCTTCGAAACGCAGTTACTAACGCAGTCCGTTTGGAGAAGAATGGTTACTTAAATTATCGGTCTGCTTCTTTGAATAAAAAAGATCTTTGGAAAGCTGTGAGGTTATTCAAAATTGTAAATAAACCAGTTATAGAGATCCCTCAGGAGCTTAAAGATCCTATATCTATAAATAATTATTTTACATCTGTCTTTAGCCCTGTAAATTGTTGTCCTGAGACAACCCAATGGTATCAGTCAAATATTTTTAACCCAGATATTATTTTCTCGTTTAAAATGGCCACTATTGATGAAATTAAATCACTTATATTAGGGTTAAAATCGGAAGCTGTTGGATGTGATAATATTTCTGCAAAGATGCTACAACTCTCCCTTTCTATTACTGCTCCTTATATTATGCACATTATAAATTGTTGTTTGGAGGTAGGTTATTTTCCGGACACTTGGAAATACGCTTTGGTAAAACCACTGCCCAAATCAACTAAACCTGAATCACTTAATGATCTTCGCCCAATAAGCATCCTACCGGGACTGTCAAAAATTTTGGAAAAGGTTATCTAAGTATAAACAGATATACGATTATATTTTCAGAAATAATGTAGTTACGTGTATACAATCAGGCTTTAGAAAAGAGTTTAGTACAACGACCCTGCTTCTTGATTTAACCGATAATATACTTCGATCATTTGATGAAGGAAAAGCAACCTCAGTCATCTTGCTTGATTTTTCTAAAGCCTTCGACACTATTGATCACGCTCTTCTGTGTGCTAAATTGAAATATTTTGGATTTGATGATACCTCCTTACAGTTTTTCAAATTTTATTTGGTAAATCGTTATCAAAAGGTCATAATCGATAATAGTTCATCAGAATTTGCATCTGTCAATTCAGGGGTGCCTCAAGGTTCGGTTCTTGGTCCTCTTCTTTTTTCAATATATATATCTGACCTGTATAAATCTTTAAATAATCTGAAATTGCACTCTTTTGCAGATGACACACAACTGTATTTCTCTTTTGAACCTAACTCTGTAAATCAAGCGTCACAAAAAATAAATCAGGATTTGGAATCTATTTGTACTTACTCCACTAGACATAATCTTAAACTTAATGCTAAAAAATGTAATTCTTTGTTATATTGTTCAAAAAATTATAAAGCCAATGAACCTCTAAAAAATGTTAATAGTTGCAGAAACTTAGGAGTCATATATGACTGTACGCTACGTTTTCAAGAGCATGTCACCCTTTTAGTAAAAAAGTGCTATTTAGTTATGCGTTAACTGTATAGAAGCAAAGGCATTTTAAACTTTAAATTGCGTAAGTTACTTTGTGAAACTATGGTTATGTCAATTCTTAATTATGGGCTCTTGGTATTTTACCCTTGCTTAGATCAAGTTACGAAATTGAGGATGCAAAAAATTCAAAATAATTGTTGCAGATTTGTTTTTGGCATAAGAAAATTTGATCGTGTATCATGCAAAATTAAAGAACTTCAATGGCTAACAATAGATAATTTATACAAATATCACCTCGCCTCATTGATATATCGAATTATTTCGTCGTCAAATCCTATTTATTTAAGGAACAAATTAGTATTTCGTGGAGACGCTCATAATCTGGATCTGAGATATCCTCATAGTCTTATGCTGCCAAGATATAGACTAGCTATTTTCCAGCGATCGTTTACTTACAATGCTGTTTTAGTGTTTAATAGTTTAACAAAAAATTTAAGAGGTAAATCTCTTGATTTCATGAAGCGGCATTATAAGAGATTTTTACTACAATCGCAGTAACGTTATTATTATTATATAATATATTGTTGTCGTAATTGTTACCATTGTTATCATTAATATCATTTATCACATAACATCACAAATTATTTTCTTTATCTTATTTTTCTAGTAGCCACATGACTATTTCTACCATTTCAATATTGTATTATTATTTATGTCAATTTATAAATAATTTTTTTTTTCATGTTCTACTTATTTCAAACTGATTTTGTAAACTTTAGGTTAAGTGGAGTAGCTCTAGCTAGACTTCGCCTCATGTATCTCTTGTTTGTAAATTTTTACAGACTAAATAAAGGCAATTTATTATTATTATTATTATTATTATCTGCTTGGATGTTATCTCTCCATCGCATTCTGGGACGTCCGAGTGGTCTTTTGCCTGTGGGAATCTCTTCCAATACCTTCTTCTATTTTGCGATTTCTACGATCGGTTGTAGTATTCTATATCGATTTCTCTTCCCATATAGTCCCCGATAACACATTTCCGGTATTTAACAGCCTTTAGCTTTGTTGATCATTTTTAGTACTTCCTCATTAGTTTTAACTGCTGTCCAAGTTAATGTCGTACACAATGAAAATGTGGGAGGAAACTGTAGAGCGAAGGTTAAAGAGGGACATGGTATTTATAGACCATACGACATAGTTCCTAGACAAGATCTATGGAGATGTATGAGAAAGAAATGGGTTCCTGAGATGTACGAACGACGTGTGAAAAATATGTATAAGGGGATTGACCGAAAGTTTTCCAGTGACGGTTGGTGTGCATCAAGGCTCTTCATTGAGTCCTCTCCTGTTTAAGCTTATTATGGATGTATTGACATAGAAAGTAACAGAGAGATCCTTACTCTTTGCGAATTTTTTAAATTTTGACTTATTTAATAATTTAGATTAGAAATTTAATTAGATTTTACTTACTTTTGAACTAGGATCGTTGTCGTCAAATATTCCATTTTCAATATTTTTTACTACGCTATTTGGAATTTTAGCTTTTCTTACACAATTTTCCCTTAGCACTTGTAACAAGTCTGATAAATCTTTCAGATCCTGAAACATATGTTAATAAAGTTATATATTCCATGCACTTTTTTTTGTAATTGGTTTATATAGCAATAGAGTCAGATAAATATTAAATGGATTAAAAGACGATTAATTTTCTATCGGGACTGACAAATAAAGAGTTGTTGGTATGCTCGGTTTACTGTTTTTAATAGCCTGTCTTTTATATGAAACTTTTCCAGAATTGATAGGTTGGTTCTATGTTCTATCCAGGACACGCGTAGACTTCTATAGACCTACATTTCGAAGGCTTTGATCTTACTTCTATTAAGTTTTTTGAGACGCCATGTTTCAGGTGAGTATGTGAGCAATAGGAAAAATAAGGGAATTAACCAACCTGAGCTTAGTATTCCTTATTATTGTTTGCTCTTTCCACATTTTGATTAATTTGGCTTTTGTAGTTTGGGCCATTGCTAGTCTACGCTTGACTTTTGCTGAGCTTTTTTTATCATGGCAGTTATTAGTATATATGACAAAGCAATTATTTCCAAAAATCCCTCCATTAAAGGAACCCAAAAGGCCTTAAATAAGCTGAAAAATCACAAAGCGCCGGGTACTGACGATATACCAGCAGAACTTCTGAAATATGGGGGAGACGCACTACATCGCCAAATCCATCTGCTAATAACGCACATATGGTTAGAAGAAAGGATACCAGCACGATGGAAGGAAAATATAATAGTGCCCATCCACAAAAAAGGGGACAAAACAAAATGCGCGAATTATAGAGGAATTTCACTCCTAAACACGGCATATAAAACCCTCTCAAACATAATTCTTAGTAGACTAATCCCTTATGCTGAAAATGTCCTAGGCGAATATCAAGCCGGTTTTAGGGCAAACAGATTAACAATAGATCAACTATTCACGCTGAGACAACTTCTAGAAAAGGGTTGGGAGTATAACAGACCCATACACAATCTTTTCATAGACTTTCGACAGGCATATGATAGCGTAGAAAGAAGCCAAGTATGGAATGCCATGGCGGAGCTCTCAATACCAAAGAAACTCATTCGGATGACCAAAGTCTGTATGGAGTAAGGAATATCTAAAGTACGTGTAAATAATAAACTATCTGGCAGCTTTAAAACCAACAGTGGACTCAAACAGGGTGATGCGTTATCTCCACTACTTTTTAACCTTGTATTAGAGAAAGCCATGAGGTCGGCCGAAATAAAAACAGAATTGCTATCGGTTCAAGGTCCCAAGCTATTACTCGCATATGCAGATGACACAGATCTCGTTGGAGACTCCATCCTATCCACGAAAGACATCTTCAACAAGGTGGAAGGAGCAACAAGTGAAGTAGGGCTGAAGACTAATGAAGAGAAGAAGAAATATATGTGTATAAATAGAACGACGCGAAGAGACAGAATAGGACAAAATGTGACGATCAACACCTTCAATTTTGAAAGAGTACAACGTTTTAAGTATCTGGGGGCCGTAATCACAGCTGACAACGATGTTACTGAAGAAATAAAAGAGATAATCCAATCTGCAAACCGCTGTCTATTCGCACTGGATAAGCTCATAAAATCAAAAAATCTTACAGGAAGTTTAAAGATCAAAATCTATAAATCCATCATCAGACCTGTAATAACATACGAATGCGAAACGTGGACCATGACCAAAGCAAACGAAGAAAAGCTCAGACGCTTTGAACGAAAAATACTTTTTTCGGACCTCGCCCTGACATCACCACAAACCAGTATAAGATCAGAACCAATATCGAATTAAAAGCACTCTACAATGACGCCGATATTGCCCAAGAAATTAAATCACAGCGACTAAGATGGGCTGGCCACGTGCATAGACTGCATAACGATAGACTTGTAAAACTGGTATGGGAAGAGATTCCCACAGGCAAAAGACCACTCGGACGTGGAGAGATAACATCCAAGCAGATCTCCGGAAAATGAACATTCCATTTGACCCTAGGTTGATGGAAGACCGAACAAATTGAAAAAAAGTTGTACAGTCAGCCAAAACCCACCCAGGGTTGTAGCGCTACGTGATGATGATGAATTATTTCCGTAATTGAATATTAATGAATATTTAAACTGCCTTGTTAAGGAAACATTTGGAAAAAAATATTATCATTTACTGTCCTCTTCCGTTGTTGAGACTGTCCGTTGAAGGGTACAGGTTTATATATCTCCAAATAATTTTTGTTTTAAAAACTATTGTATACAAAAGGTGTCCAGAGAAGAGAGGTGTCCGTTAACAGAGAGTTTACTGTACTCAGATTTCAATTCTATAAAGTACGTTAGATAGGTGGCCTGATTTACGAACAAAAAACTAAATTTTATCATAATCAATAACGGATTCTAAAGGATATGCAATAATGTATATGATAAGATGATAATATTGATAAGCAATAATAGGTACGTATATGTTATATTCCATTGTAATGTTGTACATATTTAATATGTTTTATTTTATTTAAAAAAGGAAAACTTACCGATTGTGGAACAGCTTTTGATATTGCTAATTCAATAACTATTAAATAAAATATACTTGTATATAAGGACTTTAACATTTTGTCTTGTCGACGAGAAACTATTGAATATATTTATGCTCACTGAATTTAATTAAAAAAATGATCTCGACGTTTATTTATAGGAGTATATAATGACCACAATTATTATAATTACTTTAAATACACAGTTTATGTGTTTAGTTATATTCAGAAAACAGTATTGGAAACGATAAAAATCCATTAAAAGCTCTATGTGAAACCAACCAGCTATATATATATATATATATATATATATATATATATATATATATATATATATATATATATATATATCCAAATCAAAATTGCCTTTTTTGGATTCTTATTATATATTTTTAGATACTGTAGAATTTATAAAAATTGTAGGTTTAACTGTATAATAGAGTCGATGCGGGTAAAGGCTCGCAAGGGGTAAGCCACGCATGAGCTTTTTGGTTCAGTGTGTCATAAAATCTTGTAGAGCCGAGAAATTTATTAAGGCAAATATTAATGAGATACTGTTAAGACTGGCACATGGAATGTGAGAAGTCTCTACGAGCCTGGTAAGATACAAAACACCATACGTGAGATGATAAGGCTCAATATACCAGTTCTTGGGATAAGCGAAATGCGGTGGCCAGGGACTGATAAATAAAACATAGAACATTCATTGTACATAAAGAAATCTCTAAGTTACATTGCGGACAGAGTCATCGTGATGCAATTAAACTCAAAACCAGTAGATATAAATCTGGTCCAAGTTTATGCTCCCACAGCCAGCAGTAGTGAAGATGACATAGAGAATTTTTATGATGGTATAAAGAAGGTAATGAATTAGCTGAAAAACAAAGACATTACTATAATAATGGGGGACTTCAATGCCAAAGTAGGAAAAGGTAGACAAGAAACATTGTAGGGAATTTTGGACTTGGACAACTTGATGACAAAGGAGACCGTTTTGTAGAATTCTGCGTAGAGAAAAATCTTTGTGTGACAAAGATTCAAAGATACATTCTTCAAACTACCCAAGCGTCGTTTATATACTTGGAAGTCACCAGCAGATTCTAAAGAAAAGATCATAAGAAATCAGATCGATTATATAACAATTAATGAGAGGTACCGAAATTCAATCAAAATAACTACCTGGAGCCGATGTCCCCTCAGATCATAACTTATTAATCAGTGACATAAAACTCAAACTTAAAATAGTAAAACGCCAACAACCGACTAACCGAATAAACACTGACTGTATTTAAAATAATAGTCATGAAATTACACAAGAGATATAAAGAAAGTTTGAAAAATCGAAAGAAACCCATAACGTCGAAGACCACTGGAATCATGTCAAAAGCATTATGCAAAAAACAACTAAAAAGTATAAAACTATTAATAATCGCAAACAACAATGGATGACTGATGAAATATTGGGACTAATGTAAAACAGGCGAAAACAGAAAAATATAAACACAAAAGAATATAATAAAATTCATAAAGAAATCAGAAGTAAAATCCGGGATGCAAGGGAAAAATGGTACAGCAACAAATGTCTTGAAATAGAAGAACTGCAGAAAAAGAATGACACGTTTAATATGTACAAAAAGGTAAAAGAAATAACTGGAACATATAGATCAACTGCAAGTAGTTTACTTGATAAACAAGGAAATATTATAGTCAATGAACAAGACAGATTAGAGAGGTGGAAAGAATATATTAAGGAGCTGTTTGATGACGATAGAACAGAAATTCAAATCAAAAACATATCGACTGGTCCAAACATAACACTCGATGAAATGTACAGAGCTATAAAGCTATCAAAGAATAGAAAAGCAACCGGTCTAGATGAAATTCCAAGCGAAATAATCAAACTGCTTGACGATAAAGGCAAACATTCTCTTCTAAGCCTCTTTAACAAAATATACGAAACAGGACATATACCAACAGACTGGATACTGTCAACATTTGTAAAGAAACCGAAAAAAAATAAATGCCAAACAGTGTGGCGATGATCGCACTATCAGTCTGATGAGTCATGTACTGAAAATGTTCCTAAGAATACTACACTCGAGAATTTACAACAAAATAGAAGTACAACTATGGTTCAAAGATGTAGGGATATAGAACAACTAGTATATATGTGTTTTATCGACTTCGAAAAGGCCTTTGACAATTTGTATTGGAATCAATGTGCAAACATACGAGCTGGGCACAACACGACGGAAGCAGTGGAAATACGACGTGGAGTGAGGCAAGGATGTATTCTATCGCCTCTACTTTTTAATATCTACTCCGAACTTATTTTCAAAGAAGCCTTAGTTGAAGATACAGGCATTAAAATTAACGTAATTAATGTCAACAATCTCAGATATGCAGACGACATGGTACTTATTGCCTCCAATGAAGAAGACCTGCAACGACTTATAAACAGGGTAACCGAAGCATGTAATGAATATGGGCTAAAACTTAATACTTCTAAGACAAAACTTATGGTTGTTAGCAAAACGGAGTTACAACCAACCAACATCAGAGCGTATGGAATAGAGTTAGAAAGAGTCCACAATATAACCTACTTGGGTGCAAACGTTACCGATAACTGGGATATAAATAAAGAAATAAGAATACGCATTGAAAAAGCCAGAGCCGCCTTCTATAAATTAAAGAAAATTCTAATTAATAGAGATATTACGTTAAACCTTAAAGTCCGATTAATACGCCGCTACATATTCTCCACATTGCTGTATGGTATGGAGAGCTGGACCCTTACAGAGACATTAATGAAAAAATTAGAGGCCTTTGAGATGTGGATTTATCGACGAGTATTGCGGATAAGTTGGGTTGATCAAATAAGAAATGAAATAGTTTTACATCGAATAAAAAGAGCACAGAAATAACAAAAACGATAAAAATTCGAAAGTTACAATATTTCGGTCATGTAATGAGACATCCAGAGAGGTATAACCGTATACACCTCATAATACAGGGTAAGGTCGCCGGACGGAGAGGCCCAGGCCGACGAAGAACATCTTAGCTCCGAAATCTCCGAGAATGGTATCAAGAGACCACCGCTAATTTATTAATTTATTTAGAGCCGCCGTAAACAAAGTTATTATTGCCAATATGATCGCCAACGTTCGACAATCGGACAGGGTACTGAAAGAAGAAGAAGTTAAGACTGGATAAAAGAGAACATTAGTACCTATATAGCGTTGACGAAAGACAAACTAGTTGAGGCTTGTGCGTAACTTGCAAGAGATATATCCATTAGACAGGCGGCTAAAGAAATAGGTTTCATAAGTCGACTCTGAGAGACCGATTCAAAAAAGGAGGCCCGGAAAACCTCAAACCTTTTCGAGCAACATTCTTAATATATCACAAAGCTGAAATATTACGCCATTATATTGATCTTAACAAGTAATTTTTCAGCCTTACTTATTCCCGGGATTTTCGGGAAAACAATATTCCCTATAAGTTACTCTCTTAGACAGAGCTAACAGGAAAAAATTTTACTCGAAATGTTATTAAAAGAAACAGGCTAGCTCTTCATGTTCCCCGAAAAACAAGTATTGCCAAAACAAAGGAGTTTTACCAGGATCAACTTTCTCAATATTGTGCTAATTTAAAAACTTATAAAGAAATTTAGCTTTGGTCCAAATCAGATTTTTAATATTGTCAAGAGGAGGGTTCAAACGATGGAAAATATTCTCTCAAAACATGTTGCTCCAACTGAGAAAAATAGAAGTCGCCAAGAAAGTAGTAGCAGAGCAAGGTCAAACAGCTCAAGCCTTGAGATACTGAGATTTATTTCTCCAACACAAGTATTTTCTTTGAGGTTGATTTTCTAGCATTTAAGATTACAGATCAACCACCGGATGAAGAGCTATGTGTTGTTGATTGACAGTTAATATTTATTATTGACGAAAATCAGAAGATTTGTCTTCTGTTTCAGAACGTATTTTTCATGTTCAACCGTCCACTTCAGGTTTAATTGTCCTCGAAGCAGACTACGATGTATTACAAACGTCCTAACATGAAATTACACCATTTACAAGGGGAGATGATTTTCCTTCTTAAACTCCAATATTAACTACCAAAGATATACTTCACCTACATAAAACAAAAATTAGAAAAAAGCGTAGAAAAAAGCGTATTTAAAAGGATTAATAAAGGGATTAAAAAAGAATTGAGGTGATCGCCCCAATACTTACTTAAACGTGCTTGAAAAAAAAAGAAGCAGAAAAGGCAACACGAGCTTTGGTAAGACAAAAACGTCTGAAACAGAAATTTAAAACATACTTTTTTGCTAAATAAAAATAAGAACTTCAAAGAACACTACTTTTTGGAATCCGATGTAGATTATTTCATTCACGATAGTAGCGCTAAGTATGATTCGTTTTTCGAGTAGGAGGTTAATGTCCAAGAAAAAGAGCATGGTTTGAAGATTGGTAAAAGTTCGAAGGACTAAATAAACATTCTTGCATTGCTGATGAGGATAAACTTTTAAGATAATCAAAGCTTAAAGCAAAGTTCTCCAATATTTCATAATGCGATCGTTTTCTCAGAGAATCTGACTAGTTCTAATATTTTTTATTTTTGTAAGAGATAAAAGCATTTTCATTGAATTATTTATGCATCTATGAACTTTAACTACGATAAGGGTAAAAGCCTCGCATAGTTGGAACTTACATACTACATAAAGTTTTAGAATGCCATTTGGATAAATCTTATTGATAGAGTCAGCAACCTACATTTGCTGTGATTGGTCGTTATCGTCGTCTGATTTTGATGAAGTTCTTGAGGTTATGTATTTGTTATGCGATGTGCGTAGACATATAATACAAGATAGACTGACTGTCGCAATACAGTGACGTTCTCTCAGTGCGACGGAGAAAACTGACACAAAGCAGTCCTACATCTCTTTTTAATGGACCGGGTTTATCGACCTTGTGACCTTTCTCATTGGTCATTTAGGTCACGTGGTCGATAAACCTAGCAAATTAGAGAGAGATGAAGGGACTGCTTTGCTAAGTTTTCTCTGTCGCACTGGGAGAACGGGCTGGTATTGCAACGATCAGTCTATCTTGATCGTTGACAAATTACAAAAGGCAATTGAGAAAGATTTTGTTAATTTTATGACAGACTAAATAAATATATAAAAAAATACATTTTAAGGCTCCTTTGAGTATATTTTTTTCTAGGTTTTACTTTCAGAATGAAGAGGGAATAAAAATGTGAGTTCATTGTTGTAGAAGAAATTCAGGAATTAATAAAATCGTGGCACCTAATAATATTATTCAATAATCTACTGAAGAGCAGCCATCCAAAGAGAAATGCTACAGTGGCAATTGAAAAGTTATTGGACACAATAAATGGTCTAGTGAACATAAAAATGTGAAAGAGGATTGTAGATGAACGACCGAATGAAAACAATTATTAAGATATAGTCATAATAAAAGCTTAAAAAAAGCAGGATCGATGAAAAACAAAGTGAAGGTTAAGGAGAATGTTAAAGTATGTGAACAATCTAGAAGTAGACAGGAAGAAGATCCATAAGACGCCCAAGAATGCGGCGGAAAGATAATATTTGGTCGGATTTAAGAACAATGGGAGTACCCATCGACCCAGCTGTAATGGATGGCCGTTTGACAATAAATATAGTTGTGCAGTCAGCCACTGCTCACCCCGGGTGGTAATGCTACGAGAAATAGGATCATGTTGGCAATGAGTATGTTTTTCAAAGGCTTAATTAAGAAAAAGAGTTGATTTCCTTACTTTTGCCATGTCATAAGAAACAGTGGACTGTCCTCCGGAGGCGTGTCAGCCGGGAGCTGACAGCCGTGCCGGACGCATCAAGGAATTTGGATATCGGTCAAAATACTTGGGAATTCCAAGTTTGGCCAAATCCAAATTTCTAATTGATTCGATGCAGGGAAATTCCACTTTCGCTACGTAAAACAAAGGATTTGTTTTACATAAAAGCAGGTAGATTTTCTCTCATCGATCAGTCGAGCTTGCCTCTTCTACTGTAGACCTAGTCGGTGCTATTATTGTTCCAACTAAGTTATTGTTTTATTTCTGATTTTCTGTATACCTTTTTATTTTAGCATTATTGTATATTCAGACCCTTTCAGGTTAGGATATTACATTGATTTATATTTGTTCATGTACTGATTGTTTATTTTTCTTGTATTTTGTGTATAAGTTGTTGTTCCGTAAGTTAAGAACACTAAGAAATATTTATCTTGCTTTTTCTATTTTATATTTTGATTTGTACTTTGTCTAAGTAGTTCTTTCCGGTAAGTCAAAGAACTCTTAGAAATATTTTGATAATCATTGTTGCATTATTATTTCCGATATTTTATCTAAGATAGTTTCTTTCTTAAGTTAAGAAAATACTTAACACATTTGTTTCTTTCATTTTCTATTTTATGCTAAGTTGTTTCTTCCGTAAGTCAAGAAACACTTAGCAATATTTTCACATCTTTTCTATATTTGATTTTTCTTATTTTCTATTATAAGTCGTTTCTTCCGTAAGTCAAGAAACACTTAGAAATATTTCCATATTTTACTCTCACATTTACATATTTCATTTATCTATATTTCTGTCCTAAGTTGTTTTTTCCGTAAGTCAAGAAACACTTAGAAACATTTGTCTTTGCATTATATTTTTATACCATTTAATTTACTTGTTTACTAAGTTATTCCTTCCGTAAGTCAAGGAATACTTAGATCATTTTTACCTATCTGTTTTCCATTTTTGCTCTGTTACTTTGTAACTGTTCCTTGGAACCGTTACCTATAACAGATATTTGTCACTGGAACTGTTATTTATAACAGCGGTAGTATTTAACCTTTCTACCAGCGACAAACCAAAGATGGTGAATACCCGATCCAATTCCGGGGATAGGAAGAAGTCCGAAGAGCCGGCGATGGGTCCCTCAGGCCCAAATGCCCAGGACAACAGGACAATAGCTTTTAAAACTAATAATCAAAGGGAAAATATAAGGCAAGAAGGAACTGGGATAAAGTAAACATTCCTAAGGTACTGCTTCTCTAAGATTATTAGAGAAACTTAGATTAGAACCGAAAAAAGAAGGATCAAGGATGATTGATGATTCTTGAAACTTTGACTATGGTAGTAAATGACAGGACCATTCAAGCAGCGAAACATTGGCAGTATAAGATATGAATAATTGATCCGGACACGGTAAGTTGCTAGCATTGTAGGTGATTTATTATGCAATTAGTAATGTAAATGAGAACTTATTTATTTTGCGGAAATTCCTTTTTGCACTTCTTACGATTTTCCTATTAAAAAAAGCAATGAAAATGTGTTTAATATCTTATAATTAAACATCATTTAATTAATGTTTTTAATTTAAATAATAACTAGAAAAATAGGTATGGGATGGGCATTTGAACTTCGAACGATATAGTAGTTTGATTGTTACTCGTAATTCTGAAAACCATTAGCATTATTACGTAAAAAATTAAATATTGAATTTAAATCAACACTCAAACAGTATAGTTTAGATGAAAAAAATGTAAAGATTTATTCTTCTTCTTATGGTGCCCTATCCAATTAGTGGATGTTGGCGACAATTCTGGCATACTGTAGCAGTCACAACTGCTAACATATAATTAATTAATATAATTTATTATTAAAATCCTAAAACCCCTCAGAATCCTGTTTATGAAACGTTTATGGGCAATAGACGATACGATGCGCAAGTGTAATCAACTAAAGTGGTCAAGAGTCGCTCGGCTAAAGTCAGTTTTGGCCAACAACTCACACAGAGAGGTGTATTTCTCCAAGCCTTAACCGGCATTTTTTTTTGTCTTAAAATCGGGTAGAAAATCTGGGATTGGATTTAATATTTTCCCCGAACATCAAGGGAGGAATTGGAACAACATAATATGATAAAGATTCTTGATTGAAAAACCCGGTTTTCAAATCTGCCGAAATGAATATTTAAACCCGGCTTCCAAATCTGCCGAAATGATTATTTAAAACCCAGGTGAGCAATTAAATCATTTAGTTTTATAGGCCTATCATTTAATTGATATTTTCATTTTCTTTTGAAATATTAACAGTGTAAAATCCGAATTTTCTCATATGTATCATGTGGCCTTGAGCTTAGATCGTAAATTTATCGGACACCTAATTAGGTTTTTTCTGATTTTTTTGTATACCTACTCGGTATAAAAACTTTCATGCCTAATTTACTAGATATTCTTTAAATGCGCAGACGCAATAAATAGACAGGATGACAGTCAGCTGATAAAATAAAATGTTTGTTTATTGTGGTAATTCGATGTAAGAGTATGTGTTGACAGTCATCTTTGGGTACCTTGATCTTTCTCTAAATGTTATTTTTTGTAGATTTCACCCGATTAGGATAACGATTAATATTAGGATTAGTTTAACCAAACACCTACTTCAACCCATTAATAACCAGGAACCGATTGTCTCCAGAACCACAGCGTTCTTCTTCATTCGTTTTTTTCGGAGCCTCAAGGACCGTCAGAGTTTTAAGGGGACTTAACCAGGACAGCTGTAGTGTTGTCACAGACATTAACATCAAGTTTCATAAGGTTAAGGTTTTTTCTTGTAACTTACAAGGTTTCAATACTCCTCTCGGTCTTGTGTGGCTCTAAAGAGTGCATGGGCATCGAGGTTTGTTCAATCCCTTATGTTTTTAAGGCATGAGTATTTCTTTCTTCCGATACCCCGTTTTCCTTCTATCTTTCCTTCCATAATAGGCTTTAAGAACTGGTACTTGGAATTTCGAAATATATGACCCAGATAAGCAGTTTTTCTCCTTTTTATTATTGGCAGCAATTCTCGTTCTCTGCTCATTCGATTTAATACTTCGACATTTGTTGTGTGATCTGTCCAGGGAATTTTAAGTAGTCGTCTAATTATCCACATTTCAAAGGCCTATAATCGGTTCATCACATTGGCCTTTATGGTCCAGGTTTCTACACCATATAGCAGTATGGAGTAAATATAACATTTTACAAAGCGATATCAAAGCGTTAAGTTAAGGCTGCTGTTGATAAGCAAGGTTCTCATATTAGTAAATGCTGTTCTGGCTTGCTCAATCGTGCTACGTATCTCTATGTCTGGATCTAGATCTTCAATTATCCAACTTCCGAGATATCTGAACTTGGGGACCTTTTGGATGTTCTTATTATTTACTCTTATATTTAATTGCATATTTCGTGTTCTGATAACCACCATTACCTTCGTCTTGTCTATATTAATTTTCAAGCCTAGTCGTTCTCCTTGAATGTTTATTCTATCTATTAGTCGTTGTAGCGCTTCTTGGCTATCAGCTATTATGACTGTATCATCAGCATAGCGAAGATTACTAATAGTCTGTCCGTTGATTTTGATTCCATCTTCAGTGTCACTTAAGGCTCTCTCAAAAATCGTTTCAGAGTAAAGATTAAAAAGGAGGGGTGACAGAACAGAACCCTGTCGTACACCTTTTTCGATTGAGAAATATGATGTAGATTACAGTCCTACTCTCACAGATGCCACTTGATTCATATAAAGGTTCTTTATCATTTTAAGGTCATTCTCATCTATCGAACGTTCCTGGAGCAATCCTATTAATTCTGAATGATTAACACAATCGAACGCTGTCTGGTATTATCTTTAAGAAGAGTTTTAGGACCTGGCTAAATAAGCTGATCATTCGGAATTGGTCGCAACTATAGCGTTTGGCTTTTTTGGGATTGATATAAAGGTTGATTTAAGCTAATTCTGTGGTATTTGACTGGACCCAAAAATGTCATTCAAGGCGTCTACATTGTCTTTATTCAACATTGTTAGAACCTCTATATATATGTCGTCTGGGTCTGGTGCTTTTCCCCATTTGCTCTGTTTGATTGCCCTTACAACTTCTGACTTCAATATTTTGGGGGAGTGTTCACTTTTATATTCACTTTCAGAGTTTCTTCTAGTGTTGTCTGAGTATAGTTGCTGTGTGTAGTTTCTCCAATGTTGAAGTAGATCCTTGTGATATGTAATTAATTTATTGTCTTTCACAATACTGTTAAAACCGCAAGGTTTTGTATGACCTGTCGCTTCTTTAACGAGTTTATGTATGTTAAATTGGTCATGTTTTTCTTCCAATTCCTCCATTTCTGCACACCTGTCTAACAGCCACTGTTCTTTAGCTTTGTGACACTCTTTTCGTATTTGTCGGTTAATCTGCTGATGTTTGGTTCGGTCTTTGTTTTAAAATGATCTGCGGTCGTCCTTCATTGATAATATTTTGTCAGTCATCCAATTCTTCTTTTTGGAATTTTTCTTCTTCTCATTTAATTTTTCTGTGACTTTTAGTTTAACGTTAGGTTGTTTTAAGCTGTTTATGTTAATTTTCTTTATGGATTTTCTGTTAATTTTTTTAAGCTCAATTTTCCTACTACGGGATTGTGACCAGATTTATAACCAATAAAAAAGCCAACAAACCTTAAGGTAAATAAATAAAGATGCATCCAACCTGCTATTAAGAGCGATGCTCTTCAAATAGTGATTCTGTTACAAAACCGGCATTCCGGGTGAAGAATCCTCCCAACTCTTCAGTTTCAGGCGTTAGGTTTACGTTTTTCTCTTCTCTGATAAATTCGCGCTTTAGACTTCCTTGTTCATTCCCCTGTATGCCTTGAACGGAAACTTTCAATATGCCTTTATTTCGTTACATTTTTCTTCCCAACAGTTATTATTTGCTTTATTTATTTCCTTTTTCATATGTTAGTCTACTGTAAATTTTTTTGTTCTCTGGATCTTTTGTTAATAATCATCTTAATTAGATTTTTTTCATCATATGAAATAGAAAATTTCAGGTCATCAGATCTCATCAATAGAAAATCACCAGGTCCTGGCAATATCCCACCTGAGCTGCTCATGTACGGTACAAGCAAATTATATAAGAATTTAACCAGCCTTTATATATATATATATATATATATATATATATATATATAAAGGCTGGTTATATATATATATATATATATATATATATATATATATATATATATATATATATATATATATATATAAGCTATATAAATATATTTCTTTTATTTACTTACCTCTTCCTCATCAGACGTATTAGAGACAGGTGTTTTTGGTAAATCTTGATCGCCCAAAAAAGATAGCAATTGGAAAAATCATAATTTTGGCTTATACATTTCCTCCGATCCGGCACCGGATTTGCTGCAGTTCTTTAATAATGTTAATTCCCTTTTGTAAGATGTTCAAAAATTATTAATTTTCTTTAACTAACTTCTTTAATTAACTTCTTGAAATTTAGCAAAGAAAATATCCACAGCTTTTTTTCTAGGGCTTTTATCATGATATATACACGATCAAATTTACGATTTAACCAACTCTGTCGTACTACTGCAGACTGACTTGTTTGTATGTCGTCAAATCACGCCGATTTGATCGAATGGTGCAAATACGCGATCAAATTACGTTTGTATTGTAGCATTCGACCAAATCGTATGCGGCATTGGAACGTGAGTGGAGGACTTAAGACTATCTAGGTTATTAGCGTTCCTTTCACACACCAAAAAGTAAGAATATGCTGGTGAATTTAGTCCGTTCATCTTTGTGATGGAATAAAATAATTCGTGTTTGTCCTTTTTATAAATTTTAGAATTGGTGACCTTCAAATTTGGTTACAAGCAATAATTTATTGCGAAAGTTCCAAATCCCACTTCAATTAATACGTTTCTCAAGTGATATGTCTGCATATTAGTTTTCAAAGTAAATTATAAGTTTTGGTCATATTAAAACAAATATATGTGTTTATTTTTTTATTACATTTACATTAACTTATTTTATGTGTTTAACTAAACTATTAAATTAATTATACAATAAATAATCGCAAATAAAATATATAAATGATACAAAACATTCCTTATTCACTCATGTCTAATAATATCACAATAACATTCATTCATATTTACAGCATAAACTCCATTTTAAATCCTAAAAGGAAAAGCGTTGTCATCAAAATATTGAGCATGTATCATACGATTACTTGGAAAGTACAAAAGGGTTAGAAAATTCTTCTTTAACGTGCAAAAGATTTTCTATCATACATTGATAATACATTGATAGTAGAACCATCTACCTTATAACAAGCTGTTATACAGTTTGCTTGATAGTAAACATTCCTTAATAAATTGTTGATAAATCTGTTTCAGAGGAATTTATAATTATCAATCATCACTTATTTTTTAGTTATTCTTAAAAAAATACAAAAATCGTGAGTCACAATATTTTTTAAAGTTAACTATCATATCATCATAGTCATTAAGATCTTAGCAGATGTGTTGTGGTTCACCGTTGTGCTTCAGAAGCTGTCAACTGTCATTAATAATAATATAACCATAGTGTTCAAAAAGTAGCTCCGTAGCTCTATCTTTTGTGGACCCTACTCATTTTTTATTTCGTTTTCTCAGCCAACGTCTAATATAAAGCCTGTAGCGGGATAAGATGGTAAAATCTGCACTCAACTGGATTTTAAATTAAGGTTGGCACATGAAAGTGCATATTTAGAAACTCGTTTAGCCAAATTTTTAGCTCGCTAGGTGGCCCCTGGGGTCCTCTATCACAAAAAAATTGTTTTTTTTTTCGAATAAGAAATTTCCTGAGCGATCCTTTGCTTTAAGAAAACTGAAAAACATAATTAATATACATTTTAATACCCAAAAATCCTCTGATTTTTTTCAGATTTTTTGGATCAAAATTAAGTTCAGGAAAAATATTTTTTTCGAAATTTCGAATTTTTCAAAAAATTTTAGGTTTTGTAGGTATATTTTTGGTAAACTTGTAAATCATTATTTTTCGTATATTTTTTCCGCTCTTTTGAATGGCGAAGTTAGATTTTTCATTTTCTGTCCGGAAAATCCTTAAAATTGAAATAAAACCCATTTTTTTTTATTTTTTTATGTTTTAAGCACATAATCTCATTTAAATGTAACAAAAATCGATTTTGTTTCTCTTCCCCTTTTATTCAAGTTGTGATTATCATTTAAATATTTTCATGCCCATAATTTCATGACAATACATAAATGATAATCACCATTCGAATAAAGGGGGGACAGAAACAAAAATCGATATTTGTCAAATTTAAATGAGGTTATGTGCTTAAAACATGGGAAAAAATATTAAAAAATGGGTTCTTTTAAATTTTGAGGATTTTCCGGAGCGAAAATAAAATAAGCGAAATCTAACCCTGCCATTCAAAAGGCCGAAAAAGACACACGAAAAATAATGATTAAGAAGTTTGCCAAAAATTACCTGTATACCATAAAACTTTTTTGAAAAATTAAAATGTATATTGTTGGGGATTAAAACATATGTTCGTAAATTTTTTCAGATCTTTTAAAGCAAAGGATCGCTGAGGAATTTTTTTTTCAAAAAATCACATTTTTTGCCATAGGGTACCCCAGGACCCAACTAGGGAGCTAAAAATTTGGCTAAAAAAGGGGTTTCTAAATATTTACTTTTAAAGGCCAAATCCCAAAGAAAAATCCAGCTAAGTAAAGATTTTACCATCTGCATAAATTATAACGTTAATATTTTAAGATAATTAAAGCTTCTGTTCTGGGGACAAACGGGAAATTTATCTTCAATGCTATTTAATTAGTTCTTCTAAAAGGCCCTCTTGGTATTCACAGCAACCAATAGTTTACAGAAAATAAGCCAAAAAAAGAAGCATAAATTTAGAAATATACGTTTATGTTTTTAGTTTTTTTGTACTTTACAAGTAATTCATGCAGCGTTTACTTTTAAAATTGTCAGTATTAATGCTTGTAGCTAGGAATACTGCTGAAATATAAAATTTATATTAACTACAAAGGGAAGCAAATAAAAGCGTAACAACTAAATGACAGTGGTTCCGTTAATAACGGATAGACTGAAATCTTTATACATATATTGTGTGTTCCAACGAAAATTTGACACCCCCCAGAAACTCAGATGTCCTCCAAAATAAAAAAAAACACGTCATTTGTTTTGAAATGGAGACGAATTTTCATGGGAAATTCATGCCCTCAAATGTAACCCCCTACTGCCACGCATCAACCCCCAGTTTTTTTTAAATATCAAGTGTGGTCGAGTGACATATAATTTGAAAGGTATTTTTTCCTCTACACGATACTTTTTTTTAATGTACGAAATAACTTTGAAGATAATTTTGGATTAAATTAATTTTTTTGTTGAATATCTGTAATAACAAAAAACAAAAAATTTTAATCAAATTAACCAATTAAATGTTCGAAATGTCCTCCTGTGAGCTTCATATAACACTACAGTATATGTATTTTCAGAGCCTCTTCGTACATTTGCAAACATCTCCGGTGTTAAAAATCGGCATTCTGTCAGAATTCTTTGTCGCAACTCTGGAAGATCTGCAGGCGGAGTGGCGTATATTTGGATTTTAGGTGTTCCCACAAAAAAAAATGAAAAAGCAAAAGATTCGGTGATCTGGCCGGCCACTCTATTGGACTCTTTCTGCCAATCTAACGCTCTGAGCGGATGAGCGGATGAGCAGATCAATATCGTCTTCTAACAAATTTAAATAAGTTGTTTCGTTGTGATTTCCTTCAAGAAATAATGGTCCAATAACGTGATTCCCTAAATTGCCAACCCATACATTTAATTTCTGAGGTGTTTGTGGTATGTGTCAACATGAATAAATGAGGATTACTGTTACTTCAATAACGACTATTATGTCTATTAGCTTCGCCATTTAACATAAAAGTACACTCGTCGGAAAAACACGTATTGTACAATAGATGTTCGTTGTTATTTATGATTTCACTAAATTCTTCACAAAATTGAAGCCGACGGTCAGGATCATCTTCGTTTAATTGATGAAGTAATTGTATTTTAAAAGGAAAAAGACAGTTAAGATTTGATTTCACGTACAGTGTGTCTGTGTATCCGCCTTATACGAATTTCGCCCTAATAGGGCTCTTCGGAGACGGCTATTCACAGTCGCTCTGAACGTGAAAATAAATCTTTTCTGTCTTAGGAAGCAACTCTAAAATGGCTTCGTATAGACGCAGGTGGTTTCGAAAATTAGTTTACGGATTTAATATCAGATGCGCTAATAACATTTAATTAGTTAATATGGTAAAATTTTATGTTTGTCTTGTTATTACTGATATTAAATCAATAAATTAGTTAAATCCAAAATTACCTTCAAAGTTATTAAGTAAATTAAAAAAAAAATAAAGTGTCGTGTAGAAAAGAAAATTACTTTTCAAATGACGTGCCACTCCACCACCCTTGCTATTTAAAAAAAACTAGTGGTTGATGCGGGGCAGAAGGGGGTTACATTTGAGGGGAACACACTATATATATATATATATATATATATATATATATATATATATATATATATATATATATATATATATATATATATATATATATAAAGTTTAAACATTTGTTTGTTATTTAATCTTCGCTGTAAAACCGAGTCTATCTTTGATTTAAATACTTGTCATTCAAATAATGTCAAATTGACTGTAGAAACGCATGTTTCTCTAATTTCCGATTTTCCTATGCGGTAATACATTTTATATTTTTTGTTAGTTCTCTTCATTATCTCATATTCTGCTAATATTTCACTTTTTATTGAAAAATATTAATGTCTTCTTCTTTTATTATGTGATCGGACACATCTTCCCTTGTAGCATATCTCCGTTTCGTGTGAAACTTCTGTTGACGTAGATGTTCTAACTTCTTTCATGTTCCAAGGTTTTACCTGAAAAGGTAAAAGTTTGTTGTCCTGGACCGCTTCTTCAATTTTTAAGGTGGTCAAAAAGTCCTGCAAAGTAGTAGTTTCAGTATTTGGCTCTGTGACATTTACGGTAGTTGAACGCACTGGCTCGTCTGTAAGTTCATCAGGAAAAGTTGGGTTTGGAGAAGTGGTTAATGTCGGTTCAGTACTAGCTTCAGTAGATGTAATGTTTAGAGAGTCTCCTTGTGTTTGAGTATCACGTGACATACCAAACATTTCGTATATTGAATCAAGGAAATCTCCTTCTCCAGAGTTTGGTTGAGAATTCGTGGTAGAATAGGTTGTACTGAGAGTATAATCTACAGTTTCCGTTGGTTCCTCTTTTTCAATATCTTGTGTCGTGGTTTTTGGATCAGGCTGCTCAGTTGTAGCAATTCTATCATCTACGGTACTTTCAAATTGTCTAACATTTCCTCCCTGTTCAACGAAAGGATTAACATAGTCCATATAACTATTAATTGTTTTTTCATATTTTTGGTCATTGTTATTTAAAGCAGGATCACCAACTTTTTCAATATCATGAAAAGAATTTAACACCGAGAAATAATTTTGTGACTCAGATGCCTCTAAATGATCTACAGGTCGTTGCTTAACCAACTTCCACACTCCTTTCCTTCGTTTTTTCTTCTCTTCTCTTTTCTCAACGTTCTCATTTTTTTCTGTAGTTCTGTTAAAATTGTTTATAGCTTCAAATTGTTCTTCGATCTTTTGTGTTGTCTTCCTAAATTGCTCGTCACTTTTATCTGTCGTTGTTTCTTCTAAAGATGATTTAACTGGTAAAGCGAAAGGTTGGTCAGATGAAAGGTGTTGATTTTCAAACAGCTGTACTGGTTCTTCCTGTGGAGTGTCAATTAAGTTTCCTTTGGTTTTATCTAGAACAAAAAATTTCTCATTTAGGTATAAGCAATCCAAAAGAAAAAAAATTAAAGAAATGGATAATACACTTAAAAGAACACTGCAATATGTTGTACATTTAATACTTGGAGAAAAATATGACATTTTGTGGTTCAAAATTCAAGAAAAAATAAAGGGGATAAAGTCTGAGAAGAAAACGAATATTCTGGCTAAAATATCTAAGAGAATTGTATGGTTTCAGGTCGAAACAACTCTATAAAAGTGTTTAGTAGCATTGGTATTACATATTTATATGGAAATAGATAGTGAAGTAGGTTGGGATAGGTGTAAGCGAAAGATACATGAAGTTGACAGGAAAATTCTATAAAACTACCATAACAGTAGCTATGTATATGTGGATAAAGTTTAGGGATTGTACCTGTGAATGCCAAAATAAAAAACTATGTATTGATATGGTTAGGACTTGTTTAACTCTGTGATAATAATCACTCAATCGGTTAAATATTTGATTTGCATGTTCCTGGAACGAGTAGAAGACAAAGACTAAATAGGCCTGATGGGCGACGATTAGGTAGAATATGTTTTTAAGGAGATTTCTGTTATTACATTGCTCGTCCTGATAGTAGACCGACGAATCCCGTTATTTATAAAAAGTTACCCTACGTAAATGGCCTAGCTAACAATATAATCAAGCTGCTGAGTGAAATTTCCAAAATTAAAATACCATATCCAATTATATTTTATTCTCAAAGTTTAAAGATCAGTCATCGCTTCTAAATCAGAGTCATTTCATTTACCAACTTTCTTATCTCAAATATGATGGGTAGTATAGGAGCTCCTTCCAATATCAGTTGGCCAACCTATGGAATTTGCAGTTTACGTCTATTACCATAAACAAAATTATACTCTGAATGTTTTTATAGATTCCCATATTAATTAATATGGCATTTTTATTAATATTTAGTAAAAACATTACCCTTATGGTTTTTTATTTATTTTGAACAATAAAAAAATATTATACTAAACCCTGGCTATGCATTCACTTTTGTCAACATAGCTTGATTTTTGCATAATTGGAAAAATGACATCAAAACAATAATATTGTCAGTTAAAGTCAAATGTATTTTGTAGTATTGTAAAGCTTTTTGCCGTTTGTGGATTGTACAATGGGTCGACGTAAAGTTATCGATGGGAAAATTTGTTCAATCATTATTAGATTTTTTAATTCTGGAAAATCCAATTCGGAAATCGCGAATACGTTGCAATTGTCATGCTATAGTATAAGAATTATAGTCAGAAGATACCAAACTACAGGTTCGGTCGTCACAAAACCTAGAAATGTACGAAAAAGTAAAATAACCGAAGCAGATCGAAGGGCATTAAGATGCATAAAAGTGAAAAACCGACGAACAAATTGTAATGAAATGCAAAACCTTTATATATAAACTAGGTTTTAATACACAAGAAATTAGCATTGTTTTGTTTGAATGAATAACATGACAATTACATATGACATTAACTAAAACTAAGATGACAAATGACAAACACAGTCCACAGACCACAGGACATTCACCCCAACTTTATTTTTGAACAAAGTCTTTAAGGTAAGCAGGAGTGTTTCTTTCCCTGGTACCTCTTCTAATAAGACTGTCTTTATTTTCTTCCTTTAAAACACTTTCAATATTACCTTGATCTTTAAGAACGTTAACAGGAGAAATATTTGGATTTTCCTCACATATACTTAATCTAGGGCTTGGTGGATCTTTGATAAACTGTTCATTAGAAACCTCAGATTCCAATCCACTAACAGTCCAGTAGAGATGCATCTCCTCGTGGTGCAAGTTGTCTTAAGGCTACTGTTGTTTCTTTACCATCTTCACGTCTAACAACAGCATAGTTTGGATTTACTTCAATTAGCTGTACTTCTTCAACGAGGGGTTCATATTTAGATTGCCTCACATTTTTTTTCATAAATACTTTTCCGGGGGTTATCAACCATGAAGGAAGCGCAGCTCCATTTATAGCTTTTCTGGAATGATGAAACATTCGCTCATGAGGGGTACTGTTTGTAGATGTACACAAAAGAGAACGAATTGAACGAAGAGCTATCTCAACTACTTCTTTCCACTGTTCAGTTTTTAAATGTTTAGATTTTAAAGCAAGAGAAATAGTTTTCCATATAATTCAATTATATCTTTCTGTCTGGCCATTGCCTTCAGGATTGTAAGATGTTGTTCGGCTTGTAGGTATTCCTTGTGAATGGAGAAATGTTTTGACTTCTTGAGACATAAATGCCCCCCCTTGATCTGAATGGATATAACTAGGCATTCCAAATAAAGAGAATAAGTTTGTAAGACGCTTGTTTGCGCTTTTATTCTTGTTGTCTAAAATTTAAAATCACAAAAGTGATTGTAAAACAGAGAATAATTCTGGTGCAGTAACACACCATTCCAACACAACAGGATATACATTTAATTTATTCGATGACAAGATACTGGATGTAGAAAACAACTATTTGAATTTATTTAATTCTTCTTCAGGACATCTGAGAAACAATGATTATATTAGTAAGTAAATACTTATCCCTTTCTTTCCAGGACGTCGTAATTGTGTGGGTCCTATTAACACGTTAAATATAAATCAAAACTTTACTTTTTCGCACTAATAGTTGATATCTATTATCAGCTTTATAGCACGTGATTCATTTAGTTCCCACGTTTACGTTGGAATTCAAGATTGCAATACTAGCTTTATTGTTTTTCTATATTTTTGCAAACTGTGATGGCGAATAAAGGAAGGTTTTACTTAAAACTAATTTAAACAGGGCTTTGAATGTAAAGATATTTAGAAAACGCATTGTTTTACATGATAAGCTGAAAAATATTTCTTTCAAATAAGTTTTTTTTTCAAATGCGCGTACTTTGAGGCGGTATCACAAATGTTACCACTGGGAGCCAACAAGCACAAAAAAGCAGAGGTCAGTACGGTCATGTTTTTGCTTTTTGTGAAGTCTAATAGAGCACTGAACGTGGAAAACCTTGCAGCCAATCCAAATGGGGTGTATGAACTCCTTGATGAACTAGAGTCATATTTTGAAGTAGAAAGCGTTAATGACGATGCATTTTTTGCCCTTCAAATGACTCTTTACAGGAAGATAAAGATTTGGAAAGCAGTAAAAATAACGATGAAGTGCTTAGAGCTAGGCACCAGCCAAGAAAAGTCTACACTAGCTCCAAAATGGGTGAAGTAACCATCTTAAGGTAAAGAAATTCCTTTTTAGTTCTAATAGCACTTTATGATTTGTGGAACAAAAAAAAAGAGGAAATCTAAATTATGAAGATGCTCCTCTGCATGAAAGATATACGCCGCTACCTTATGAGGGCAAAGATTTGATGGACTTGATCACTGGCCGGTTTGATCACATGAAGATCAGAAAAATCCTAACAGTTGTCTAGAATCCTGTCAATCCTATCAAAGTTGATAAAGAATCCAATGAATTAAGTGCAACAAATACTTATTATGTTTGCAGAAAAATCAAAATTGCTTTAAAAACTTATATATTAAGTAATTTTGTCACCTAAGGCAAAACATTTTCAAAATTTTTCATTTGTTATAACACTTGTGCTAGTATCATATTGATTCCCATATTACACAATCGTGAGCGTCCCTGAAATGTTGTTCAACGTCAATTTTGGTTTCTAAGAAAAATCAGGATTTCTAATATAGCATAAGTACTATGGTAAAATTTTGCAAATCAAAAAAATTCAACAAAGTTTAGGCTTGGGAGCGTAAGGGATATAAAGCTGACCTGCTGTAGTACCGATGGTATAGCTAATGAGAGATATGCAAATAATCCAGCTGACTACAATACAAACGGTGTAGAATAAACTGCTTAAAGATAAGGGAAAAAAACTAAATAAAGTAAATAGGTTTAATAGCTAACGCTTACCGTCACTAACATGATCTATTGAAGCCTCATGCCATTCTTCTGGCGAAGCAACAATATTTGGACGATGAATAGATGAATGTGGTGACTGATCGTCATCGATGTCGTCATCAGGTGCAACAGTTATTTGAAATCCAGGACTTGGTGTTGTAACCCCCCTTCTTCCTTGAAGAAAAGGAGTTGGGTAATTCCCTCCTTCTACATCAGCTTCTTCATCTTTTGTTTTCTTTAGATTTTCTGGTAGTCTATAATGAGTTTTTCCTCTTGATCTAATAACGCTACTGCGTTTTGTTGTTTTATCTAGGTAATCTTGGTTGTAGGTAGGTTTACGTTGTGATGTTCGTGTTCTACTTCTAATTCTAGGCTTTGGAGTTTCCGTTTCTATTTGAACTTCCTTACTGGTTGTATATTTCGGCACAATTTCTCCTACAAATCGAACAGTTGAAGTATCAGTATTAATACTGCTTAGAGGTACTTGGTAGTCTTCTCTGTGTTGACTGGGCGTCTGGTACGTATATATTCTCGGTGGAGGTGGTATTGTAGTTACTTCGACTTTACTCTCTGGTGGGGGTCCAAAGTCTGGTTGCTGGAAAAATCCATAAAATTCTTCTTCTTCTTCCTTTACTACTGGCCTAGAAGTAGTTAATCGCCTTGTTGCAACTTTTTCTGTTGTAGTTGATGTAACTCTGGGCCTATCTCTAATTCTTCCACGGACTTTTACTTTCGGAATATCTTCTCCTTCATACTGTTGATAAGTCTCAACAGGATGGGTAACTTGAACATTTAATATAGGTTTTGATGTAGAAGCTGTGTTTTCATACTGTATAATTGGCCGACCAGAAGTAACTAGAACTTTGGAATATTCCTCATCAATGATTGGCTTTTCTTCTCTTTGATTTATGGTCTGATCATACTGCATGTAGGATTCAGATCCATCTGGATGGGTGCGGATATTGACGGGCGCCTCAGAGCTTGGGGCTTCATGAATCTAAAATAAAATTGTATTAGAGCTAAACAAAAAATGTTTGATCGGGTTAACTAACGACTAGTACAAAATACGGAAAATATTTATTAAACCTTTGTAAAATGGCTAATGGCCAAAATTAGAAAATTGAATAGGCAATAAAAAGAAAGAAATTAAAAACTTTAAACTAAAAACTATTACTGGAACACTTTATTGGTCAAATTGTGTCAAACACGTCACAGTGTACCGCCTTTGGTACCTAATAATACAAAGTCAATGCCAAGACCGTCGCCTCGAAATCCGTTAACTTAGTGTTCGCAGTCTGTTATATCACAGAATACACCACCCAACAAGTAGCGAAAGCTTTGTTGGTACCTTTGATGTTCGTAGGAAAGAAATTTCGGAGGGAGACTGACAGTTACACTACTTAGATATACTAACAAAAGTAATTAAAAAGTCGTTCAAAATAGTAGTAAAATTATAGTTACACTGAGAAACAAAGTAATTATTAAACGTGGTACCAACAAACAACACAATAAAATCCTCCTTTTCGTGCAATCATCACAATGAGTGTATTACAAAAATATGTATAACAGTATTATTCGTTTTTTTACTATTGAACAACACACACGAAATAACACTTCCCAATACGTAAACAAACTTCAGTTTTTATAGGTTGACAGATAAACTATTTAGAACATGGCGGATTCGCACATGCGCAAAGAAATTTGGATTGCGAAAAAGTCCTTCGTTTCGCTTTTTATAATACAGATATAATATCTAGTTTTAAATACAGTGCCGAGAATTTCTCGAAACAGTAACAAAGCAGTATTCTTTAAAAAAATTTATCCCTGTAAATTTAGCATATCCATTTTATAAGGAAGAATTCGGACCAAGGCCATATTTTATTGCGGAATTTATTACGAAAAGAAAAAAATAATGCTGTGACCGTTTCCAAGAAACAGTAAGTATGCTAACGATAGCATAGCATGGCTATATCTCGGCAAGAAAAAGGGCTACAGGTCCCATCTTGGAGGCATATTTCATTGCTAATTAATTGCTGTTCATTTGTAGCTTAGACTAGGCGGGATCTGTAGAAATTCAGACCATAATGGACATTTTCCATAGGAAGCTATTTTTTGGCTGGAATCCCTTCAGGATGTGCCCAATATCGATAATCACGATATGCGCCAGTCGCAAACCCTGTGCTAAATTTTTTATTTAACAAAATCTGAAAACAATTAAAAAATTCTCATTTTTTTGCTCCTATTTTCGTTTATAATTCGGAAAATATTGGCCCTAGAGAAAAAATTATGACAAGTTAAAAGTTTCGTTATTCAATTTTACACAATATTTCGTTAGCTAGAAATTGAAAATTTAATGTTTGTTGTTGAAAAAATAGCAATAATTGGAAAAAAAAGGTACAAAAAAATGAAGTTAATCCTTTAAATGTTTTCGACTTTCTAAACTTGACTTACAAGCTCCACATTTCGCCTAGAAAAACTTTTTAATATGTTTAAAACGTGTGCTAAATTTTGTTAAGATCGGTCGGATAGGTTTTACATAATAATTTTGCAATCCAGCCTACTGGAAAAAAATCGCAAATTTTCAAATTTATAGTAGGCCCTAAATAAAGCTCTCAGATAGTTGCAAATTTTTTTTTACATATAAAGGAAGGCTCAAACTTTCAAACGCTTTTTGTAAAATTCAAATCGGTTCACTAGGAAAGCCTAGAAAATTTTTTAAAGTTTTAAATATTTTTTAGGCTTATAAACAAATTGAATAACTTTACGAGCTTTTTTTTTTTTTTTTTTTTTTTTTTTATTTCAACTTTAACGTGCTCGGCTACTATGGCCACTTACACAGGTACTATAACATGAATTTTCATTACACAAACATTAAGTGTTACATTAAGAATATGTTACAATAATACGGAATAATAATAATATGTTATACAATGTCTAAATTAAAATCTAATTATATTTTTTGATATAAGTGTTCATCTCTAAGGAATTGTAGCACAGCTTTTATTTGGTCAGGGTTGTTTAGGATACCTCGTACTTCACTTTTGAGTTTGTATTGTAATCTTCTGGCCAAATGTTGATGGCATTCAGTGAGAATATGTTTGATTGTCAAATATGATTGGCAGATTTGACAGGAGGGACGGATGCTAGAGGACATTAGGTAGCCGTGTGTGAGTTTTGAATGTCCTATCCGAAGTCGTCTTATCACAATGAGATCTCGTCTTGAGAGGGCTGAATAGTCAAATGTAGGCTGACTGGGTATTGACGGTTGTATTTCGTGCAAGATCGAACGGTTAGAGTTCCAATGCTGCTGCCAAAGGAGTCTGGTTCTTCTTTTAATATATGATTTTAGGTCCTTACAAATTTGAATTTTATCGGTGATTTCAGGTAATGCTGTAGCAAGTTTAGCATAGTGATCTGCAGTTTCATTGCCTTCTATATCAATATGTGATGGCAGCCAGATTATGGTAACTGTTATGTTTTGGGACAAGATAATTTGGTAAGAGTCTAGGATCTTTTGGACGATTGGATGATCAGTAAATATATTTTTGATAGAATAGATTGATGCTAAAGAATCTGTGCATATGGCAACCTGCTTATTAGGTGGAGATATATGGTTAAAAGCTTGCAATATACTAAATAATTCGCCAGTATGAACGCTGCTGATGGCTGGTATAAGTGATGACTTAATTAGTGAATGAGAGGTTGTAACAGAACAGCCTACTCCTGTGTCATTTTTTGAGGCATCCGTGTATAATATTAGGTCGTATTTATTTGTATCTATAATGTCTTTAAATGCATTTATAATGATCTCTTTCGGATGTTTATTTTTATCGAAGTTGGTGAGCGAGGTGTTAAATTTGGGCGTGGACATGATCCAAGGAGGAGATGGAGGGAGATAAAGAGGAAGGGTATGTGTAAGAGAGATATCATTAAGTGTCTGTGCTAAAATTAGTGGAATAGGTTTTATTGGTGGTAAGAAATTGGTATTGTGTAAATTATACGTGGACATTACAAATAAGGGATGCACTGGATTAGAGGGGTTAGCTGATACCGATGCTGCATAAGAGAGTAGCAGTTGTTTTCGTCTTATACAAAGAGGAGGTTCGTTAGCTTCGCAATAAAGATTATCTACAGGACTAGATCGAAAAGCGCCAATACAAAGACGAAGGGCTGTGTTGTGAATTGAGTTTAGAAGGTTAATATATGTTTTGGAGGCGGATATATATATGTGACAACCATAATCTAGTTTGGAGCGTATTAGTGATCTGTATATTTTAAGAAGTGAGTTTTCGTCAGATCCCCAATAATGATGTGATAGAGTTTTTATTATGTTTAGTCTTATGCTCGTTTCTCTTTTTATTGCAAATATATGTTGCTTCCAAGTTAGTCGTGAGTCAAACGTTAATCCGAGAATTTTGCATTGTTTAACAACAGGAAGAGGGACATTGTTGATCAAAATAAGTGGAGATGGAGAAGGGGGACGTCTACTAAAGTTTATAATTTTAGATTTTACATTGGATAAAGATAACCCCATGTCACTAGTTTTTTTTAAAAGTGTGTCAACAGCAGTTTGAATAAGCTTCGAGGTGGTAGAAGAGTTTTGTCCATGACAGTAAATTACTAGGTCATCAGCATACATGATATGTTTAATAGGGGAAATGAGGTGAGAGCATAAATCACTTATTGCTAGATTAAAAAGTGTAGGACTTAGTACCGATCCCTGAGGTACGCCATCAGTTTGAGTATAAGTAGAAGATAAAATACCGTTGACAGAGACTCTGAACGATCTAGAAGATAGAAAATTTCGTATGAAGTTAAATATATTACCATTAATATTAAGAAGGATAAGTTTGTTTAATATATATTGCCTACTTATAGTGTCAAAAGCACCTTCAATATCAAATATGGCAGCTACGACTTCTTGTCTTTTGTTTAAGGCCTCTGATATATGAGTTTGGAGGATTACAAGGTTGTCTTGGGTTGAACGGTTCTGACGAAATCCTGACTGTTCACTAGCAAATATCTTATGTTTTTCAATGAACCATAGGAGTCTTTTATTAATCATTTTTTCGAATATTTTGCACATCGTACAAGTTAGTGATATAGGTCTATAAGAGGTGGCCAAGGAACGTTCTAGGTTAGGCTTTTTAATAGGTATTACGATAGAGGTTTGCCATTGATTGGGAAATTGGTTAGATGACCAGATTAAATTATACATCTCAAGTATTTTGAGTAGGCTACAGTTTGAGAGCTTTTTGATTAATATGTAAGGAATGTCGTCAGGACCAGCGGCATTGTTTTTACAAGTTTGAATAACTGATACTAGTTCTTCAAAAAGAAAGGGAGAATTAAGATGTGTGATGTCCATTATTGTTTCGGGTGAGGAACAGGGTGGGGTGTTGGGTAATGGTTTTCGTAAGGAGGCATCTATTTTACTTTTGAATTTAGTATCGAAGTGCGTTGCTAGGGTTTCACCGATTTCTCGATTGTCAGTGATTGTAGTGTTATTTACAGCAATACTAGAGATTTTGAGGTTGGTGTTGTTTCCTTGGATTTGCCTAATCTTTTTCCAGAGGTCCGCCGGATTGGTGTTTGAATTAATAGAGGATACATATTCTCTCCAAGATGATTTTTTACTTTGTTTTATAATAAATCGGGCTTTGGCTCTAGTTTTCTTTAGTTCAATAAGATTCTCCAGATTTTTGTTTTTACGGTAATTTTTAAGAGCTAATTTTTGTTGTTCTGTTGCAGTTTGGCAAGATGTATTCCACCAAGGTACTGCCTTTCTTTTATGGGAAATACTATTTTTGCCTATGTGCAAATTTGCAGCTTTAAGTATGGAATCTGTGATTAATAATAGATTATTGTTAATATTGTCGGATAGGGATAGAGAAGGTAAGGTGTTATCTGTTTGTGAAGTATAGTCTATCCAGTCGGCATTTTTTAGCCGCCAGAAGTTTCTGGTTATAGTTTGTTCATGGTTGGAAATATCAGATGATACAAATATTGGAAAGTGGTTGCTGTCATATAGATCATCGGAAGTTTTCCAAGTTAGTGAAGTATATGTTTTTGGGTCGCTAAAACTAAGATCTATCGCCGAAAATGTGCCAGAGGAAAAGTTCAGATGCGTATTAGAGCCTGTATTTAGTAGACAGGAGCCTGTGCAATTGATAACGTTTTCTATAGTTTTACCTTTGCCATTAGTATGGTTTGACCCCCACATAAAGTTATGAGCATTGAAGTCACCTACTAGAATATATGGAACGGGGAGCTGATATATAAGATTTAGAATTTCAATTTCTTTAAGGGGGTAGTTAGGAGGAATGTAAACACTGCATATCGTAAGTTTATTAGGACACCAAGTAGTTACGGCGATAGCCTCGAGTTCGGTGGTGATGAGAAGATGGGATGAATATATTTCACTTGAAATAAAAATAGATGTCCCACCACTGGCTCTGTCACAATTAGTTCTGATATAATGATATCCTTCGAACTTTTTTAGTGTGGGAAGCTTAGATATTTTTGAGTTCGTTTCTTGTAGACATATGATATCGGGTTGTTTTTCTGTCACTAGTTGTTGGATTCTTTCAATACGGGGAAAGAACCCATCGCAGTTCCATTGGATTAAATTGAAGGTGAATCTTGAGTTGAAGGGGTAAGGGGCAACTGAGATGGTTGTTCTGGCTGTTGGGAGATAAGGATTTTGGTTTCATCATCGGTTAGGAGTTCAGATGAGACGCTGATATTATCAGAGTCATCTGAGTTTAGCTGTCTCTTGATTTTCTTTTGAAGTCTCGTAAGTCGATTTTTAAGGGATCTTTCCTTAGTTTCTGAATGGAGAACTGTTATGTCTTGTAATAGTCCTTCAATATTTGACGTAAAAACAAAAGCTTCATTAAGTGGACTAGGATTACCATGTGTATTTTCTAGGAAAGCAATAAACTGAGTCTCGGTCAAAGTTAAACCAGATGGATTATTTTTATAAATGGCCGCTACGGATTGTAGTGAACTAGCTGTTAGATTATGTTCCTCTGATTTTGTAGTTTTTGCTTTTTTCTTGTGAGGTTTGGAGATAGTGTTTGTGTTTGTGGATAACGGAGGAAGCATTTGGTTAGACGATGGTTCGGGTGTACTTGCTGAAGATAATAGAGAAGGAATATCAGAATTGCTGTCTGTTGATATAGCTCTTTTTTGTCCTTGTGTGGGTGGAATTGATGGGTGTATAGTTTCAGTATCTATTTCAGTGTGAGTTTCTGTGCAATTTAAAGTAGTTAGGTCTGATTGAACAGGAGTGTTTACGTCAGAAATTATATCAGTAATTTCAGATGTAGAGGGCTCTAGATGGGGTAGTTCAGTTTGAGAAAAAGTAGTTGGATTATTGGTACATGAGTCAGCGGTATGTCCGACCTCTTTACATAAAAAACAATGCAATTTATCCGTAGAAATAAATATTCTATAAGGTGTGTTTTCGTATGTAATAACGAAGTTTCTATCTATTGAAAAGTTCTCTTTATCGGGGATAATATACGTTACTCTTCGGAAGCTCATTATGTGTGCATAACCTTCTCCGAGTGCACCACATTTCACAAATGACACAGGAGAGACCAGCTGTAATCCAATATCTTTAAGGGCTTTCTCAATTATGGAATGTGGAATTGAAGGAGATACGTTAGATATAAGAAGGCGTTTAGCTGGGGTGATAAGTCTTCTGATGGGAACTACTGTAGAGTTGATAGAGATATTTTGATGTGTTTTTAGAAGGTTATCGACAACTGTAGGCGAGGAAAGATAAATACAGATGCGGTTATTTGGAATACGTGATGCAAAGGTAATGTTTTTTGGGATAACAATGTCCCCTATAGCTTTAACATAGTCAAATAAAACAGTATTTGGAATAGCGTGCATTAAAATGGCTTGCTCCTTACGTGGGAAAGTAGGAGGTGGAGGTTTGGATAAAGTAGCAGCGACATATGATTTTGTGGGGAGGACTTGTGGAGTTGTGAGGTTTTGATTTGAGTTCATTTTTGTGAGTGTTCCTGGATACCAAAAACACTTCACTTAATTTTTAGTATTGCAACAGTCGTCCTATTAGGACACTGTGGATAAAATAATAGGAATATAACAGTTACCTGTATCTGCAGTTTTACTTCAGTTGAATATAATAATATTATAGTCCAATAATAATTGCTTTTTCCATAACACACAAAATAATTCGAATTATCACATCACAAGGTAATGTTTACTCGTTGGCTACATCAATGGGAATTTTGAATACTAATTAATTGTAATATAACTATTAAATACTGTTTAATATACACACAATTATTAAAAATTAATAGGAGAACTTTTAATTATCAAGTTTAACTTTGACAGTTATTTGACAGATGTTGACTTTACGAGCTTTAAACATATCAATTTCAAAATTTATAAGGTTGTGATACAACCTCTGCATTTTTTTATCAAGGAAAAAGCAAAATTGTTAAATTGTTTTCAACAAATAATGATATATCGCAAGAAGTAACCATTTTTAATGAAAAAAGTGCCACTAAGGAAGAAATTAAACGCAGCGGATGTAAAATTATATCGGCATTGTATATGGGCCACTCAAAGTGCGATTTTACATTAGATAAAATTGGCTACTTGTGCTTTAAAAAAGGTTGCAAAAACAAAAATTTTCAATTGTCCATGCTGCCACCAACATAATCTGCAGCTGAGCAACATTTGAGCTCTTTGTACAAAAACATGCAGTTGTATCACACATGGTCTCAAATGTTGACTATTGTCTTCACTGCAATGGCCAGACATGTAAAAATATTGAACACAGTAAAATATTGGAAGAAGTTGAACGAGATATGGATATGGAGTCGATGGATTCCTTAGATTTTCTAGAGGCACAAGATAAAGCTACAGATGAAGGAGAAGAAACATTAAATTTACAGATCGAGGATGAAGATATTGAAATGAAAAATGAAGGTTTTGAGGAAGAAATAAGACCTAAAGATTCTTGTTCTTCCAAAAAAAGAAAAAGACTTAAAACAAAATTATTGAAGATTTACAACCAGTAGACCGAATGTATGTTTTTAAAGAAGCGTATTTTAATGTTCTTTAAGTGTATAAAGTTTGAAATTGATATGTTTAAAGCTCGTAAAGTTATTCAATTTGTTTATAAGCCTAATATATATATAAAAAATTTTTAAAACTTTAAAAAATTTTCTAGGCTCTCCTAGTGAACCGATTTGAATTTTACAAAAAGCGTCTGAAAGTTTCAGCCTTCCTTTATGTGTAAAAAAATTTGCAACTATCTAAAGGCCTTATTTAGGGCTTACTATAAATTTGAAAATTTGCGATTTTTTTCCAGTAGGCTGGATTGCAAAATTATTATGTAAAACCTATCCGACCGATCTTAACAAAACATATCATAACAAAATTTAGCACACGTTTTAAACATATTAAAAGGTTTTTCTAGGCGGAATATGGAGCTTGTAAGTCAAGTTTAGAAAGTCGGAAACATTTAAAGGATTAACTTCATTTTTTTTGTACTTTTTTTCCAATTATTGCTATTTTTTCAACACTAACGAAATATTGCGTAAAATTGAATAAAGAAACTTTTAACTTCTTATAATTTTTTCTCTAGGATCAATATTTTCCGAATTATAAACGAAAATCGGAGCAAAAAAATGAGAAATTTTCAATTGTTTTCAGATTTTGTTAAATAAAAAATTTATCACAGGGTTTGCGACTGGCGCATATCATGATTATCGATATTGGGCACATCCTGAAGGGATTCCAGCAAAAAATAGCTTCCTATAGAAAATGTCCAATCCAAAACAGATCCCGCCTAGACTAAGCTGTAGATTTAAAGTTTCTAGCAATATTATACAAGAAACCCAAAACATTTGTAAAATATTACGTCAAGATCACATCTCAAATTAAAAATAGCAAAATACTCACAAATGATTAACACCTACCTCGTTTTCAGTAGTTATTAATCTCTCAGTAATTGAATTTGGGGTGGTACGTCCTCGTGTTCTAAACCTCTGTTTAGTACTGGTACTTCTTGTGCTATATTCAACATCCGGAGTGTGCCTTGTTCGTTCTGTAGTTACTCTCGAATACTGTGTTGGACGTCGTCTTGACGATGGTCTTCTAGTAGTACTATTTTCGCTGTATTTATTTCCTCCTCTAGTTCGACTACGCACACGGCTAGTGGTAGTAGTTTCAATAGGTCTTTCAGTAGTTGCCACGGTGCTTACGATTATTCTTTCAGTGGTTGGTAAATACGACGGGCCGGTGTAAGCGTTGTTGGTTGTAGTGGGAACTAATAAGTTAGGAACAAGTAATGATCGTACTGACGGGTCTTCTAGCGGATTGGTGTACTCTTGTTGATTTTCTTTACTTTCGTTAACATCCTGAGTGTATTGTTCTTGTTTATTATAGGTCTGCTCTTCAGTATATTGCGGTTGGGTGTTGTACTCTTTCTCTTCATTATATCGCTGCTTGTTATTGTACTCTTTCTGCTCATTATATTGTTGCTGTTTGATATAGTCACCATTTGTTGGTATTGAATATTGATTAGAATGTGGATCTACCTCAAACTGTCCTTGCTGTTCATATTTGGGAATTGACTCTTTAGAATCAACATGCAAAATTTGCTGATCCATTAATTGTTGGTTTAATGTATAAGTATATTCTTTTTCAGGGGCTTCCGTGTATACATTTTGTTTTGTATTTAAACTATAAACATTAGATGGTATGTTTTCGATTTCGCTAACTGAACCAGATGAATATTGTTGACTTTGAGCAGGTGTTGGAACTGGTTCAACGTGTTTGGTTTGTGCAATGTATCGAACGCTTGATGGTGTTGAAAATCGAGGTGTAGGTTTTTCCCTTACATCAAAATCTTCTAGTACAGTATATTGTTCTTCTTCAGGTGCTAAAGTTGTAGTAGTTGTTGTTGGTGGACGAGTTCTAACTCTACCTCGTGTCTTTGTCGGCCTTACAGTAGTTTCAACATAGCTGTCTCTTAAAATTGTCGCCGGGGTACTTGAGAATCTATGAAGTTCTGGGTCAAATTTATAATCATTGTCCCCATTTAGGTTTTGGGCGGGACGAGTTTTGTAAGTATTTTGATTTTTAACTCTCGGTTTTTCCTCTAATTGTGTGTTTATTTGGTGCAATTCAAATTCGTTTATGGCAAGTTCCAATGGATTAACATCTGGTAGGTGAGGTTTAGGTTGTTGTTCTTCGGAATAATTGTTAACACCATCTCTAGTTGGTGACAAATTATGTATTTCTGCTTTAGGTTTAATATTGACAATCTGTTCTTGCGTTCTTTGTTGATTTATGTCAAAAGTAGTTGAAATTGGTTCGTATTGAACGGGGAGTTCTGTTCCTTTTTTGTTGTCCCTATTGTTAGAATACTGTTCATTATATGAGGGCACATATGTTGGGATTTTGTCTTCTTGAATGTATTGTTCTTGATTAACTACTTGCCTGCTAGGTATATCATATTTGATAGGATCTGTAATTTTTACGTTATAGGTATTTAGATTATTGGGATTAGTTTTTGGTGTTGTACCTGTTGCTATTTCGTCTATATAAGAATATTGGAATGAAGGTACCGTATTCTTTTCTTTAGATGATACATCAGGACCTTTAACATTAACGTGTGGATTTTTAGATTGACTGTATTCATTTGAAATCTGCTGATTGTAGTTAGCATTAGCAAAATCGTATGCCTTGTTTTGATCATTTACTGAAAATTGAAGTAGTTGTGGTTGAGAAGAGGGAGTAAATGATTCTGAATTGTAGTAAGTTTGTGCAAGATAAGGTTGTGGACTTAATGTGTTAAAAGAAGGTTTAGCGGTAGTTGGACTATTTTTAATTTGCTGCTGTATATTTATGTTGTTAAGATGACTGGGTCTTACAGTGGATCTTTTATCATGCAAATCATCTTTGATAGCAATTACTACGGATCCAACATGAGGTGCAGGGAGCGGAATTTTTGAAAATCCGGGAGGAGTCTTAAAGCTTAAAGGAGCCACAAAAAATGGTAGCGATTCAATATTTTTGTTAATTCTGTTACCGTCAATATTGTTAAGATATGGAAGAGGAAATTTTGAATAATCTGGTGCTTCTAGTGTTGAAGGTCCTATAAATATTTCTGGAGAGTTCGGTTGAATAGTATCTTGAACTGCAATTGATTTGGCACTTTTTAATACTTCAAGCACGTCGGATATTTCCACTTGCTGTTTTTCGCCCTCTACGTAAACTGCTAGAGGAGGCTGATGAGGCTTTCTCTTTTTAATTGATTTGGGCGTTGTTGACACTTGAAGTAAGAGGGGATCTCCAAGTTGAATTTGTTCCTGTAGTTTCGTTGCCTGCAGTGCTTGCTGTATAAAATCTTGTTCAATAGCAGCGAGGCGGTGTTGTTTGTCGAGTAGATTTTCGTATCTGGGGGATTCGATCTAAAATAATATTATTTATAACTAAGTTTTTGTATATTTTTCAAAAAGCTTTCTTCAAAAAAATTATAATCAGTAGTACAAATAAATTGTACTTATAAAAATGACCTTATAATAAAGTAATGTAAAGTCGTTTTTTTTTATAGTTATTAAAATAGATACTAAGTACTTGGATAGTTATCGGTAGATAACAAAAGAATAACAAAAAACAAGCTACACAAAAATTCTATATAGCCAACAAATAAGTATCTGATAACAAAAGGAAACATAGTAACTAAGAAGGCAACGTAAATATTAAGAAAAACCAAACTTATATAAAAAAAAAATAATTTGACAAGGAGTGCAAAGAAGCAATATATAACAAAAATAGAGCATACCTAAAGAAAAATCAAGCAGGATGCACAAGAAGTGGAAACGAGGAATACCGGACCAGCAGAGTATGGGACACTTGGGAGTGGGAAAATTTTTCGGACCGTGGGAAAAAGCGGCATCCTTTAATGTGCCGCCAGGTACGTGGCAGGTATGAAAGGTGAGCGTGGGAACTTTTCGGCATCCGTTGATGTTTCCCACTGTCCCGTTCTTCCAATGGGAACGAAATACTGACGTCACAAGATGGCGGCTTCTAAATGTCATGCCAACTTTTATTTCTTTCTCGTCTATCAACTGTCGATTCGTCTTCTCGCCGATAGCTTTCACGTCTTATTTTCAACTATACTTTCGACAAAAAGACACTATGACGTATCATCTTTCCGTCTGTCACGTGTTGTAATATACAGGGTGGAGTCAAAAAGTCAGTCGCTAAAAATGATTTTAGCGAATAGAATAAAACGATATGGACAATCAGCGGATATTACATCATAACTCAGCACGATTAGGGATGGGATAAGCAACATTATTTAGGATCTGGGATAAGCAATATTCTTAGAGGTAGGGGATAAGTGGGGACCGGTCACTGCACTTTAGCATAAAAATGAAATTGTTAACATAGAAAAAGCGTTTAATGCATATTGTCGATGTAAAATCATAAGATTAATTACGAGTTGAAATATGCCGTCGATAGGAAAGTTCCTACGCCTATCTGTCACACCTGCCAAGTGATATACCTACCCACCTGACCACGTACCATACCTGCCTACTTGAGCACATGCCACACCTGACGGCACATCAAAGGATGCCGTCGATAAGAAAGTTCTCACGCTCACCTGTAACACCTGTCACGTGCCACAACTGCACATCTGGCCTCGTTTTCTCACGGTCAGAAAAATTTTCCCACCCTCAAGTGTCTCATACCCTGCTCGGACCCTGAGAAGTGAAGTAAAAAGATTACTTAGAAGAAAAGAGGCCATTTGAGGAAAAGCAGTTAGAAAGCATAGGACTAAGAAATCAAAACGAAACTCGAAAATTCTTCAGACATCTATACAAAAGGAGCAGGGAGTTTAAGTTAAGAATAGGGAGCTGTAAGGATGATGATAAAGAGAATTATCCTAAACAATACGACTTCAATCTTGAACAGATGCATAGTGGGGATAATGGGAAAATACCAGGCCCTATTCACTTCAGAAAAATCAACAATTGACCGTATTCCTTTACGAGTAATAAGATATATCCTGGAAAAAACAGAGTTTAACATTAAAACGCATCACCTATTCATCGACCTCAAGGCCGCGTACTATATTGTCAAGAGAACAGTGCTATTTTGGCACTTAAAAAAATAAATTGAATATTTCATTATCAATAACAACACGACAAAAAAATTAACATAAAACAACTAGAACAGAGAAGACTATTAAGCCTTTAAGACCTGTATAGTTCAAAGTGTTATATTCGAACAACTTTAACAAGATTCATAGATACATAGTACCAAAAAATACTGACCTGTCTATAAACTGTCTGAGTATCCTGAGGAACAGGTTGATCATCTTTCAAGTTTTCCAGTGGAACATACACCAACTGTACAGATTCCTTAGCCCCATCATTTTTTTCTGTAGGTACACCAGAATTTTCTATGTTAGCAGGAACTGGTTGATTTGGTATACCTCCATTTTGATTTAAATACACATTTTGATTATTCTGGGTTCCAATAATCTCACTTGGGTTTTGATATATAACTTTATTCTCTTGGTTTCCCACTGTTTTGCTTGGAACTTGATAAAAAACTGGATTGGCACCATTTGTGTTTTGGATTTGGATATTTCCTATTAACTCCTGGTTTATAGAATATGGATTAATTGTTTGATAAAAATTAGTATTATTAATCGGGAGGTTATATTGTCCATAATTACTCTGTATATTTGGTAAAGGCAATCGCTCTCGAACAACAGCTTGAGCATTAGGGACATAGTGCTGCAGTGAAGGAGCTCGGTATACATTTACTGTAGGCGGTTGTTGATAATTTGGGAGTTGTACCTCTTGTTTTGGATAATACTGGAACTTCGGACCACCTATAATAAAACAACATATATATTGGTCGAATATCGCTAAAGTACCAACATAAAAATATTTTGTAACAACACAAATATTAACAATAGAGAAAGAAAATTAGTAATAAATAAAAAATGCTGTTTATTGTGAAATTTCAGCAGCTACCACATAATAAACACTAACAATGTAAAAACATGTTTCTGAATATTTGTACTTTTAATGCCTTCTTCGGTATTTTTCCAGTCCGATAGCACTTTTTTCCAGGCTATTTTAACTGGGCGAAAAAATGCCCCGTCCAGAGGCTGAGTTCAGTGTATGCTATTGGGGGGTAAACAAATTAGGCTTACTTGGTTTTCTCGACATAATTTGAGCGAATGAACTGTCAAATGAGAAGAAAGGTTGTCGCATATTATAATTTTTTTTCCTTCTAATTTTCTTAGCCTAGGTATCAGTTAAAGCTCCAGCCAATCAGTAAATATATTGCTATCAAACCACCCAGAAGAACTAGCGTTATATCGACATCTTTTTGGCCCATTTTCTCTCCACGTGGTCCACATCTTGCTGGCTCGATAAACAATATATGGAGGCAACAGTTCTCCAGCCGCATTTCCTGCAAACTTGACGGAAATTGATGTCTTGCGATGCATTTCGAATCAATTCAGGATACTTGCAACCTTTCTTCACAAGTACCCTCTTTTTCCTGGATCATCCGTAAGGCGTGTTTCGTCAAAATTCCATATGTTCCTTGAAGGTACCTCTTATATTTCGGTCGTTAAATTTTCAAAGTAGCTCCTTATCATTGTCTCATTTACTGCAGCTCTCGTACGCTTGACATTCTCAGCGAAGCGTCGGGATATACCTGGATGTCTGTTAATAAACGATTTGGTCCATTCTAGACCAGGCAAATTATTCTGAATAATCCTAACTTCCCTACCACATATGTCCCAATAATCTTTATTAATGTGACGCAATTCTGTTGTATCTACAGGAAAGCCAAACTGTCCCAATACAACAATACACTGAACAAAATCTTCTTCTTGTAAAGAAAATATGGGCTGTTTTCCAGGTTTCCTTAGGAATCTTCCTTTAAGTTTATTTAAAATTGTTCTTCTTGATATGTTTTACTTTTTCTCTGCTTCTCGGTGTGAAATTTCTCCCGCTTTTATTGCATTTAAACACTCCTACAATATCTTCTCTGCAGTGTAGTCGGCATATATTCTTGATCCAGGCTTTCTAATGTAGTTTCTGGGCACGTCTGAAACAAAAATAAGATCACTTTCTTATAATATATTGATTTAGGTCATGAATATTTGTATTATAAAAGCTGATAAATAATGACCAAAGAAAATTACATATTTTGGGGTTACTTTAACTCGGAGCAAAGTAGACCCAAAAACGTGTTTCGGGGTTACTTTGCTCCAGTCTCATGGAGCAAAGTAACCCTAACAACGTGTTTTGGGTATACTTTGCGCCGGGGAAAACTAACCTCAAAATTGTTAAATTTTGCATAGCAAAATATTAGATATTATATCGGTTTGAACTAATACGTAGGCTTTTAGAATATTTTTTTGAGGTTAACAGCAAGAATACAATTCACTACCAACTTAGCAATACTTACTTGTAAGATATTAAACGAAATCTTCACTAAATACCAATTTTTTTGCGTTGGGTATTTTGCGCATATTTCTAGTAGGTAATTAAAATAAACTTTTTTTCGTAATGGGGCAAAGTAACACCGGAGGGCGCAAAGTAACCCCGGTTTACGGTATACAAACAAAATACAATAATTGTTCTCATTAAAATTACAAATGTAAAAGTCCTTGGGTTTTCTGTTAGAAATATTAAAATGTAAATTAAACATTTATCAATTATGTATTATATTAATTCGCTTTGTATTCAGTTATGTTTTGAGAACACTAATTACTTCTTGTATTCAAAGTAGACACGCGGGTATTGTCCTACAAAGTGTTTATTGCTTTTGTTCTCTATACTTAATCACTAATGTAATACCGACCGACTATATAATATGACGCAACAAATGCAGGCAGACAGATTGGTAAAACATAGGCGTGTAATCTATTAAAAAGGGATATATTCTATTTCTTTAACATATTAGTCAGAATAGACAGAATTATTAATAATTTATTTAATCATATTGGAGACAAATCAAATCACACTTAGTCTAATCCTATTAGAGACATATTGTTTTGAAGATATTTTCTTGTGGCAATTGCTAAGCTATTTTCTTACAATAAGCGTTTCTTACAATAAGGGAAAAGGACAATAGCGGTTGTTCGACCATTTATGTCAGCGGTCGGGGAACTTTTTTAATCATTACCCCAAAATATTTTGGTGTACCGTAATTTGGGGTAACTTGAGACGATGGGATTACTTGAGACAATTTGTAGACACTATTATTTTTCGTCGATTTGGCATCCCGGTTAATACTGTTAGTGTTGTTTTGATAGCAAAAGGTAGCTAACGTGTGGTTTGTTGACCGTTAGTAATTAAATTCTGTTGTCTTATCTAAGGTAAGTTGATAATTTTTTTAATAAACATCAACTTTAAAATTGCCAAATTTCATGTAGTACATAACTTATATAATAATTCTATGACTAATATCCGAAAACAAGCAATTGTTGTAGAAAACGTAACCTCTAATATTAATATTGGTGTGCCGTAAATTTCATTGCGGCGTTGCCAAGTTTATGGCTGCTATAAAATATGAATTCTCAGCCTGACCTTGGTTGGTCAACTTGAGACAACTGTCTCAAGTTACCCCACCACAAATTAGATACTATAAAAACTAGTTTCTAACCTACCTACTTACTTATCTACTTACCTTTTTTTCATTATTGTTTCAGGCTCAGGTATGGTTCGAACGCAAAAAAGAATTTTGGGATCTAGAAAATACCGAAATTTTTCGGAGGAGCAACTTCATAAAGCAGTTGAAGCTGTTAGGTCCGGGATTTCTTTGAGGAAAGCCGAAGAAAAGTTTGGAATACCACGATGTTCTATAAATAGAGCAATAAATGGAAAGAACGCAGGAAAGGTTGGTAGACCATTTGTTTTAAATGAAGTTGACCAAAATGCTTTAGTGATGTGTCTATGTTCAGCTGGGGATTGGGGCTTTCCTCTCACACTATACGATATTAGACTTATTGTCAAAGCATTCCTCGACCGTTCTGGAAGAAATGAACATAATTTAAAAACAACATGCCAGGTAGAGATTTTGTCATGTCTTTCTTGAAGCGTCACCAGAACACTTTGAGTAATAAAATGTGCCAAAACATAAAGAGATATCGAGCCAAAGTCGACCATAACGCCATAAATATTTACTTTGATGAGTTAAATCAGTCAATGGAGGGCGTTCTTTCTCATTCTGTCATTAATTATGATGAAACAAATATGACAGACGATCCTGGTCGTAAAAAAGTTGTTGTTAGAAGAGGGTGTCGACATCCTGAAAGGATTATTGATTTTTCTAAGTCAAGTACGTCTGTAATGTTTGCCGCTGCCGGAGACGGGACACTTCTCCCTCCATATGTAACATACACAGCTGAGAATCTTTATAATACCTGGACCGAACATGGCCCTAAGGGGACAGTTTATAATAGAAGTAAGAGTGGCTGGTTCACTTTCGAGATATTCGAAGATTGGTTTCGAAAAATTGCCTTGCCTTATTTCTCGAAACTAGATAAGGATGAGAAAAAAGTAATGATTGGGGATAATTTGGCGAGCCATATATCCCCATATATAATAAAGGAATGTAAAAAAACAACATAATCTTCATCCTACTTCCCCCAAATAGCCCTGGACTTACTCAGCCGTTAGATGTCGCATTTTTCCGCCCACTTAAAATTAAGTGTCATGAAACTTTAGATTCTTGGAAAACAAAAAATCGTGGAACTATGCCAAAAGATACATTTCCTCGTTTATTAAAAAAATGTCTGGAGGCAATGGGAGAGAAAAATCTTTCACAAAACGTAATAAATGGATTTAAAGGAGCAGGGTTAATTCCACTAAATCGAGGAGAAGTCTTGAAGAGGCTTCCCAGTAAACAGGCAGTAGAGGATGGCAAAGAAAGTGAGAATACCGTTGCCTGGGTAACTACATTTTAAGAATATTTAGAAGAAAGTAGAAGGAAAAAGACATATGGTTTAAGAAAATAAAAAAAAAAAAGAAATTGAATGTTCCTGCTGCTAGAGGAATCTGTGAAGAGGATATAATAATTTTGGAAGACAAACCAAAGCTAGAAAAAAAGAAAAGAAGCCAATTAATGGAAAAAAATATAGAAAAACCATCATCTAGTAAGAAAAGGCAAAAAACAAGTAAAGTAATTATGTCTAGTGAAAATGACGAAGACAGTTGCAATGAGGTTGTATTTGACGACAGTTCAGATGATGATTGGGATTCATTTCAAGCAAAACAGATTGACAATATTACTGAAGAGACTAATGACCAGGATAATATTTACTCTCATCAAGATAAACATCCTCTGCAGCCAATAACTAAACAAGTTGGATGCTTTGTCATAGTTAGTTATGACTCAAATTTTTATCCTGGGGTAATTGAAAAGATTGACGGTAAAGGCTCAATAATAAGTGCAATGACAAAGACTTCACGGGAAAACTGGAAATGGCCCAAACCTAAGGATGAACTGTATTATTGCTGGCAGGACATTGTAGGTGGTATTAAACCGCCTAAAGCCCTAAAGAACCGAGGTATTTTTTCAGTACCCGAACTAAAATTGCTGTAATTAATTGTTTTTAAATAAAAGTTTTGAGCTCTCTGTCTTTTTTATTAACCCAAAAAAATATTCTGAATGTCTCAATTTAACATAACACTTTATAATTATATTTTCGGTGTACTAAGTTACCCTATCAATGCGTAATTTGAGTCACTTTTTGAATTTATACGACTGTCTCAAGTTACCCCATTCTAGTGTGTAACTTGAGACAGACATAAAAAAAATTGAAAAAACTACTTGTGACAAAATAAACAGAAATATTCTATAAACATATCATAGTTACCTGCGCGACTAATGTTTTCAAATAGTTTTTGAACATTAATTTTTTCTCCGTATGTAATAAACTTCAGGTTTAAGTTAAAAAGTGTCTCAAGTTACCCCAAATTACGGTAAGTTGATATTACCCCATGGCGAAGAGCAAAAAAACGAAATCGCCTCTTTTTAGCATCTTTCATATTATAGTCCCCAAGATAATTTTTAAAAGAAAGCAATAATTAAAAATTTAATTTAAAAATCATTTATTCAATTTATCAATGTAATACCTAGTCATACATAACGGTAATAATGGTAGTATATATGTAATATACAGTTGGGGAAAGAAAATTCGCCCCCACGGAAAATATAAGTAAATGATAATTTCTTGTTATTTTGTAATTCATATGATATTTTTCTTGTATTATTAGACTGTAATAAAAATATCATATGAATTACAAAATAACAAGAAATTATCATTTACTTGTATTTTCTGTGGAGGCGAATTTTTTTTTTCTTCGACTGTATATAATAAACTGAAACTCATTTTGGGTTTCAGTTTATTACAATTGAGAGTTGACAATTTGGGGTACTGTAACAATCTATAATAATAATAATAATGATGGTATACACAAAAATTAGAATTGAGAAACTTAGAACAAAAAAGGAATAATTGAAAACATTCTTCCTTCACGTTTTGGAGAAATGATGTTGTTTCATGTTCAACACAATTGCTTTAACATTGGGACTTTTTGATGTAAGACCGATTTGAATACAGTCTTCGGCATTTAATCTATTTCTCTTCGTCGTTTTTATGTTGATTAGAGTGGAAAACTCTTTAGAATAGCTCAAGACAGAGACAGTTTCGCCATGTTAATCGCCAACGCCAAGGGGACTTGATAGGGCACGTTAAGAAGAAGAGCGGAAAAGCCTTGTTCGCACAAATATGTTGTTCCAAATCGTAACAATTTTTTAACCGCCTTTTCATGTGCAATTTTGAAAGCCTTTGCAGCTTTTGACATCCAAAAAGACGACAGATTTGGTTTACTCTCAAATTGAATATGTGCTTCAGTATTAGATCGAAGTTCAAGAATTGCTTCTGCCAAACCTAAGGGTTCTTCTGGTATTACATCAATTTCACATTTAAAAGGATCTACAATTCAACTGACAGTACTTGTATCAAGATATGGAAAGTAATCTATAAACCGCTTTCTGAGTTTGATAAGAAGATGTCTTACAATTGTATCCATGATGTCATTAAAAGTAATATTTTCGCAATCTTCCAAAAACAAAGCTACCCTTGAAAAGGAAGCTATTTTGTTCTGTTCTACTTTCTGTCTCCAATATTGCAGCTTTAATCCAAACGCTGACACTAAATCTCTCGCTGAACTGATATTAATATTCTTTCCTTGCAATTATTTGTTTAATATATTTATACTCTCAAAAATGTCCGCTAAATATGCGAGATATGCAATCCAGGAAGAGTTTTTAAACTTATCGGCGAGAATATTTTTTTGATCAACCATGAAAATTTCGACTTCAGTTTTGAGAGTCCATAGTCGATTTAGTACATTTGCGCTAGAGAGCCACCTTACTTGTATATAATAAAGTAGATCCGTATATTCAGCTTCACGGTCCTGACATTTTACGAAATAGCCGCGTGTTTAGTGCATGTCCCTTAATAAAATTTACAAAGATACATACAAATGCATATATACAGTTTGATAACATCATGCACGACGGCTTCCAGTGTAGGTTCTAAATATTTGAACATAAGGCCTGGTGATGGATTATACTGTGAATAACTTTAATATTTGGGTTATTGTTTTTTACCAAAGCGGAAAAACCATTAATATGACCCAGCATAGCTGGAGCTCCATCCAAAGATACAGAAATACAGTTTTCGCATTTTAAACTTTGCACATTGACGTATTCATTTACTTTATTGTAGACAGCAATTCCACGAGATCTCAACCTCTGAGAACAAAACAGCAATTCTGCTTCAAAATTATCTGCACCTTTGTAGCGAACATATACCGTTAGCTGTGAATTGCTACTAGCAAAATATTTGGCGTATTTTATTGCGAGAATAACCTGTTCCTTCACATTTTATGCTAATATTGAAATTCATTCTTTCACAATTCTCGCAGACAAAGGCACTGAATTCACTTTCTTTGCTTCTTTTTGACCACACATAATCTCTACCATTTTTACACCAGTTGGTATAACCAAATCTTCACCAATAGTGTATGGTTTCTTATTTTGAGCAAATTGGTGTGAATGCAAATTATCTAAATGTTTCTTCAATTGACTTTTTTTGAAAGATTCTGAAGTCAGTACCTTCATACATACAACAAACTGTGGTTTCATTGCACCATTGTATTCAATTTGTGTAAAACCGTAATCAAGCAATTCGTCTTGGTATGTTTATTTTCTATTTGCTGCGTTCTTAAGGGAGATAGAAAATAATAGATACTTGAATTCAATTTTCAAATTGCGGCTTACCTTGTTCGATATATCGATGATTAATGATAAAATGTTGGGCTTGTCAGCAACTAACTAGTAAAAACTCGCTCTTTGACTCGTCAATGTATTTGTATCTTGACGGGAACAATCAGGTTAATCGAGAACACTCTAGTGATGGGGAGTGAGATGGCATGGCCTGCATATGTCGCTAAATTATTCAAGTTGACAAAAATACAGGTTTAGATTAGAAAGATTAAAAAATGTATAAGGCCATAGGATTAGTAAATTTCAAGAGAAGGAGTTGTTCCTGGAGTTAGAAGTTTGAGTGAGGAGTTGGGCAAAGATTAATGCAGTTGTAGAATTTTTTTATCGAAAACCATAGGCAAAGGAGAGAGCTCGCGTATTTGGAGAAACTGGGAAGTATGAGCGAGTTCGACAGGTAACAATCAAAGGAGAATAAGGTGGAGTCAGCCGTGTTGATTAACCACGACCATATATTTAGATTAAAGTTATTTGTTTTTAATTGTTTGTTTTTCTTAATTGAAAATATAAAATTTTTAAGTCACTAGTAAAAAAGTAAATGAAAGAATAAAATAATCCTTAAATACGACTTACTTGAACGTTTATGGTATTACGCAACAAAAGATGCATAAGCTTACCGTTTTGTGGGAGTGTTGGAGGTAACTCGAATTTGTAGGTGTTTTCATATTTGGGCACATTGTACCGATCCTTATGCTTAGGCCTTGACTGAAAGTTGGGCCTACTTTTCTTATAGATATAATCATCGGGAAAAAACTTTTGGGACGGCGAGTCAAGGTTGAGTACGCGGGCTGTCGCCTTTTTCTGTGTCGTCTCCTCAGCCGACGCCTTCTGAGTCACAGGTATCCAGTCGTTGGTGTCGTAAGATCTATCATTTTGTGACGCAACTATATACACTAGTTGGGTCGTTATTGCTAGTTGAAGGTATTTTAAATTCTGAAATAAAAAAATATGTTATGAGTAATGTATAGCTTAGTAAAATTGAAGAAAAAATTGGCTCTTGTTTCATTGAATACATGATCAAATCACTAAGTAGTAAGTAAATCAAAAACTGAATATATATATATATATATATATATATATATATATATATATATATATATATATATATATATATATATATATATATATATATATGTTTGTTTTGAGGTTTCCGCGGGACCTATATGTGCTGTCAATATTTTTCCGGGATTGACTCCGCGTTGTAAAATGCTGGTTTTCTTGAAAACCATTGTTTTGGCGACGTTTCGGCAAGGTCTCACTTGCCATTCTCAAGCCTGGTGGATCTACTTCTCGTCGTTACTCGATAAGTACTAATCGAGTAACGACAAGAAGTAGATCCACCAGGCTTGAGAATGGCAAGTGAGACCTTACCGAAACGTCGCCAAAACAATGGTTTTCAAGAAAACCAGCATTTTACAACGCGGAGTCAATCCCGGAAAAATAGTGACAGCATATATATATATATATTGTTATGATGTGTTTTTTTGTTTGAATGATGAGCAATGAGTATTTTTAATAATATAATATATAGGGTTTTTATCGCGGTTCTCAAAGAATTAGCTTGTAAGTACTTTTTTAAATTATCTTTATTATAACTATTATGAAACACACATATATATCTAACCTAGCCAATGTAAATTTAAAATAAACTATCTTTAAATTGATACTCTTATAAAACTAATTAAATTCTATAGACAATGTAAAATTTAAACAAACTATCTTCAAATTTGAAATTGTTATGACACTAACTAAATTATATTAACAAAATTTTGTACCTTTCTTTCACTGAATGCCTAAATGAACTGTTTTCCACTATATATATATATATTCTAATCACCATTGAAAGTCTTCGTACTTCGGTTATCCTTGTTTTTGTGAAATTTCTTTTTCCAATTATCAGCTTCTACCAATTTAAGATATAGTTTTCTTCACCAGCATGTATACACCACCAACCAAACCAGCAAACAGCATTTATATTTATTCTTCTTTTCAATATACCAATATCCAATTATTATAAGTTGATTTATACTAATCTCCAACCATAATATAATTTAATTTCTTCCAATATACCTTTTTTTATCTTCAATAATTATTTGTGTATAATTATAAATGTGCATTAAATTATATGCATAATTTTTAATCTTCATTTAACTCACTATATTAAACATTTTGACTATTTGTACTTGATTCACTGACTCCAACTAACTTTCATAATAAACTGCTTGACTTCTGACTAAAAACTTCCAAAACTGCCCAAAAACTCTTCTGACTGCACTATCTAAAACTTTTCTGACTAAAAACTTTCAAAAACTGCCAAAAACTGCCATCTTGAATCCAAATCACGGGTATTTATCTCTTTTGGACATTCTAGAACCATCTCGTAAGATATCATGTTCTAATTTGTTCTATTATATACATGTCTGAATTTTCTGGAACAAACCATCTCGCAAACATGGCCATCTCCGGAGATCCAGAGAATTCCATTCTTTTCTATTAATAATTTTGTTTACATTTAGGCTTTTCAGATCAGAATATATAATTAAATTAGTAACTAACACTCTAATTTAATAAAATACACAATTCAAACAATATATTATTATAATAACCCCACTTATATTCGTATTATGATTCTTAAACGTCACTTCAGAGTATAAATATCTGTCAATCTCCGAGAGTATTTTTGGTTGCCTAAGCACATGGCTCACTTATATATATTTACAATATTAAAATACAACTTTTTATAATTATTATATGCTAATTTCTTAAAATGCCCTCACATAAATATATTTTTATAAAATTCTCTAGTATATAACTTATTTAAAATAATCAAATACTTTTTTATATCTAATATTATGTAGTATATAACTTATTAATTATTTTCTATAAACCCTAATCGTCACAATATATATATATATATATATATATATATATATATATATATATATATATATATATATATATATATATATATATATATATATATATATATATATATATATATATATATATATACATATATATACAGGGTGAGTCATGAGGAACTTTACATACTTCTACCATATGTAGAGTCCCTCAGGGAGCATATCATGTGGCCACTAAAAAATGTCAACTCCTCTTCTTTATTAATTAACAGGGTGATTTGTGTAATTGACCATTTATTTCATTTTACTGTAGTGTTTATACGGCTCATTTGATTTTTTAAATTTTTGCATGATACAGTACACTACTATCAAGCATTCGACTGGTATTAGCTAAACTAAAAAATTCCAGGACTGGCTTTAGAAAAATTAATTTAGGGATTCGTATTAAATATTACACCCTGTATAAATTTTTTTTAAAATGCAATAAGTGATTTTCAAACTACATAAATAGCCAATGAAAACGACATATGCGACAATGTTGTCGCACTTTTATTAAATTTTTAGTGAACGATCAAATCTTACCAAAAATAGAACAACCATAATGAAGTATCAAATTATAAGGTAATTAATTTAAACAAATGTTATAAATTTCAAACATTTTAATTAAAATAAGTTCCTACAAAATAATCTAATACGTAGAAAATTAACATCTTTACTGTCACTTTGTATTATCTCCACGATAGAATCAATTGTTTTTCAATTTTAAATTTTTACTCGTAGATCGTATTGGGGCATTATTTTCGATAAATAATAAATTAAATTGATTAAAAAGTCAAACCTCTTGTATGTGTTAGTTTTTGTTGATTGTAAATGATTAAAATTTTATGTCAAATAATAATACATTGCATCAACTGTACTAAATAAAAATAAATCTAAAAAAGTTTAAAATGAAGGTTGGCGTTGACCGTTTGACGTTTCTTGATATTTTATACCCATTGTCATTATTGTCATTATCAATTGTTATTTATGTGTACAAGAATACATATTTCTTCTGTCATATCTACGTTAAGTACATTGTGTTAGTTTTGGTAGAGCTTTTGTTACTTTCGTTCAAAATGCCACATCAGTCTTCGACCACAGAATATGCAGACATAATATTTGTTTATGGATTCTGTAATGGGAATGGTAGGACTGCTAGTAGAGAATATCGCAGGAGATTTCCTAATCGTCGAACTCCCAGTCATCCAACATTTGGGTCAGTTTTTAATTATTTGCGAGAAAATGGCACTTTTCCTAGTGGAACAACAGAGCGACATGTAGATGAAGCGCAGGAAGATGACATTATGGACGCCGTTACTATGAACCCTACAATAAGCACTAAACAAGTAAGTCGAGAACTCAATATTACTCAATCAAAAGTAAGTAGAGTCTTACAAAAAAATAATCTATACCCATATCACATTCAAATGGTTCAGCGACTGCATGCTGGAGATGAGATCGATAGGTTGGAATTTTGTAGATGAATTAACAAGAATCGACCAACGCTATACAGGACACTATTTACAGATGAAGCCCAATTTACCAGAGACGGGATAAATAATTCACGAAATTCACATGTGTGGGCAGAAGAAAATCCCCATGCTATTCGAGAACGTCGTTCTCAGTTAAGGTTTTCGGTTAACGTGTGGATTGGTGTCATAAATAACCAATTAGTAGGTCCTCACTTTTTTGATGGTCCTTTAACAGGGCAGGTCTATTTGAACTTTCTACAAAATATTTTGCCGAATTTGCTTGCCAACGCGAACGTTGCTATCCGAGGGATGTATTTTCAGCATGATGGGGCACCCCCACACTTTTTACTGGCAGTGAGACATCTCAATAATGTTTATGGCAACAGGTGGATAGGACGTGCAGGTCCTATTTCGTGGCCTTTAAGATCCCCTGATTTCAATCCCGTTGATTACCATATTTGGGGAGGATTGAAGCAACTAGTTTACGCAGTGAATATTAATAACCGACAACAATTAATTGATAGAATTATACATTGTTGTAATACTATTAGAAACGATCCCCAGAGTATCCGTAATTCAATACGTCAATTAATTTATGGGTTTATCATAACTATGTACATATTTTTAGTATTTTTTTTAAATTCTTCTTCGTTATTGTTAGTAGTTACTGTTTTTTGTTGTGCAGTGACTCAATTTATCATTTCAATTAAAATGTTTGAAATTTATAACATTTGTTTAAATTAATTACCTTATAATTTGATACTTCATTATGGTTGTTCTATTTTTGGTAAGATTTGATCGTTCACTAAAAATTTAATAAAAGTGCGACAACATCGTCGCATATGTCGTTTTCATTGGCTATTTATGTAGTTTGAAAATCACTTATTGCATTTTAAAAAAAATATATACAGGGTGTAATATTTAATACGAATCCCTAAATTAATTTTTCCAAAGCCAGTCCTTGAATTTTTTAGTTTAGCTAATACCAGTCGAATGCTTGATAGTAGTGTACTGTATCATGCAAAAATTAAAAAAATCAAATGAGCCGTATAAACACTACAGTAAAATGAAATAAATGGTCAATTACACAAATCACCCTGTTAATTAATAAAGAAGAGGAGTTGACATTTTTTAGTGGTCACATGATATGCTCCCTGAGGGACTGTACATATGGTAGAAGTATGTAAAGTTCCTCATGACTCACCCTGTATATATGTATATATATATATATATATATATATATATATATATATATATATATACATAACAATTTTTTTGCTATAGATATGTTTAAATAAGCTTGATCTTGACTTTTGCAATTTGCATATTTTAATATAATGACTAACAATGACTAAGAAACCGTTACCATTTGTTTTTCAATTCAATTATTTAATACATATAAATGCACTTCCACTGGTGAATGTGACTTAATATTAGATTTCGCAAATGGATTTTTTTGTCGTTTCCTCATTGCAGGCATTTTATTTATCTATAGTTGGATATTGAATTTTGCGGCAGAGCCATTGGAGAAAGTTGTTTAGAAGTACGTATCGAAGGTACCGAAGTGGTTTTGTCCCAGATTGCTACGTTTACTTATGGGTGTAGAATGTACGTTCTAAATGCACACTATTTTTTTCCTTGTATTAGTCACTGAAGTCTAAAATAATGACTAAAAGCTACATTCACTTCTGTTGGCACAGCACAGTAGAGGCCATTAGGTATAAGAATATATGTGGTGTTTCTAAATACTAAAGTAATATACCAATACAACAATACGGTGTGGACAGCAAGTTACGTAATTTGCTAATATTCGGTTTGCAGGAAGGTATATAAAATATATAAAATCAAAGAAAAAGCGGCGTTATGATTTTTTTAAGATACTGTATACCGATTGAGGTGATAAGGAGATGAACAAAAGTCGATAAAATGTCACAAATGCAATCAATTTGACTATTTTTAAATGATAAAACGTCACAAAAACGCCACGTTTCCTACTGGCAAAACTCCTTTCTGCCTGTGACTTCCTTTCTGCCTGTGATAAGGAGATGAACAAAAGTCGATAAAATGTCACAAATGCAATCAATTTGACTATTTTTAAATGATAAAACGTCACAGAAACGCCACGTTTCCTACTGGCAAAACTCCTTCCTGGCTGTGACTTCTCAGCTACAAAATTATGACAGATCCGTCACGAAGGTGTCTGGTAATTCTATTGTTGTGAGTTTGACAAACGTCATTGAGGCATAATCAATTTTAGACAGATATAATCATGATACTATGACTAACAAGATAGGATCTTCCCGTAGCACAAAATCGGTCGTGTTCGCGCATGCCGTCATTAAAGAGTAGAATTTGAATTCTTGTTAAAGTTAAATGGGATTTTTATGCATTTTGTGATGAAATTATTTAATTAGCAAAATAATAATATTAAATAAAGGTTTAATAATTAAAATAATCGTACACAAAAGGATATCTCCAAACTATTTATTAAAGATTATTTATTGACACATACAAAAAACTGACATTACGAACGTGCTACTCTCCAATTACGTCACGACTTATATGCAATATCTTATCTTCTTAATCATAGTATCATGGATATAATGAATCCAGACGAAAAATCAAGATTTGGATGTCAGTCAGGTAAAGAAATCAATAAATTGGTTTCGGAAAATGTTCCATGGAACACGCAGAGGTTTTTCCTTCTGGTTGCCACTTTAGTATTTCTTTTGGTATTCGTTGTTCGTCCATCTTTTGTATCTGTCCGAACCAGATAAGTTGTTTTGTTGTTAGGTCATCTGTGATTGTTCGTTTGATTCCCATTATTGCTCTAATGGTTGGTAATCCTTTCTCTTCTAGATCTTCCTGCTGCTCTTCTCCAAATTTCTGTCGCTTTCAGCGTTGACAGTATTCTTTCTTTCAGTGGCCATACCTCACAGCTGTATAAAGTGATACTTTTTACTATAGTCTCATATATCCTCTTTTTATTTTCTTTGCTGATGGATTGGAACAAACTTTCATACCAGTCGAAAATATTGCCAGAAAAATTTTCCCTCAAGATATTAGATACGATTATTACTCAGAGAATAAGAAATGGACAAAACATTTTTAGTTGGAGATTACGTAAATCAAACATAGTGTAGAAATATCACAGAAAGAGTAGCAACACCAACGCAAGAATGATATTGGCACCAACGAAGAGCCTGGCAACAAATAAAATTGAAGGCGTGAAGGGAAAGAATATGCTGTTAACCCTTCCAGTGGTTTTGTTTTTCCTGAGAAACACGTATTTACATTGCAATAAATGTATACTAAATACGGAGAAGAATCCAGTGAAAAATATGGAAAAGAATCGGTTACGATAATGCTACGCGTCTTATAGAACTGTGCCAATAAAATTTCTTAAAAATACAAACCAGTATAATCCACACCAAGAAATTCATAAATATACTCTCTCTCTCTCTCTCTCTCTCTCTCTCTCTTTCTGTTCAGTCTTGACTGCCTGGAGGAAGTGTGGTGGTCCCTGTGATATTTTATATAGTCTGTCTCCATAGACTTGGTACGTCTCTAGTCATTTCCATTACATCGTGTATAGCTCTTTTGTAATTTTCTGTGATCTGGTAAATCCATCTTGTTGGAGATCTTCCTTGTGGTCTTTGGTCATCTATCTTCTCTTCAATGAAAGATCTCTCCATATTGACCTCAGGACATTTTCAAAATATTTTAATCGTTGCAGTTGAATTTTGCCGGAGAGTATTTTACAGTTCTCTTAGAATATAATTATTTGTTCTATAGGCCACGGAATTCGCAACATTCTTCTACAGCAGAAAATTTAAGTGACGTCTATCTTTATTCTCTTTTTTGATTGCCGTACTGCCCAAAGATTCGCATTCGTATCTGACCATATCTGACCTTTGACCAATCTCATTTTTAGTGCTTTTGGAATATCGGGGTCTTTCCATATTTTGGTTATCTACCCCATAGCGATCTTGGCATGAACCTCATAAATATGAACTTTAAAATTCTAGAGCGAACAGTACTAGAGAGACGCCGATTGGGTTTAATTTTATCTAGAACCGAGATATTCGTACGGCGAGCCGTCCATAGAATTTGAAGCAGTCAAGTCCATGACCACATTTCAAAAGCGTCTATGCGTCATCTATCTAATTCTTTGCCTATTCTAAAAATTATTTTAGTACCATATAAAAGTAAAGGATATCTTCTTCTAAATGTGCCTATCTTCTAGAGATGATGGCGATCACATTGACCCATCTTATTTTATTCACAGCAGCTCGAAATATATCAGTTGACCAGTCCACTTACTAAGATTGGCCAGCTAGGATATACGTCTATGTCCAGGGTCCCTGTTACTCCTAATCTTGTCTTGTATAATCAACTGTAGAAGTCGGTATTTATCAATACGCATGATGTGGCCGAAGTAAGCCAATTTTCTGTTTTTTATTGACATTTGAAATAAGCCAAGAAACGTTTTTTAACTGAAGAAAATTAAATACCTTCGATAAAAAACTCGAAGTTAATGGTTGATAAAAGTTTTTTATGTGGTATAACGTTATTGACTTACCTAGTTAATTTTGGCCTATCCAACAATCTGTTGAAAATATCATAAACATAAAATTGTACATTACACTACACGATACAAGGACAAATAGTTTAAGATTTTTTAAAAACGGCGAAGCTACATAATGATTGGCATCAGGAGAGAGAGTGGCTGCTGGTCTTAACGGAAATGTTAAGGTGACATGTGACATATGACAGCTTGAATGGGTAATCACAATCATGGTGATGTGATCTGCACATTTCAAAATTCTATGAAACTGAGCATTAACCAAAGGCCCAACTGACACTACTATAGGAAATCAACTGATGAAATATGAAATTATATAGAATATTTTAAGTAGATTGCATAATCCAGATCTCACACTCAAACCTGTCTATAATAATTAGGGTGTTAGTTTGAGCCATTGAAGTAGACGTAGAGTATGAATGCAAGAAATAGACCAAACAATCTATTAGACAGTGGGTGGTTGACTACAATAAAAGGGTCTACCAAGCACTATTAATACTGTAGAAAAGAAGAAATCGAACTATGCAAATAATGTACTGAAAATTAAAAATCAAAATTGAAAGCAGAGTGTATAAATGGGGTATAATCCAAATAGTTCAGTTAAACCCACAGTCAATGGAAGAACCATAAAATAAAAATGTCAAAGCATTACTCAAGATCAACTGACCAACAGTGGGAGATGTTGAAATATACTGTGGAGATGGTTTATCTAGATTACGCAGAGATATGGAGAGTATAATCAACGCCAACTATAGATCAATTAAACCTGAGCAAGCTAGTTTTGTAAATTATTGAAGAATAAAATAGTAATGTTAATCAAAGTATGAAATTAATAAATTTTTAGTCTAAACAGCCGGGGTGGGTCCCCCACGAGGTGAAGCTGCAATAAAGTGTTTAAAAATAGGTTTAAATTTAGTACAATTTAAATTAATTTGAGTATTAAGACAGTGAGAGTTTTCATTTGTTTCCCTTGTAATCTCCAAATCTTCCAATAAATTCAACTCCAAGTAGTTTTTCTTTCTACTAATGTCATGTAAAATAGATGAACCAGTATTGATGTTAAAATTGTGTTTACTGTATAATAAGTGTTGACCAAAACTTGAAGAGTTTGGTCTTTTCAAATGTTCTGAAATTCTAGTAGATAACTGTCTAATGGTTCTACCTACATAAGAGACACCACAATCGTCACATTTTATTTTTTGTGTAAAGGATATACACAAAAATAAGTGGTTTAATAAAACCATTACGAGATGTCAGAAGAAAATAGCAAATAAAAATTACGATGTACAGGATACAATCTGATATAACAATGAATGGAGGGTACATTCATTCATTTTGGCTTTACAACCCTGTGTGGGTCCTAGCCTCCCCAAGAATTTTTCTCCAGTCGTTCCTATCCATCGCCTTTCTCCGCCAAGCACGTATTTCCATATTTCTCATGTCTTCATCGATGTTATCTAGGAATCTTGTTCTGGGTCTTCCTTTTCTTCTTTGACCAATAGGTCTATCAAGGAGCGTTTTTCTAGCTGGGTCGGTTTGCTCCATCCGCATTACATGGCCTACCCACCTCAGACGTCCTATCTTTATGTGTTTTACGATATCTGGTTCCTGGTATATCCTATAGAGTTCGAAGTTGTATCGTCTTCTCCAGACACCATTTTCATTTACCGCTCCATAGATGCGCCTTAGTATTTTTCTTTCGAAACATCCTAACATGTTTTCATTGCTTTTTGTTAAAGTCCAGGTTTCTGAACCATATGTTAGGACTGGGCGTAATATTGTTTTGTAGAGTTTTACTTTTGTATTTCTTGATATAACTGTAGATTTAAAAAGGGGATTAAGCCCAAAATAGCATCTATTAGCCGTGCAAATTCTGCGGTTTATCTCTGCGGTAGTGTCATTTTCAGTATTGAATGGAGGGTACATGATGAATCATTTCTAACCTTCATGCTATTTAAACTTTAAGAACACATCGATGGATATAGAGTTTATTGTTAAATTAAATATTTTGTGGTCAAAATAAGTTCATTAGCCATCTAGCAAAAAGTAACTATATACCTTTACAAATAATTTGTGAAATTTAAAATATTATTTTAAAATTGCTCCCATAAAAACTTTACACACAACTTCGTGTTTTTCTGCAGGCAAAAGTACGCATTGGCCCAGATCTTGCTGTTGAGGCAGACCCTAGAAAAATCTAGTGAATTTAGTATATTATAAATTTCATTTTTGTTAATTTTGAGAGTGTCTATGACAACAACAATTAAAAATCTTTGTTTAATTGGAAAGGCCATGTTGAACACATGTAGAAAAATATTCTCCTTCTTCTTAAGGTTGGCGATGACTATTAGGGTTTGGAGGGTTAGTTCTGTCCAATTCTTGATGTTACAAAGCCAGGTCAATTGTCGTTTGTCAGGATCAAGCTTTCCTTCTATTTTTCCTTCGAATTACACTGCCCCACAAATTTTTTTTTAAAGCTTCCTTCACTTTTTAAGTTAAATCTTACTAATTTAAAGCCAATAAAAAAGAAAACAACAATCAAAATAATTTATTAGCTCCAGTTTTCTTGATACACAATAGGTATAATATGCTATTGTAGTAAATTAGGATAAAAATGATACTTTTTACATATTGAATTAACATTGGAAATAGGTGTTTTTATTTTTAACCAATACTTCTTTAAGTTCTTGATGGAAAATAAAAATAAATTAAATAGATTTGTTTGGAGCGCTTATAAAAATAAATAATCGTTATCGCTATGAGTATTCCTCTTGTATGAAAATTCCGGAGCATCCCTTCAAACAAACCAACAGTAATCCGCTAACATAGCTTCAATCCACCGGCCTTAATACCTTCGTTCCATTACAGAAATGTCCTGGTGGAATCTTTCACCATGTTCGTCACTGACAGCTCCACAGCTAGGAGGGAAAAAGTCTAGGTGGGAGTAGAGAAAATGTATCTTAAGAGACATGTTGCAGTTGCGTTTATGGTATTTTTCTAGAAGTACTGCTACCAACTGAGTGTAGTTTTCTTCTCGTTTGTTGCTCAAAAATCATTTAATCACTCAATCAAGAGCTGCCCAGGCTTCCTTTTTTCGTGAAGCGCGGGATCTTTAAAACCAATTGACGAATTTGTAGTCCAACAAAAATGCCCTCTTTTTAACCTTTGCGCCACTTAACGAGGTGAATTTGTACCGCAAGTACTTCACAAGCATCTGGTACTCTATTAATACCTTTTTTAAAGTTCGTCATTAAATCCAATTTTTTTTATAAGGATGGAAGAAGAATATCTTTTGGATCAATGAGAGGCTCAGCAACGACATTTTTCTCGCTACTGTTGAGATTTATTGCAGGCAATTTTGTTCTTATATAGTGGGAATTCATATCCCTGTATTTAGTATAAGCTAACTGCATTCCTAAAATTATAGCAATAGCTTGTAAGCCCCCACAGATCTTCTACTTATGCTTATCGTAATTGATTGCTTCAAGAAGAGCTTTCATGTCTCTTTCACAAGAACTGCATAGCCAATACTAATAGAAGGAAAGCTGTTTTCATTATGGAGTAATACACTTTTTAAACTCAGCTTTTTGTAGTCTATAAATAGCCTCCAATGATTAATGACAAATACATTCTTCCAAAATTTAAAGGTGGTTCCACGGTTAAACATTGTAGACTTTTAATGGTGCTCGTACAAAATACTCCTGTAGCTATTCTTAGTGCTGTATTTTGTATGACTTCTAGTTGAGCAAGAAGAGTCTTCTTTGCAGATGAGTATACAACTGATCCATAATCGAGTTTTGATCGTACTAGTGATTTGTAAATATGAATCTGAATTAAAAGCTGAGCCCCAATTACGATTGCACAGTGTTCGCATTAAATTGAGACCAGATTGACAAGATTGCTTAATTTGCATAATATGGTATTTCCAAGATAGTTTCTTATCAATCATCATTCCTTAAAATTTTAAGTGTTCCACATAAGTTAAGTTGTTTCCATAATCCATCAACTAAAGATCTGGATTTGTAGAGTGCCGTTATCGGTGCTAGGGAAAGTTCTAACCTTGAAAACCTATGCTTAGAATAATCTTAATTATTTTTTTTAAGCATACATAAGTACATATATAATTATTCTATATTAAAAAATACCAACATCAATTTCTAAAGAACGTAAATAAAATGATTCATGTACGAAACAAAAAATGCAAATAAAACTCTTACTACACATAAACCTATTAAAATTCTAATCGTGAAGTAAAATGTCAATGTCATAGGTGCACTTTTCATTTCACAGGTCGTGCTAAAACTGTAAAGATTAGCCTCATTACCTTGAATTGTTCTAACCTTTGACTTTACTTTGATGTATAAAGCGATTCTAACGGATTACGGATTATTTTGTGGTACTATTTAAATATATAAAATTGAAATTAGTAAGAGTTTAAAGAAAGTGTGAGGAAATGTAAATTTATTTGAAGGTCATCGGAAGCGGTCAAGAAGACGATTTACATATTCGAGAAGAAAAAGGTTAATAACCATTATTCCACAAATATGTGAAATTTGTTTATTTTGTAATAAACCGAAGAAAAGTGGAGATAATTTTCATAAATTAAGAAGATATTAAAATAATAAGTGTATTTGTGAAAACAGCGTAAAAATCATGCAGTTTCTAAAATATACAATAAAATTATATGTAAATTTATATCATATAATAATTTTAATATTCAATCTTGAATGTGAGTACTAAAAATTTAATGGTATAACAATTTTAAGTAAGTACAATTTTTAAATTTTAAGTTTTCTTGGACACAGTATTTAAAAAAAGGTTTTCTACCCCATATTATAGGCATAGGGTATCCTAATGTGGGGTTAAAAAGTGCTCGAGACGTAAATTGCGAAGTCTACGTATGTTTTATAGACGTTGACAAGGTGCAACATCAAAAATTATTTCAGATACTGAAATAATCTAGTATTGATGACAAAGATTTACGCATAATTAAAAATTTATACTTACAGCAAAGGGCAAGTGTACGAGTAGACAACGAAACCTCACAAGAATTCACGATAAAACCGGGAGTACGTCAGGGCTGCATTTTATCACCAACGTTGTTCAATACTTACTCGGAAATGGTGTTCAGGGAAGCTATTGATGGTTTAAGAGAAGGTATAAAAATTAATGGGGAAATTGATAGACAGAAAACAATGGTCAGGAGATTACTAAATCATTTTTACCTATGGCACTGGCTCAGTTGATTGATGATCCAAAAATGACCCCTAATATAATATCAGGATTTAGAGCCACAGGTCTGTACCCTTTTTCAGAAAATAATGTGGACTACAGTAAAATTATATTGAGAAAATCCGATATGTTTCAAACTAATGATATTAACACTGAAGCCACGGTTTTCCTTAAATATTTAGAATCAAAAATTGATGTGGTTGTCCTGGACCAATTTAAGACAACAAAAAGAAGAAACCATGAATGGGAAGGTAATGTTGAAGATAAATCGCTGTACAATATTTGGTTTCAAATAGCAAACGAAGTAGAAATTCAACCAACCGAAAGTAGAGATACGGTTCTGGCGAGAGAAAATCCAGAACCTGATAATAATGCTCTGAACATAATGCTTCCAAATATATGTCCCCTGGTATCTACTACAAATGATAATATGGTAAATACTGTGTTTTCGGAATCTTCCAATTCTGATTATTTAGCCGATCAAGTTCCGACCACATCGACTGCTAGCAATATTGTGGTGGATAGCAGTTTTCGCCCAGATAAGGTAGAAGAAGTCAAACGTAATATTTTTTTTGCACAAAAACCGATTTCTTCAACAGTATTTTACAATGTGCTCCCGTACCTTCAACAAAAGGAACCGGACTCAAAGAAAAAAAGAATATACACCAAGTGTTGTCACATTTGATAAGTGGGTGGAGTATCATGAAGAATGCGAGAAACTTAAAAATGATAAAGAAAAAAAAAGCAAGAAAGGAAACAGGCTCGAGAGCATAACAAACAGATGTAGGCACAAAAAAAAGTCGAAAAAACTGAACAAAAGACAACAAAACTTAAAACGACGAAACCTAAAAAATACTATCTAGATTCAGGCTCTTCTTCAGAAGAACATGAAGACTGGGAGGAAAGTGGTAGTAGTGGAGACGATGTTGACTTCATGGAACCAGAACCAGAAAATATTCAAATGTACGATACCGATAATCTGAAATTGGGAGACTTTGTGCTTGCCAGATTTAAACAACTGGGTATAAGATCGACGACAACATATAAATATGTTACCAAAATTATAGATGTCCTTTCATCAGAAGAGTATGAGATACAATGTTTCAAAAGTGCCAATGAAGAAAAAACTGTGTTTTGTCCTATAGAAAATGACGTTTGCAGTATAGATAAAGGCGATATTTTGGGAAAACTACCCGAGCCTATTGTCCAGGAACAAGGAAGAAAATTTAAGACTATTTTTCCAGGACAATTAGACATTTATGAACAAATATGAAATCATAAGTACTATTTATAAAAGTTTTAATTATTATTTTCAATACTTTTTACTTATTTGTGTTACCATAAATTTATTTTGTTTTACCTATTTTTGTAGTTCAATAAATATTTAAGCACAAATATCAACTTGTATCTCTATTTTTATTTAGTTCTTGGGTGGCCAAAAGTGGGGAAAGTGTATGGCCAAAAGTAGAAACACATGACCAAAAGTAGGGATTTTTGTTGTTCAAAATATATTATAATAATTTCAGTATGAATTGAATCTTTATCATCAGTTGATCTCCTAGCAGAGCAGATTCGAAAGTCAAAATGGCATTGAGCGGAAAGATTTTATTCAAATCCTACATGTTTCTCAATAGAAAAATAATAAAGAAAGTTCTTAAGGTGGCCATAAGTGGTGCCTCTACCCTACCTTGGATGCAGCCTAAATAAGGAATGGAACCACTCTCAGGAAATAAGATGTCGTATAGAAAAGGCGAGAGCTGTCTTCAATCGCCTCAGGAATATTTTATGTAATATGCACCTGAACATTGATATAAGAACACGAATCTTGAGATGCTATGTATTTTCTATCCTTTTATATGGAGTCGAAGCCTAGACCTTGACAAAGGCAACATCCAAACGATTAGAAGCCTTCGAAATGTGGTGCTACCGCCGCATGCTCAGAATTTTTTATATCCATCATGTTACAAACAACACCGTGATCCAACGTATGAATAAAGGTCTGAAAATTATGCGTATCGTGCAAATCAGAAAGATGACATACTTAGGGCATGTGATGCACAATGAGAAGTATCAACTAATTCAACTAATTTTACAAGGCAAGATAGAAGGCAAGAGATCTCAAGGGCGCAAAATTTAGATAGAGCATCTCACCCGCAAAAGTTGGATAGATGGCGCCAAAAACGCATACCCGGTAGCCCATTTGACACTAGTTGGCCCGGAACCAACTATGCGCCTTTCGCTAATCGGATTGCTAAGCATATCTAACTGACTCGAGACATTCATGACGGTGTAGTCACGGGAATATAATCAGGTCGTTTCTCCTTGCCTGCTTGATCGCACTATCACGGCCGGTTGAATCATTATGTGATATCTGCCCTTGAGTATCTGTCATTAAGCCAACAGTAGAAATCATTCCGCTATAAGTAGCCTTAATGAAGTAATGTCATAGCTGCTACCCTATGTCATGTCCTCAGTTAGTCCACGGGTGCTTTTTTGGTAAAACCTTATTCACACCTATCCTACATATCTGTAGAATATTTCCCTATCAGCCAGTGGGACGCGCCGTGTCGGGGTAGAGGACTCCCCCGCACGTCCGTCTTCCGCGAAGTACAGAAGAGTCCCTACTTAATTTAGAACTCCTCCTCCACGCAAGCTGGGACGGACACATCTTTAGTAAATAGATCTAAATCTTATTTTTGTAAAATTTACAATTTATTTTATATTAGACTACGTTTACTTCTCTAGATAAAGTTATTTTGCGGTAATTTACGTATACGTAATATTATTTCCAACTAACGGAAATGTTCAACTTCACTTACTACATTAATATTACGTATAAAAATAACAATGTTACTGTTGTCTCTCATACAAATTTTATTATAGGTATTTAACAAACACATTTAACTGTTTGTAACTTCTTGTTGCCAAGACTTTCGCAAAATACTAATAAATGCCTTTAAATGGTATGTGTAAACAGAGCGTGGAAAGTAAAAAAAAACACCCGAGAAATGAAGAGAAACCAATTTTACTCAGAATTAAATTCCAAAATGGATTGTAACCTTATACCGGTTTAACTGGTACGTTTTATAGTAAACTAGAAATCTAATATATCAAGCATAAGGTGACGGAATTTCTCGTCATTTTTATTAATTAAACGTACTAGGTAAATAAGTTGGGTGATTTAAATTAGTTTAAGAATTTCCGACTGTTTTGGATCTTATGATTCCGTACTATACCATTGTCCCCACTTGATTTTAATAATGAATTGAATATAATTAAACAAATAACAAGGAGCAGATAGATGAAACTCAGTTTGGCTTCAGAGGAGGCATGGGTACAAGAGAGGCATTATTTGCGTTGACGGTACTCTTGCAGAAATGTCGGGAATATAACAAGAATGCATATGTATGCTTCATAGACTTTAGGAAGGCCTTTGACCGAGTGTAGCATATGAAGTTAATAGATGAATTAAAGAACATCAATTTAGACAAAAAAGACATTGAGTTTATTAAGGCTATATACTGGAACCAGAAAGCAGTAGTAAAGGTGAACGATATAGAAACAAATAATATACCGATTGCGAGAGGGGTTAGGCAAGGATGCGTCTTGTCTCCGACGCTTTTCAACGTGTACTCACAGGTCTTATTCAGAAAAGCCTTATGGAAAAGAAAAGAGGGAATAAGAATTGGTGGAGAAATCATAAACACCATGAGATTTGCAGATGACACGGTAATTATGGCTGAGAGTATAGAAGAACTACAAACTTTACTAGATGCAATAAATAGTAAATGCATTCAAATGGGACTTGACATCAACACAGATAAGACCAAATTTATGATAGTATCAAGGAGTCCAATAAATAATGAACAACTAACTCTTGGTGGACAGCAAATAGAGAGAGTGACCAAATATAAATATCTGGGAGCTTACATCAACACAGAATTAGATCCAGACCAAGAGATCTGGGTACGAATAGAAATGGCAAGGGCAGCATTCTTAAAATTCAAGCAATTGTTCTGTGACAAAAATCTGAATACTGCGCTGAGACTGAGGTTTGTTGAATGTTACGTCTGGTCGCAACTATTGTACGGGGTAGAAACATGGACACTAAAAGCGCAAATAGTTAAGAAGATTGAAGCCTTTGAACTTTGGATATACCGGAGAATGTTGAGAATTCCATGGACTGCCAGGGTCACCAATGAGGAAGTGCTGAGAAGGATGGGTCGAGACAAAAAATTGTTGAGAACGATAAAAGTACGCAAGACTGCATACTTTGGACACATACTAAGAAATAATAAATATAGTCTTCTGCAGGTCATCATGCAGGGTAGAGTCGATGGCAAAAAGGGAATAGGTAGAAAGAGGAAGTCATGGCTGCGAACTATTCGAGACTGGACAAACATGTCTGTAGACGAATTATTTCACGTTGCAACAAACAAAGAAGCTTTTAAAAATGTGGTCGCCAACCTCCGTTAATGGGGACGGCATAGGAAGAAGAAGAAACAAATAGCAATCAACATATCAACAATGACTATAACCCAAACATTATTGAAAAAAAATCCACAAGGAAAATAATTCCTGCAGCTGGCTGTATACCACGTATTACTAAAAGAGGTTAATCTTTGTATGTGGGTATATTTTATAAAAACCCTTAAAAGGGCTACATTAAAAACACGAACGTTTTCGGAACAACAGTTCCATCATCAGGTTAAAATACAGGTTACCATGCCTGAGCCACCAAAATATTTGGGTCAAAACCCTTTAAAATATATTATGTTACCAAAGATTGTACATGATGTTGATAATATTATTTGATGTTTAATATTTTAATTAAATTTAATTTTTAAATCTTCGTGGGACACCCTATATATTGTTTCATATTTATATTTCTCTCATAATTCTTGTTCTTATAGTTTTGGGTTTTGCATTGCTATACAAATATATATATTTATTTATTTAAATATATATTTAACAAGTTATGACCATTTTTATTTCGAACTCCCTATGAAATCAACACCATGTATATAAAGAAATAATGCACAAACAATTATTTATTTTATATATTAAAGTGAACAATATATAGTAGTTTTTAAATTAAGTTTAATTGAAATCATTGACAAAAATTTGTATACAAGGTGACCTACAAAAAAAATTACGATTTTCTCAATTTTTTTAAATGGATCACCACCCTACATTTTATTTTTTAGAATTATTTTATTTATAATACTCTTTTATTTTTATATAACATTTTCCATACCTAAACTCATTACTTTCCGAGATATTTTTTTAGTTTTATTCAAACGGAAAGACATTAAATTTTTGTAACTAGAAATAAGGATTTAGTATTGAGTGATAATATAAAAAATTATTTTTATGCAATAAGTAATTAACAAAAAATATAAACCATAACAATATGCAATGAACGTATCAATAAATGTAATATTATGGAAATACCATATTTCCTATATTGCAATATTGAAATACAAGAATCCTAAAATTTCTACTAAATAATATGTTTTGTATAATAATATAACAATATTATTTTTATTAAACAAATAACTCACACAAAACATAAAGCAAAACAATATACAATTGATGTAACAATTTTTAGATTGGTATATCAACAATTTGTATCAGTTGCTAAGGTAAAATAGTAGGTTTTGAAAAAATGACAGTTTTCATATTATTAAACCGTAAATGGTGGCTTGTCTCTATTGTTAAAGATGAATTTTTCTGTAGAAGAGTTAACAGATATGATCTGAGTATATCACGTGATATATCATATCCATCATATATCACGTGCGATATCCTGAACGGAGGAAGCCAAATGCAAGAGCTTTTGAAAAAATAATGGATCGTTTTGTTCGCACTGGGTCAGTTTTATATGAACAAAAAAAAAAATGGGAAAACCAAAGTTGTTCTAAGTAAAGAAAAGGAATATGATGTACTGATAGCTACTACTGAAGATTCCCATATCAGCACTCGTAAAATTTCACGTTAACATGAGATAAGTCCTTTAGAAAAATCCTTCGTTAACATATACTGCATATAACAACATTACAACAAGCATCTTATCCAATTGGGATTACTACAGTACTATCTACACGGATGCCTCCAAATCAGAAGACGGTACAGGATGTGCCATTTACATCCCCATGGAGAAGGTATAAAAAATGTTCAAATTAAAAGCAAATATTTCCATATTTAGTGCGGAAGCAATTTCCATATATCAAGCCCTACTTTTTGTTTCTAACAGGGAATCCTCCGTTATTATTGTTTCAGATTCCATGTTAGTTCTCACAGCCATTAACCAACCTTGTTTTCCAACCACATACTCCAATCCCTACATAATATTAATTAAAAAATTAGTGAAACACTTTAAAGAAAATAAAAAAAATGTGATATTTATATGGGCCAAAGCACACAGTGGAATTAAACATAATGAACATGTGGACCAACTAGCCAAATTAAGTATTTATTTAGTAGATACCACAGAATATCTGCCAAGTATTTCTGATTTGGTGGCTTCATACAAGGCAGTTTTGAAATATAAATGGAATGATCTATGGTCTGAGTTTTGTTGTACCAATCCAAATAGATACACTTCTTTACACACAACTGTCCCTGTTGCACATTGGCATAGAACTTATAATGTCCCTTCTTCTTCTTCTTCTTAGCCTTCTGTCGTCCATGTTTGGACATAGGCCTCTCCCAACTCCTTCCATCGGTCTCTATCCTGAGCAACATATATCCAGTTTGTTCCGGCTATTCTTTTAATATCATCAACCCATCTCATCTGTGGTCTTCTTTTTAGTCGTTTACTTTCGTAAGGTCTCCAAAGTTGTATTGTAGTATTCCAACGTTGGTCTTTCTGTCTAGCAGTGTGGCCCGCGAAGCTCCATTTAAGTTTGGCAATTTTTGTTGTTATGTCCTTGACTTTTGTTTTGGATCTTACCCAGTCGTTCCTCTTTTTATCTGACAGTCGTATACCTAACATTGCTCTTTCCATTGTTCTTTCTATTGTGGCTAGTTTATTCATGTTTGCCTTGGTTAGGGTCTAGGTTTGACATCCATATGTCATGATGCATTGATGCATTCATGGGAAGGAAGGATGCATTGGTTGAACACTTTGCTCCTCAAGTATTGGGGTATTTTGCGGTTCTTAAGTATCCAACTAAGTTTTCCAAATCCTGCCCATGCTAGTCTTGTTCTTTTAGTAATTTCCGCACTTTGATTCTCTTTGTCAAGTCTCAGGATTTGGCCTAGGTAGATATATTCCTGGATTTGTTCTATTTCACTGTCGTTTATAGTAATATGTCTGGGGTCATCTGTGTTTGCCATTATTTTTGTTTTTTTCATATTCATTTTTGGGCCGACGTATTGGGAGCTGGCTGCTAGTTCCCCCAACATAATTTGCAGTTCCTCAAATGTGCTCGCTATAATCACTATGTCATCAGCGAATCTGAGGTGGTTTAACTTGTTGCCATTAACGTTAATGCCATAGGTTGACCAATTTGTAGTTTTGAAGACGTCTTCGAGGGCTAGGTTGAAAAGCTTTGGCGATAGTCCCTAGGCGTTATATAACAACCATATCTAGGCTAAAATTTGGACATGCTTGTTTTCCTGCTCATATTGCCAGAATTCATGTGATCGAGAGTAAAAACTGTGTGGAAAGTGGAGTAGAAGGTGACCTAGATCATGTAATTTTTGGTTGTGCCAAATATAATTTGAAATCCACCTTATTATACAATAATGTAGTTCATATTACCGGTAAATCTCCGTTTAACGTTTTATCTGCCCTAGCGACTCAAAATAGATTAATTTACGATTGCATAATCGATTTTTTGACCAAATGTAATATTTTTCTTTAGTTCAAAAAAAAATTGCTTTTACTTTTTACCTTTGTTTTCTCTCCTTTATATGTTTAATCCTATTTACCGTAGCCTAGTTCTCCTGTGTATGTTATATATTATAATGTCCTGATGGGCCACTGGACGTGAAGCGAGTGACCTATGTTAATTGTATGTGTTTATGGATATATATATATATATATATATATATATATATATATATATATATATATATATATATGTGTATGTATATATATATTTTCTCTTTTCGATTGTAAGTTTTCGGTTATGTCTTTTTGGAGATGAGGCTACATTTCACAAAAATGGAACGGTGAATCGACATAATTTTTATTACTATGTATCAAGCAATCTCTATTTTGTTAACACTCATAGTCAAACTAGGTGGTCTATAAATGTTTGGGGTGGTATTGTTGGAGATTATGTGATTATCCCACATTTTTTGACTGTCGTGTAAGTAGTGTCATATATCCGGATTTTCTAAATAATCATTTGCCAATACTATTGCAAAATGTACAGCTTAATATTAACGAATGTGGTTTTTACACACTGCTCTTATTCACAATCGTCTAAATAATAACTTTCCTGAGCGGTGGATAGGTAGAGGAGAAAATAATTTTTCAAATTCTAGGAAAAAATATGATAAGCAGGAAAATGTTGATTTAATCAATCTAGTATGAAGTTTTAATAAAAATATTCTTAGTAGTAAAAGTTTCAATCTGAAACAGTTTTAAAAAGCGTCTTTTTGACATTTATGAAGTATCGTTGGAAAGAAATCTCAAATTTTGAAATATTTTTTTTAATATATTTTGGCATATAAATGCATCCTGTTTTCGAACTGCAATTTTTAAATTAAACAGCTATTTTTGATTTTAAATAAAAGGTTTAAAAAGTCTCAAAATTTTCAAAATATCCGATCTAAAAACCAAAACGTCTAATTTTATTTTATAAATTTTAAAATAAAATAAATTTATTTTATAAATTGTGATTTAGTTTTATATTGGAATAGACCAGATCGGAATTTTTCCAACAGTGTATAATCTATTATTAATTAAATAACGAACAATTATTTAAGTATAAAAAATTATTGCAATTAAATATGAATGAGGTAATTTTAATTTAAACAAAATAGGTGAAAAATAATTAGTATAATAACAGTTGTACAACAATTATATAATATTAGCTTGAGCTTCCTTTATAAATGAGTCGAGTACCTACCATTTTCTCTGGTGCGTTATATCCAAAAGGTAAAATTAAGCGGCACAATCACAGAAATAACAAACTAACACAAAGAGAATGTCGCCAGTCACTACCACATCTCACTGAGTGTTACACTGTAACATGACCGTAACCCTATCGAGAGCGCAAGTGGGTATGGCTGCAGAAGAAAGTCTTCAAGTACCTTATTAAGATAGTTTTATACGTGACCAGTGGGCATGAAGAAACAACTTCAGTGGGGATCTTATCACATTATTGGAAAATAGGAAAATACAGGGAAATAACGGACAATAAACAACAACATGAAAATTTTCATTTAATTTCTTTGTGCTTTCCTTTTACCTTTTTCGCAGTTAAAATAAACACACGAACGTATTGCTTTTATTATAGCAAGTGATTACAGACAATACAAAGAAAATAGAAAAAAGTAAATTAAGAAAGATTATGATAAATGTAAAGTCTACGAAAAATGATAAAAAAATGTATCTTAAATAAATCTTTTTTAAGATTGCTAACAACAATATTAATTTGCTTTAATTAGGATATTCTAGTTTGTTATCTTATCACTAGACTTCGGCAAATATGCATATTGCATATTTTGCATATTGTGCATATTTTATGCAAATATTTCATATTTTGGCATATTTGTATAAAAGTTTGCATAAAGTGCATAAAAGTTCAGATTTTTATACTGTATTTGAAAATTTTTAAACATACCAATTTATTTCAATTCTTGTATAAAATTTTGTAGTCATTTTAATCAAGAAATGATCTAAGTACGTAATCTCTACAGGTACAAAACATTTACAATTTCAAAGAAGATCAATTTAAGTAGCCCTCAACATTCTTAGAAAGTCTCGGTCACTGAGGAATTCAGTTATTGGATAATCGCTAAGGGTTCGCTCATTTGCATTTTATGATCTAATCCCCAAATCTATCTACAATTTATTGTATCTTAACAGCAGGTAAACGGCTAATAGTTTTGTTCCTAATTTAGGGATTTTCCAAAATCTCCCAGTTTATTGAATTAGGTACCTAAACATTTCTAATTTGATGCTCAGAGTTGTAAATCATTTTTGTTTTGATATTCAAAGCGTAAACACTCGTTGTGCGTAACAAAAAGGAAGATTGTGATTTTATAATGCCTAAAACAACCAGTGCTTCAACTTGGATTAAACCCTATAAAGAGCTCTCTATGGATATGGGAAAAATCTACTGTTCAGTCTGTGGCAAAATTGTAAGTATCTAATATTTTCTATTAAATATCTAATATTTCATACATACAGGGTGTTTTCAAATGACACTTACAACGTTTGACTGTAGATACTTCTCGAAAAATTGGACAAAACGATATAGTTAATGAGGGGTCAACTTTAAAACCAATAAACGTATTTACTAGAAATTTAGTACTCGTAGGTTGTTTTTAAATGAAAAATAGCTTCCTTTAGTGAGAAAAAATTGTCCATGGTACAATACAATGGTGTGTATTTAGCAAAATTTTTCACCTTTACTTTTTTTTATGAAGTCAGCTATTCTAAAACACAATTATTTTTATTGTAATTGAATTAACAAACAAAAAACTTTTGTTGAATTTTAAAATAAGTTATATGATGTACTAATGGTTAGTAACAAAATCTAATTTGTGGATTAATACTGCATTTAAAACACTTAGCGAGTGTTTTTTTTTTCCAAACCAGTTATTTGATTAACCAAAAACACCTTGTATATTTTTATATTTTAAAGGTTGGGTTAAAATAAAGGTTTTTATTTTTATTTATAGATAGCATGTGAGAAGAAATTTCAGATAGACCAACATGTGAGAACTGCTTCACACATTGCAAAAAAAGGAAAAATAGAAGGAAAACATCAAACTTCAATGGCTAAATGTTTCCAATCTACTTCAAAAAAATTAGATGAGCAAGAAACTTTTAATGAAGACTTGTGTCGCGCATTAGTGTCTGCAAACATACCGCTTTCAAAATTAGCAAATGTAAATGTTAGTTCGTTTCTAAAAAAATATTGCAAACTTAATGTTCCAAGTGATCGGTCTCTAAGAAGAAATAATGTGAACGGGCTATACTCGTCGGTGTTAATTAATATTAAGGAAGAAATTGCAGATAATTATTTTTACATATCTGTAGACGAAACCACTGATTCCTCAGGAAAGTATATTGCTCATTTATTGATTGGTGTTCTTAAAGAAGATACCTTACCAAAATCTCATCTTATTTCATGCCAGCAACTTAAGAAAACAAATGCTTTAACAATTTCGCGTTTTATACAAGAAACATTAGCAACTTTTTTTCTTCCGACAACTATTCCTTCTAATAAATTACTGCTTATTTTATCGGATGCTGCTCCTTATATGGTGAAAGCAGGACAAAATTTAAAAATATTTTTCCCAGATTTAATACATGTTAGTTGTGTAGCGCATGGATTAAACAGAGTTGCAGAGGAAATACGAAAAAAGTTTCCTCTTGTAAATACCATGATATCCAGTGTCAAAAAAGTATTTCTTAAATCTCCTATAAGAATTCAACTTTATAAAGAAATGCTACCTAACATTCCTCTTCCACCACAACCTATTTTAACGCGATGGGGAACATGGTTAGAAGCAGCTAATTTTTATGCAGATCATTTTGTTAAAATAAAGAACATAATTGATACGTTAACAGATGAAAGTTCCCAATCTCTTTTGGATTCTAAACAAACTTTTCAGAGTAACTTGCTTCAACAAGAACTTTCATTTATAAAATCAAATTTTAGTTTTGTTCAAAAAACAATTACTCAGTTAGAATCACCAAAACTGTCATTGTTCGAAAGTACAGCATTAATAAAAGAATTTGCGTCATGTTGTCGGAACGTTAGAGGTAATATTGGAAAAGATATTTTAAAAAAATTTGAAGCTACTATGGAAAAAAATAAAGGTTACCATATTCTTTCTGAAGTAGTCAGTGTTCTAGCTGGAAATATTTCGGAAACAATTAATTTAGAACCAAATGTTTTGGTTAGTTTGAAAAATGCTCCTGTTACATCAGTTGATGTTGAACGAAGTTTTTCCATATACATATAAATATATGTACTCAGACAGAAGTCACAAGTTTTTGTTAGAAAATTTTGAACACCACTTGGTCATTTATTGTTACCATAATTCTAAATAAGTTTATTCATACTTAAAAATGATGTAGTTACTTAAAATAAATGTAAATCTTAATGAATAGTAGGAAATATTTAGTTATGTACACTTTTTTTTTAAATAAAATTGTTACTATTTTACGATTTTTTTATTTATTTGTATGCATATTTTGTAAAATATTTGCATATTTTCGGGTAAACACGTGCATATTTATGCGCATATTTTCTACATTTTTATTTGCATATTTGCCGAAGTCTACTTATATATTTCTCAAGAAAACATAAGAGCTCATATCTGAAATGAAGGCTAATTAGCGAACGTCTAGATGACCAAAATTTATTTCAAATTTATTGGAAGATGCTGGCAGCCTCTTGTTATTGCGAAATGGCGTTGGATTTAAAAGAACAAATCTGACATCTTCTTTCTCCACGAAAGCAATATCAGGAACAGTAGGAAATACGAAACACGAGACACCTATTTTGTTGGTTTTGCGCATAAAATTGACCTCTACTTCTCAATTGTTGCACGATACAACAAGTCCCACGTAAAATACATTTTTGGACCTTTCTTTGAATCTCACTAAAACATAGTCATCCTCTACAGGGTCACTATTGCGGTCCAATGTTTCGTTATCATCATTATCTCCCAAATTTAAAACTGGTTCACTTTCATCCGAAGAACTCTCAATATCCACAACACGTGTCACTGTCTGTTTCATTGTTAAAGAAACCAACTGGTTTCGTTTTGCTTCGAGTGCATCTTTCTCAGGCGTGCTTGTGAGGATCCTACTTTTCTTCTTCTCTCTCGGCTTCCTATTAACTTTTCTTGCCTTGGCCTTAAAGGATATCCTTGCAACATCTCTGGTGAAATAATTTTTTTATTTTCTTTGGTAGTTCTAGAGGGTGTTTCAGGACTTGGGTCTCGAGGAACAGAATTTACTACCGATGGTCCTGGAAAGACGTTATTAAAGGACTCCTTTTCTACAATTTCCATAGGACGATCTATCACTGCCGATCCAAGAAAGTCACTCTCTCTTTTAAAACAGTTGGATTGAAGGGACATATCCCTGTTTTTTCAAAGCCTGACCAAATATTTTGAGGTACGAGAGCTTTATCGTGTGCTGTACCAACCAACTCAGCGATATTGTATATTGTGATGGGCGCTCCTGGATGATTCAGTAGCCAAGCCTCACATGCAGCATTATTATAAATTATTATATATATTATATATATTATAAAAAGCCTGCTCAAATTTAATGAACTTTATAAAGAATATAAAATTCTACACTCAGTGAATAAATCTCTAGAATCACCAAGAAATAAAAAGAATCTATATGAATATGATGAAGATGAAGTCTTAATATGCCAGAAACTGTATGCATGCCCCTCGACTTCATCTGGATCGTGTCATCAAGGTTTAGTTATTGTCGAGTTAAAGGAGTACCTAAGTAGACCCAGAGCCGCCAATCGGAAGACATTTTAGAGTGGTAGAGGACGCATGAGACATCCGACTTTATCGAAGATGGCCCGTGATTATCTTTCAATACCTGTAACTTTAGTATCTACTGAGAGATTATTTTCTAAAGCATCATTAATAATTAGAAAATATAGAAATAGGTTAAGTTGAATGTTCTTTAAAATACAGTCAAGTTTATGTCATTAATTTGGCTTTTTTGGGTTTTAACCATGTTTTAGCAAACGTTTATTAAAAAATAGATTGACTCCCGTGGGAAATGGTAGATAGCTCAGTTAGTTAGAGTATAGGCACGGATCGGTTAGATCGTGGGTTCAAACCCCACCTGATGTCAGTTGTTCAGATATTTATTAATTTGGTCTTTATTATGACTATAAAGTCAAGCTTAAAATGTACTTACTCTGTTACGTTATTCTAAGATCAAAAGTAACGTTTGATAAATAGCAATAGGCTGATTAATGGGTAACTGCAAGACTTGCAAGACTCTTGCCCAGGAGTGCAATACCAAGACTAAGACCAAGACCAGGTGTATTGGCGCAAGACCAAGAACAAGACTCCCTAAGTCATGTATTGTTCTTGCATTTGGGCAACACTAGTTTCATGTACCTTGTACCTTGTTCCATAAGATTTACATACATGGATCATGAATTAATAGAGTATTCCTGAAAATTCTTTTATGAATCACGCTCTTATAGACGACACGATGTTCAGATTTTTCTCTGCGTTTTAAATAATCTTCAAACACCTTTAAAAATGGAAAGTATTTCGTCATCAAATTCAATTTGAATTTAAGTCTGCTAATGTAAATATGAATATGTGCGAAATATCTTTAACTTTCTTATTAATATTTACACTTCTTATATTTAGCTGAAAAGTGAAATTACATTAATTTACATCTATTATGTACAAATAACATAATATAGGATAACATAACTTCTTAAAATCAGTTTTATAATTAAAATAATTCAGTAAAATAGACATTCGTGAATATTAGAGTTCACCGAAAATACCAATTAATTACTAATGTTTCACATTTTAGCGTTTTCTGGGAAAACTTTATCAATTTGGTTTGAATTTATAGGTATCCTATACTTTAATTATTTTTTACCTTATTTCAATAAGTTTGTGTTTATGGTTGACATCTGGACGACGAGAATAGTACAGCTTTCTGCATTGTTTTATAAAGATTCCAGATCTCTGCACTTGGCGATCTTAACCCTACAGTACTCGCGTGGGATATCAGCGTATCCCACTTGCTGGAAAACCGCGCATGCGTTCTTATACTGCGCATGTGATACACTAGCTTCTAGGTAAGGTTTCCGGACAGTTACTCAAGACTTCGGTGAGGTGGTGCGTGTGTGTGTGTTTTCTGTTCAGAGTTATTGTTGAGGTTAAATTTGGTTCTAGGAGACATACGTATCCCACACGACCAGCAAATTTCTTTGTAAACTTAATATTTGTTGATTTTTATTATATTTTATTTTTTTTATGTGAATTATTACTTATAGCTTTAAACAATAAACAAGGATCCGGAAAAATGGCTGGCATGGTACAATGAGTTAGAAGAGGAAGACAGGAAGAATTACTCTGAGAGGCAGACCCAGACAAAGATAATGGAGATTTTTGTTCGACAAATGTTCACGATACTTATTTAGAAGAAGACGCCGTGGAGGAGAATGTTGCTGAGAAGGTTTTAGGAAGTTACGACGATGATGAAGTTCCCTGTTATGTTGGGAAAGACCATACAATCTGCTGGAGAAAAATGTGTCCACCAAAAGCAAGAACTAGAGTATATAATATATTCGAAAAAAGACCTAAGCCCGTAGATGAGCAGCAAATGACAAAAACCATAACATAATGTTTTGAAATTCATTTACAGTGTTTTTTTGGTTGATTATTGTTTCATTGGTTGTGGTTTTGGTCATACTGTTAATTTGTTTATTTACAAGGTGAACTTGGTTTAGTTTTATAAAATACAATACCCCGTTTGTCATAACAAAGTTCACACGCACTAAAAAGTCTAAATTTTATGTATTTTTTAATAGTTTTATTTTATTATAGTATATATTATGTAACTTTTACATAAAAATAGTATTTGTCAAATATTTTGTATAAATTAACAGGGACAATAATTTAGTGTATTTTCTACTGCTAATATATTATGCTCTGAGTGAACTCAGATTGCAGTCTTTGTTTTCAGACTTTAGCTATCATTACGTAAACATTAATCATGAATCTTTGCGTCTATCTGCTGCTTGAAACAAATTCAAGAACATAAACTTTTAGAGAAAAATCACAGGATTCATGCCCTACAAAAGAATACCGAAAAATGGAGTGTATATAATTAGCCAACCAAAATATCTGTTGGTATCACAATACAACTTATATCTATTTAGACAATCTATTTGACAAATTAAAAAATTTGATTACACACTGACACAAATTAAAATTTAAGAAAAGTTACAAATAACGTTTATAAATCAACATTGAACCTTAATAGTATATAAATATTAACTTCTGGTTACTGCAAAGATAATAAATGAACTTTATGCATTGTTAACACTTCTCAAAATTATCGTCAAAAGTAATTAGTTCTTGGAATCTTGTAGATGTGCACAATTGTGGTTTTCCAAGCTTGCAGATCACATGATCAGATGGTTTAAAGAGTGTTTCTTCATCTGTTAATGAAAAAGGATTTTTGGTAAAACTTTCCTTCCAATATACCCGTTATATCAAATTTAACAACCTGCACTTTTGGACTTTTCCATAACTTTGACAATGGCAAAGTCCCCAAGTAAAAACTTTAACAAATAATTTTCCTTAAAAGCTTTGATTGCAAATGAAACCTCTTCAGGAAAAAACACTCTCCATTCTGCATTGCTGTCTTGGAGTGAATAATCAAAGTTGAAGTTTTTATTCTCGTTGCTAGGTCCTACTGTACATTCATCTTTGTTATTATGTCCTTCTGATTAAAAATATACATCTTCGACGCTTTTGCCAAGAAAAACCGATACTTTGGTTCTTTTTTGTATTGTCTTTGGTTTTTCAGATTGTCTCATAGTTTTAATTGACTGCTTGCAGCTGGAATCTAAGGCTTCAGCAGCAGATTCAGTGTTCAAACCAATAGACAGTCTTCTTAAATCGCTTTTTTAAGACTTGTTACAAAAGGAGAAGAAAAACACATTTTGGATCACTCATACATACTTTAAGAAATAGTATCAGTTACTAAATTAACAAAAAAATGGCGCCCTCTGGTAGCAATCGGTTCTTTTAATATTTTAACAATTTGACCTGCAGAAATAGTACAAATGGCCATGACATTAGGAAATACAAAACATTTATTGTTTTTCTATAACTTTTTCTCATAAAGTTAACTTCAAAATACTTTTTGACTGTTTTATTTTTGGCATCATAATCAAGTCTAACCAATATGAAATCTTTGACTTAAATCCTTAAAACTATGACTGGGTCAACTGTTAAATTAGCAAAATCTTCTTCGTCATCATTTTCAAGGCCCATTGAATTATCTGAATCGTAAACTATAAATTTTGAAAAAGAAGAGTCATTAGATTCTATCATTTTTTCCTCTTTGGAATTATTAACCTTTGAGAATATATTTACCTTAACAGTTTTAATCGCCGCTCGCCGTCTTTTTTATTCTAATTTTTTTTTTCGCTGGTACGTTGGCTTTCTTTGGATATCCTCGTATTTCCACAGGATTCACAAATTGTAGTTTCATATCTTTTTCTGGTGTCTTTTTCCTTTGTTCGTCAAGTTGATAAAGCTGAATTTCACTAGTAGAAGTAGAAGGTAATTATTCCAATCATTCTGGCGGAGGTAGTCTATCAGTCACATGAGTCGCCAGAAAATCTCCTTCGTTAAAGACATGCCGATCAAATGGAAAAATGCCTGTCTTCTTAAAAGCTGCAGCTATGTTTACAGGGGTCGTTGCTCGGGGATAGGCCACTTCTACAAATGATGCCACATTATATATAGTTGCTAGTGTTGCTGGATTTGCTTTATGCCACGAAAGTAAGGCGTCATTGTAAAAGATATGAAAAGGTTTTAGAAGTCATACATGAAGCGGCTGTAATTTGTGTGTACAATGAGGAGGAACTTTCAGGATTGTAACACCATTCTCTTTGAATAAATTAATTTCTTCTATTGAGATGTGACTCTCATGATTGTTCATTATTAAGAGCGAAGGGTTTTCTTTTGAACTTAAGGTGTGTTTGATAAAATGCTTTAATACTTCTATAGAGCACTACGCGTTCATCCACCCGGCTCTCGTAGCCACTCCTAAGGTGCACGGCGGAGCTCCTACCAACATATGACTTTTTAAATGCACCCGTGGAAATACCATCACAGGTGGCACTACCACAGGCGTTTACGATGCAGCACGTTGTAATTAATGTTCCTCGTTCGCCACTTTGAATTGTCGAAACTTGCTTGACGCCCTTTTGGGCTAGAACCTTAGCTGAACTGTTTACGACTGTCCCCGTTTCATCCAAGTTATAAATTCTCAGATCATTTGAGAGATTTTCGTGTCTTCTTAAAACATTTTCTAGGTTTTCAAAAAATAATTTTACTTTAGCAGGATTAAATCCTGCTATATATAATATAATATATAGCAGGATATATATAATATCATCAATATGAAGATTATATGGGAAGATACTGCGAGAAAAGATAGAGCAAGCGATAAAAGGCAAAATTGGGTAGGATCAGGCAGGCTTCACGGCAGGAAGATCATGCATAGACCACATATACACACTAGAACAACTGTTGGAAAAGAAAAAAGCTAATAATAGAGATATACACTTAGCATTTGTGGACCTGAGAAAGGCGTATGACTCTGTACCAAGGTCAGAACTATGGGAGGCAATGTACAAATTAGAAATACAGACGGAACTCATACAAGCTACAAAAGCTCTGTATAAAGAAAATAAAGTGTCCATTAAAATGGGAACAAGAATCATAGGAGACTTCACCACAACAAAAGGGCTCCTGCAGGGTTGTTCCACATCTCCAACCTATTCAAAATATATTTAAAAAAAGCCTTGACTACATGGAAAAGAAAATGCGAAGGAATGGGAGTACCGGTACGGAACGAATACCTATATACGTTAAGTTTTGCAGACGATCAAGTAGTGATTGCACAAGACCAAGACGACCTCAGCTACATGATGAAGAAACTACAAGAAGAATATACCAAGGCTGGCCTAGATATTAACCTCGCGAAAACAGAGTACCTATCTACAAGTGAAGAAGACATAGAAGATCTACAGATTGATGACAACGTAACAATCAAAGGAAAGGATAAATTCAAATACCTGAGGTTTATAATCACGAAAAAGGCAATAACAGAGGAAGAAATTACACAAAGATTAGGACAAACAAGAACAGCAATCCGACAACTTAACTCAGTATGGTGGGATAGACACCTAAATATGAAGACAAAAACGCAGATTTATAAAACATTAGTGCGAAGTATTATGACATATGTGGCTGAAAATTGGATCATAAACAAGAAAAATAGCAGTAAGATAGTAGCAACAGAGATGGAATGCCTGCGAAGATGCTGCAGAGTAACAAGAATGGATAGAAGAAGTAATGACAAAATAAAGCAAAGAACATCAATCGAAACAGACATACTAACATATATAGAACAAAAAAGACTAAAGTGGTATGGACATGTAACAAGAACTAGCGACAGCAGATGGATAAAGAGAATAACCGAATGGAGCCCCATAGGAAGGAGGAAAAGAGGACGACCCCGAAAATCCTGGAGGAACGAAGTAGACGACGCCATGAGTAAGAGAGGACTAAACGATGGAGAATGGAACAACAGAGAGAGATGGAAACGGTTGAGCGAGGGAAGGCAGTGAATACTGTAGAATCCCTAAATATATATAAATCCTGCTATCCTAGTTAACCTACAACCTTCGGGGGTTTGTAGGTTCAAATTTGGATGTAGTTTTCGAAATCCTTTGTACCAATCTATTGATACTTGGCCTGACTGTTCCCAATTGTCCGGTAAGTTAATATTATTACCTTTGGCTAAATCATAGGTTAACTTGCGACAGTCGGTTACAGTTAGCCCATAAAACATCTTTGAGCAAGTCACAATGTATTAAACAAGAACTTCTTCTAACTGTGACGAAAAAATTTGTTTAACTTTATAGTTAGGACTCATTAACTCACTTTATAGTTAGGATTTTGTTTGTATTTTTTTACATATCTGCTTATAGTTTGGAAGCTTAAGTTTGTTTACCTGGCAGCACAGCGCATTTTTATACCATTTTTAACTAAAAGTACCGCCTACCTCATTTGTTCGTCAGTGAACCGACCAACGGTTTTTGCAGTTTTCTTGGGACGCACCATACTGCAATTAAACAATGACTAGTTTAGTTATGAGTCATGCAGTAAAAGTCCTACTAAAAATCGTACATAATCGTATCTATAGAAAGTGCGAAACAATTATCGGAGACGATCAGTTTGGATTCAGAGCCGGCATGGGAACGAGAGAAGCCCTGTTCAGTTTACTAGTTCTCGCCCAAAAATGCTACGACCAACAGAAAGATATATTTATATGCTTTGTAGACTTCGAAAAAGCATTTGATAGAGTAAGACACGACCTACTATTAGAACGTTTGCAAGAAGTCGGTTTAGATGGAAAAGACATCAAATTCTTAAAAAACTTGTACTGGAACCAAAACGCCAGAGTTAGGATCGAAGGTTCCACATTCGCAGAAGTAGAAATTAGGAGGGGAGTTAGACAAGGATGTGTTCTGTCGCCTCTGCTGTTTAATCTTTACTCCGAGTTTCTATTTAAAGAAGCATTGGAGGATTCCAAGGATGGAGTCAAGGTGAATGGCGTAAATACCAACAGTATCAGATACGCCGATGATACAGTGTTAATTGCGGATTCCGACGTAGGTCTACAACGACTCATCGACAAGACCAACTCGACCTGTGAGCAATTTGGTATGAAAATATACATTAAAAAAACCAAAGTGATGTCAATCCGAAAAAACCAAAACGTACCTCAACCTTGCACAATAAATGGGCACATTTTAGAACAGGTCAATAGATTTAAGTACCTGGGATGTTGGATCGATAGCAGCCTAAATCCTGATTAGAAATAAGATCGAGAATAGAACAGGCCAGAAAATCTTTCGAAAAAATAAAAAAACTGCTTTGTGATTCTCGAATAAAACTCGAAATTCGACTATGTTTATCAAATTGCTACATCTGGTCGACTCTTCTATATGCAGTTGAAACGTGGACCCTAAAAACATCAACCGTAAATAAATTGGAGGCCTTTGAAATGTGGATCTACCGGAGAATGCTCAAAATTTCATGGACATCGCATACCTCAAACGAAGAAGTGCTGCATAGAATAGGTAAGAAAAGAGAACTTTTTAACACAGTAAAAGTTAGAAAAACATCATACCTAGGCCACATGCTGAGAAATAATAAGTACCAATATGCCCAACTTATAGTGAAAGGAAAAATCGAGGGAAAGAGAGGCCTAGGAAGGAAAAGACTATCGTAGCTCAGAAACATCCGACAATGGACAGGGCTAAATTTTGAACAGCTAATAAGAACAGCTGAAGATAGAGAAGATTTTAAAATTGTAGTAGCCAACCTCCATTGGGGAGAGGGCACTTTAAGAAGAAATTTAGTTAGTTTAATTTTTTACCAAAAGGAAAATAACATAATTTTTAAGGGAACGGTGAGACAACTTATACAATGTCCCACTGTACGCACATATGAAATGTCTCACTGTACCCACATCATGATTTTTTCAGTTAAACGACTTAAAAATGTTTCTGAAACTAATGCGTAAGAAAATAACATACTTTAGAGAAAAACAATTACTTTGTTGACATCGACTAAGAACAAAATGCTTTAAACTGCCACTGTTTCTAAAAGATCAAAGTCATATTCATACCTACAACTTAGTTTTTTTTAGTGGTGCCAACAATCAAAATTTAATTCACCAAATATTGTCAAATGTCTCACTGTTCCCTCTTTTCCCCTACAGTACCGTCCACCATAATTTTAAATTGTACTTTTATTTCCGTATTTTAAATTTTTTTATTCCCCCGGACAATAAAATAGTTGTAGTTTTTTTAGTACACTAACTTTTTATACTGTCTTCTATAGTTTTTATTTAATAACTTCCGTTTTCTATTTTTTGTTGCTAATCTAGTCAGAAACGGTTAAAGATCCTTTTTAACGTTTTTTGTTTTTTTCATTTATCTAATCTTAAGCTGCGTTTATATATTTACGTAATTACTTCTGACAAAAAATGAGGTTATCCTTTTGTTACTATTATTTGAATGGAGCAGCAGTTGCAGATGTAATTTGAATGCGTTTAGATTACAGTTATTTAACTGACTTATTCTTATATAATATTATTAGAAGAGGCAATTGCAGACCGGTATAAATAAACGGAAAATTAACAGTGTAAAATCGAAATTTGCCAGAAAATTCAACCCAATTTTTTGTTAGGTTATGTAAGTAATATTGCTTGTGATATTTTATTCTTAAAAAAATAGTTGCGTTAAACAGTTTAAATATTATATTACGTTACTAAAGATATTACAAATTTATGATTTAAAGCAGTAATTTTCAACCTCCTTCATTTTGCGGCACACTAATCAAAAATTTGGAATATAATTTACATAATTATACAATTATACTTCTTCTTAAAGTCTTTATTTCCTGTTGGCTTAGGAGAAACACTCGTCGTAAGTACTTTAAAATTCTGTTTTTTGAAATTTTAGAAAATTTAAAGATTTTTTTGTTTTACATTCCCTTTACCGGTAAATATCAATCTCATATCACTGAGCGTATAACATTCACAAAGGACATTTTAGCACACTTTTTCAGAATTATGGGACAAGAAGCGGTTACAATAGCCTTTTTTACTCAAAACTCCTACAATATAACTCCTTGTTAGATAACTAACGAGACTCTAGCTACCTTGTGACTACCGGTAGCATTGATCCACTTGCCTGGGGTAGAAAACTTGGCAAGTGGTAGGGCACTCACCAATTTCATTGACAGAAATATCTCAAAGACAAAAGGATCAATAAAAGGTCAATGGCATCAAGATGCAGAAGGCCAACAGGAATTACTTCATTAAATATCCTTTTGGATTTATTTGGTACAGCTTTAAGATAAGAAACGGATCCATACGTAAACCTAATTATGGACCTTAAAACCTAAAATCCGGCATAAGAATGAGAATCTGGCAAATTAAGTATGTAAATCTAGTAAAAAAAAACTCTTTCGAGTTTAACTCGAAACTGGGTTTCTCGTAATGGGAACGTATAGATTTGGCTAAATGAACAAAAAGGGACACATACATTTATAGAATTTTGAAGCAGAGGAATACATCATAGTGAATATGTAGCTCAAGCAATCGAAAAGACGATTACATACCTGGAGATCTCCAGCTGATTAAGATAATAAAAAAGTTAGAAACTAAATTGAATACACTATCAATAACAGAGGATTTAGACTTAGTTTTTTGTGCATAGACCCTAGGAAGCGTTTCAATTTGGCCGTTTTTTGTCGTATTTCTCCAACTTACACATCGTTTTCTCCTACTACAGGTATTTTAGACTTCTTACTTACACTTTCTTCGTCACACTTTTTTTCTCCATGCTGGAACTGCTCACGTACTCTGATGTTATGCGAATTATATGCAAAGATTAAGGGTTGATGCATTGTGGCAGGTTGTCTTCGGCAAAGCTTAGTGGAACTTTCTTTCCTGTATCTAGATTTAGTACTGTCACTTTTTCTAGGATTTCGAAGACCGATAGTTGTTTACCAGAGTCTGTGTATGTGCGGACGTGTCTGGTTAGGTTTTTAAGGCAGTTTTTGTCACCGGCGGACTTTCTAAGTTCTTTGGATGAATGTTTACTATAGTTTTGATGTGTTCCCCTGTGAGGTCCTAAGCTGTAATGTCAACACTACTACGATTTCCAGAACCCCTACGGAAAGAAAAAGAGTCTGACGAAGAAAGTGTGAGTAAGAAGTCTGAAATACCTGTAGTAAGAGACAACGATTCCGTACCAGAAATATAACAGAAGGTTAAAGTCATATACTTGCCTAAGGAAGGTAGGTAAAGTATCAGAACTAACACCAAAGTCATATAGACCAATAAGCCTATCTTCTTTTTTACTAAAAACGCTGGAAAGCCTTCTTGATAGGTACGTCAGAGACGAAGTGCTAAAAGATAATCCTCTAAGCAATCGTCAATATGCATACCAACCTAGTAAATTTCCGGACTCTGCGTTAGATGATCTAAGATGACAAAGAGATAACAATGGCCGCTTTTATAGATGTAGAAGGGGCATTTAATAATGTTACTACCAGCTTTTTGATAGGAGCTATGAGTAAACGAGGGATGGATAAGGGCATCTCCGGAGAATAGGACAGTAATGTCCACTTTGGATAAAACAACCATTAAAGAAAAAGTAGGTGGCAGCTGTCCATAAGGAGGAGTTCTGTCCCCTCTACTTTGGGCAGCCTTGGTAGATGATCTCCTCAGAAATCTGTCCACAGAAGGCTTTTATTGTCTAAGATATGCTGACGGTATAGCAATCGTTGTCAGGGGCAGGTTTGCTGGTGTCTGAGAGAATGCAAGCAGCCCTAAATATAGTTGACGACTGGTGTAAACAAGAAAGACTGATAGTCAATGCTGAGAAAACACAAATCGTCAACTTTACCAAAAAAAGGGTTATTAGACCCATGATAAACTATGGCTCGGTGACGTGGTGGAAAAAGACGCAACAAGTGGGAGCAATAAGTCTGCTAGGTAATACACAAAGTCTAAGCTAAGCTAGTATGGGATTGTGTGTGTGCTCTAAATAAACTAGGAGACCGTAGCAAGGTTACGGTAGCCTACGTACTGGGACATGAGGGTCATAAGGGCAATGGAAAAAGAGATGAAATGGCCAAACAATGCTCATTAATGCCATTCATTGGACCGGAACCCTTCTCCGGCGTTGCAAAGTCAGTAACAAGAACGTCTACAAGGAAGTGGGTAGCTCACAAATCTGTAGAATGGTGGAGGAATTCACCAGAACAAAGATAGGCGAAGCAGTTCATTACATAACATTCACATTGACCTAATAAGCAAAGACAGGAAAACAGTCGAAGCCATAGTAGGTCTTCTAACAGGGCACTGTAAGCTGAATAGGCACTTGGAGCTGATGGAATTATCAGATGATGACCTGTGCAGATTCTGTCACCTCGAAGAAGAAACAGCAGAGCACATTTTGTGTCAGTGTGACAGTCTGGCAAGTGTGCGGTTCTTTGCATTCGGAGAAGAAAATGCACCGGCAAATAGCTACATGGAAGGTACAGTCTCGAAGCTATTAGACCTTATAAAAAGGGTCAGGCTAGAGAATGTTATCTAGGACTAGAGGTCCACAATAGATCTGAAAAGGTCACAGTGGAATAGGCTAAAAGGCCACCTCTCTAAATCTATCCAAGAGAAAACGATGTGGAAGTTGGAGAAATAATGCAAAATACAGCCAAATTGAAACGGTTCCTAGAGTCTACGGTGAAAAAAAACTATCCACAAGGTGAAATAAATTGCACAGGAAGTGTCACATGCTCATCATAAAGAAGATTTAGAAACCGCAAAACACAACTGAGTGAAGAAGCAGCGACTAATCACAATAGGCTTTGTGTTGAATTTAAACTAAAAATAAAAAGAATGAGAGCTGCAAACAATCAGAAGAACAACTTGGAAGGTCTAAACCAGAAATTATAGAACACAAAACTATCTTTGATGAATTGCACCATGTTCACAATAGGAAACGAAGTGTTAAAACCCCAAAGAGAACCAATAAGAAAAAAAAATAAATGACAGATAAAATATTTCGATAAAGGAAGCGGTAGAAAAAGAAAAAGAAGGTTGGATATGATGAATTTCACAGAAAATATACGCTTTTTTGATGCCAAAAACATTGGTTTTGAAATTTGAGAGCGCACTCTTAGGACCAATTTTTTTTTATTCTTTAGTAATCAAAATTAAAGAAAAACAAGTGCTGCCACCTGTAACGGGGGTAATCGTGCATTTTTTGCGAGATTTCATAAATTAAATGAGTGAAATAATAATGATTTTAAAGTTTAAAACTGTGGCAGCTTAAAATCACTGTAGAATCTGTTTGAAAGCACCTACAAAGATTTTTAAAAAACAAAAATTGAGGCCTTTTTTATACTTTTAAAATACTGCTTTTGTTTTTCTCTTCATTTGAAATATATAGGGTGAGTTTTAAGTATGGAAGGCCTCAATTATCTCGGAAATGTCTTGCACGATTTTTTATAGATTTTGGTGTGTAAGAAAAAGTATTGTGATTAAAGCTGAAAGAAAAAACAATGCCACCACCCGAAACGAGGTAATTATATATTTTTTGCGAAATTTTTGTATTTTAAAAAGATTTGTATGTACTTTTGAACATATTCTACAGTGATTTTTACACTCTAAGTCGCGACACTTTTATACTCAAAAAAATCACTAATATTTCGCTTATTTAATTTTTGAAATCTCGCAAAACAGGCACGATTACCCTCGATCCGGAATGCGGCGCTAGGCACTATTTTTTCTTCAGTTTGAATATTGTCTGTGGAATTTGTCATATACAAAATTTTATTGTGACGAATATGATATGCCGTCAAGATAGCAAAGGGGGCCTGGATAAAAAAAGATATCGCAATATGAAAAAACTACAATAAAAACTGGATCAGTTTAATATACATAAAAAAATTTAAAAAATACCCTACACTCAGAGAAAAGGAACATTATACTTCACGAAAAACAGAAAAAGACAAAAAATCATTGACTAAAACAAGAAAAAAATGGGTTGAGTATGTAAAAGAACTCTTTCTTGATACAAGCACAACACTTAATAATACAAAACATACGAAGCTGGTTTTAAAAATAACAACAGCCAAAATAGAATACCTTGGTCATGAGAAATGGCAAAAAATAAGGGTTGCTGCAATTAAATCTACAGGGAAAGTTAGAAAGCAAACATAAACTAGAAATTCAAAGGATTTCCTGGCTGAAAAATCTATGTACGTGGTTCAACACAACAATCACTCTAGAGATTTAAGATATCCTCAAAAGTCTAACGGATTTACCTCCGGCGATCTGGGAGGTAATTTGATTGGTTAAAAAGGACACAGTTTTAAACAAATTCTATAGAGCATTTCTACGCTGCTTCCAAAAAACTAAGAAAAGCCACGATGACTTACAACAGGCGGTAAAGCATCAGCACTCACAGAAAAAGAAGTTTGTTATAAAATACTATAAATAACTTCTGTAATAAATACGTCACAGACTTAGGCCACAAAAAATTGTGTTATGTATTTTATGATATATATATTATTATATAAAAGTTAACGTCATATCACGAGGTGTTGTCTCCTAACAGGTCAAGAATTTCCAAAAACGAAATACAAGACCACACCTCACATAATTTGATAATCATAAAAGCAGGTAATATATTTTAGCTTTAAATTATGTTCGTATATAAAAAATAGAAAGTGTATCAACTTGTGAAAAAGAAATTTTGTTTTACGTTATCGCTTTTAAGGAAGTATTAGATATGTCAGACATCAATCATTATGGGTGTATTCATGTATTAACATTTTTCGAGAATTAAATACAATCACAGTAGAAGCGAATCTAATACAATCACATTCTCTGCCATTTTCTTTAAATAAACATTTCTCCTTAACAGATATTTGTATTAATTAAACCAAAATATTGCAGCTACAATATATTTTTCAAAACAGTCAAAGATAAATAACTTTTACAATACATTAACAAATAATGAATATGTTAGGTTAGTAAATCTGTAATTTTTTGGATATTTTCAAAAAGCCCTACAGTTTTTGTCAGAAACGGGAACAAACTTGGATTCTTGTGTGATTAACTGAAATCTAAATTAAAAGAAATTAAGTGAAAGCGTAGCACCTAGTAAACCTAGGTATGGAAAAATTGACTATATCTAACCGACTTTTGTTTTGTAGAGTGTATTAACTAAGTTAAAAATTGAATTGGACAGGACACGTCGTCAGATTATTAGAGCTGGGGGAGACCTATGTCCAGCAATAGACGCGTACAGGTTGATGATAATGATGGTGACTTCCTTTGATGGAAAATATTTAATTTCACGTTTGGGGCTTCCTACTGGGGCGCTCTGATCAGATCTAAAAAAGACGAACTATGTATATGCAAAATATATAAGCAATATACGCGAAATCAAATCTTAACTGTCTTTTCTATATCTTTATTTACTCGCATTTTGAGTACTAGTCAGTTCATGAAAAGTTGTTACTGAGATGGATCGATATGACCTGGAATGTAATTTTAGATTCCCCATGTCGCAGTATTCATTGTCTGTTTGCTTTAAATAATAGAAAACACAGATTTGAGGAGTCTCTGAAGTTTGGTTTTTAACAAGTAGCGGAAATCTTCGGATTTTTACTTTCTGCTTTACTTTTTGAGTTATTTGCTAGTAAAAAAGTTCATTTTTCAAAAAAAAAACAACACGTTTTCAGACGATTTTTTAGACAAATTTATCAAACTAATAAAACAAGGATATAAAATAACAACTAATCTGTAGAGGAATAGAAACGGCGAAACTAACAGCTAAGCAAACATTTATTAAAAAATTACTGACCGAAAACTCCCACAATGATAATGTAGAATACACAGAACACGAGCTATTGGAATAGACAGAAAATAAAGAGAATAATATAACAAAATCGCCAACGATAAAAGAGGTTGAAAGGTCAATCAAACTACAGAATTGCAACAAGGCCCCTGGATGGGATAGAACTCCCGCAGAACTGTTTAAGTTTGAAGGAAGGGAAATAACAAAGAATATTGGAGATTATCAGGCAGAATTTAGGCATTGACTGTAAACTATTTAGGAGTCAACATCACCTGGACAACATTGACAATGCAGAGCTTAGCAGAATCATCATCATAGCCAATACGGCATACTTTGCTATGAGCCCGATATTTTAACCACGATACAATTTAAATACAAAACCATAATTTGACCGATAGTTACCTATGGATGTGAAACTTGGGTGTTGACTCAAAAGTCTGTAAATCGCATAGACACATTTAAAAGACCGGTACAAATACTTCTTCTTATCATGGCGCCGTCTCTTTTCGAAGGTTAGCGATACAAATGGCAATTGTAGTTTTGAAAACAGCTGCGCAAAAGATTCCTGCGGATGAGCGGTCGAACCATCTCCTCAGGTCTTTCAGCCAGGAGTTCTGGTGTGTTCCTACTGATCTTTTGCCCTGTACTTTTCCTTCCAGTATAACTTGAATTAATTCGTATCTTTCGCATCTCAATACATGATCCAAGTATTGCATTTTCCTCTCTTTGATTATTCTTAGTAATTCTTTTTGTTTACACATGCGACGAAGTACCTCAACATTAGTAACTCTTTGTACCCATGGAATTCTCAACATTCGTCTGTATATATACATCTCAAAGGCATCTATTCTTTTTTATATTTCAGAGTCCATTTTCCAACTTTCACAGCCATACAGTAAGACAGAAAAAACGTAACATCTGATCATTCGGATTTTTAGCTGCAGACTAAGGTCTGATCTTGTAAAAAATGTTTTCATGCTCATGAATGCTTTCCTTGCTTGTTCGATTCTTGATAGGATTTCTTTTTTTTTTTTGATTACACTGATGTTCTGATATCTGATATTGTCTATGCTGATTCTGTTAATCTTAATTCCGCCTTGGACTACGTCTAATGTCGATTATCTGTGGATGGTGAAGAACAAGGTTTATCGTCGTCAAAAAGAGTTTGTACGTATTCTTTCCATCTCTCTGGTTTGTATTTTGTACCCATAATTATTTCGTTATTATCATTTTTTAATATTGTTGCTTGTCTCTTTTTGTATCATTTCTTTTACTTTTTTATGAATATTAAAGGTTTCATATTTGTCCTGAAGTTGTTCGATTTCTAGGCATTTTGTTGACATCCAGTTTTCTTTCGCCTCCCTGCACTTTTTTCTAATTATTTTGTTGATTCGCTTGTATTCTATTGGGTTTGTTTTATATTTTCGTCTTACGTCCATGAGGTCCATGATCTCTTGCGTTATCCATTCTTGTTTTTTGTTGTGTTTTATGAACCCGATGTCTTCTTCTTGTATCTTAGTTATTTTTGTCTTTAGAGCAGTCCATGTTACTTCAATGTCTATCTCTACTAAGTTTTTGATCGTTTTTATTTCTTCCTCAAGCTTGATACTTATTTCTTTTTTCTGTTCAGGTTTCTTCAGTTGTGAGATGTCTATTTTTCTTGTCACTGTTTTCTTTTTGACTTTGAGAAATCTTTTAAATCTAAAATCATTTATAACTGGATTGTGATCGCTATGTATATCAGATTCAGGGTATGTTTTCGTAGATTGTATGAACTTCTTAAAGGTGGTATTGAGCAAAATGAAGTCAATTTGATTTCTAGCAATTCTGTCTTTTCTGTCTGCAGGTGATTTCCATGTGTATAGCCTTCCAGGATGTTGTTTAAAGAAGGTATTGGCTATTGGCAGATTGTTTTTTACGCAGAATTGTACAAGTCTATTTCATCTATTATTCCTGGTACCTAGACCATATGCTCCTATGTGGTCTTCTTCAGCACCACGCCCAATTTTAGCGTTAAAGTCACCCATGATCATCGTTATCTCACCTCTTTTTGCCAGTTGCATTATTTCATCTATGTTTTTATAAAATTTTTCGATTTCTTTGTCTGACTTGTCACTTGTTGGAGCATAGACTTAAATAATATTTAGTTTTCTGTGAGTTGTTTGTAATTTCAACATTGCGACTCTATCATTTAGAGGGATGAAGTCTATGACTGATTGAGCAATTTTGTTCGACACTAATATAGCAGTTCCATATTGATGTTCTGTGTCGGTTCCACATGAATAGTATTATGTATTCATGTTTTGTTTTTTGTACTCCTGATCCAGGCCATCTTACTTCACTCATCCCCAAGATGTCTATTTTCAGTCTTATCATCTCGGCTTCAGTGTTTGCCAGTTTCCCGGACATAAAGAAGCTGCGTACGTTCCAGGTGGCGATGCGTACTTTTCGGTCGTATATTGGTATTCTTTGTCCACTTTCTTGGGTAGTTGACGGGGGGATTCTTCGCACTCTCTCCCCAATTAAGGGGTGCCCCGGACTAAGGGGCTATTTTCTTTTTCTCGTCTGCTATTTATATTTGTGGAAAATATAATGGAGTGGTTTTGCCGTTGCCTTCCCCATCGCAGTACCACAACCATTTAAACTGTTCCAGTCATGCTTTCAAGTCAGTCCAAGATCATTTCCTCTACGCCTTGAACTGGTACTGATGATCACTGCTGCACTTCACCAGGGAGGGATAGGAAGTAGAAAACTAGATATTGGAAGGATAAAGGAATGAGACATGATTTCTCTCAGTAAGGAATTGAGAGCAAAGCATGGCTCGCGTGGGCAGGGACGCTTCCCTGCCCAAATATTACCTGGATCTTTTTTGTAAAATTGAACTCGTAATGACGATTTTATAAAAGCTTTGAAAAGGTGTACAAGACGAAATAACCGTTTTGGAACCGATAATCTGTAATCTAAAAATATCTAAATAAATTTAAAATATAAATAAAAATCAAAGTAAAAAAGAAAATATTTTGTGAAATAAAATTATAAAGATATTAACTAGATGTGTCATTATTTCGTACGAGTATACTAATTAAAATATTAAAATGAAGGTTTAAATGTTAAATGAAATAATAATGAAATATTTCAAGCTGTATTGTTAGTTAAACACACAATATCGTCGTTGCTGGTAGCAAAGATCCTAATAATTGTTAATTTCATATTAGTTATATTAAATAGCAGGTATTTAACAGTAGATTCCGGAATTCTCTTAATTCACTTTCACTAAATTTGATACAGAAATTATGGTAATAAGATACCTTCACCAGATAATCGTCTCACTTGGATAATTCAAGAGAAGGCAGCGTAGCTGAATGGCAGCATTTTTCTATACCTCTAATAATATAGGAGGAAACAATACAAAAACTAATTTCGAGATACTGACGTTTGGGTTCAGAGAACTGTGGTATTATATTTCCATGTAACGTTGTCCCCCGTTGTAAAATTTAATATAAGACTAAATTATCAGTCCAATGTGAGGGAAACTAGCGCCAATTTAAACCATTATACAACTACATCATCTGATGTTCTGTTTTCATTCAATTTTTAGAGAAGAAAAAATGTAGGAAAACATACATACATAATCGATCCTCTTCTACCGTTAGGTGTCAAGGGAGGTGATTCTAGCTCTTGATGAATTTTCTCCATTCTTTTCTGTTTTCCTCCAATTATGTTGCTTCTTACCAAGATTTGCCCTTTTTTGTAATATCTCTGCTATGTTACTGTTACACTCTTTTATTGGTCTGCTTCTTCTGTTTTTTTCTACTGGTTTAACTTTTCATACTCTTTTTACTTATCTGTTATTGTTTATTTGTGTTAAATGACCAATCCATGCTAATTTTTTCGCCTTTATTGTGTTAAGTAACGGTTTAATTTTAAGTCTGTTTCTTATTAATTCATTTTTAAGTCTGTTTGTCGTTATTACCCCTATCGTTGTTCTGAGGTATTTCATCTCTGCTGCTTGTATCCTACTCTGGTGTCTTCTATTCTGTTTCTGCTCAGTATGTCAGCGGAATCCTATATATTGTTTCATATATTGTCATCTTCGTTTTTATTCATATTTCTGTGTTGTTTAGAAATCCTCTACTTGGAGCCTGGAATCGTTTTCCTGTACTTTCTCGTCTGTTGTTAAGATCATCCTCTATGCTTCCTCTGTTATTTATTACTGACCCCAGGTATTTGTATATGTTTGTTTGCTTTATTTTTTGTTGATCTATTACCACTTCAATTTGATCATTCGTGACTTTTTTTCTTGTTATTTTCATTATCTGCGTCTTTCTTTATTTACATTTAGGTTCTACTTTGTGCTTCCGAGTTCCATTTTTCTAAATTGTGCTTCAGTTTTCCTGCTGTTTAGGCAAATATTACTACATCTGCAAATACGCATATCTCTGCATTTATCATTTGCATTCTATTCCATCCTATACAGTATTTTTTACAGTACATTTAGGATGTATAATAATCTTTTTTTTGCTTTTTCTCCTGTATATTTCAACATCTCTGGACTAACTTCATCCCTCCTAAAAGCTTTCCCAGTCTTTAACTTTCCTATTGCTTCCTTTAGTTCTTCTTACAGTATAGTTTTTATTTCCTCCGTATTTTTCTCTGATCCTCCAATTACGTTGTCTTCTATTTTCTTTGCTTTTCCTTGCTCTCTGTTTAACAGTTGTTTGAAATGTTCTCTCCATATTTCCATTATATCATTGTGTTCGGTTAATATTGTTCCGTTTTTGGTTTCGTTTTAATTTTGGTTCTTAGTTGCTTCGGAAAATTTTAGTATTCTATAAAATAGTTTTACATTTTCTTTACTGTTTTCTTTTCTAATTTTTTTCTCCAAATTTATCCCAGCTTTTCTTTTTCTTATTTTTGACTATTTCTTTAGCTTTTTTCTCTGTATCTGTATTTTTATTCTTTTATATTTTTGTTGCGTTTTCTCTTGTAGTTATTCTTTCCACAATTACTTCTTTCCTTTTATTTCGATTCTTACCTCTTAATTCCACCATGATGTCTGCTTCTCCTAATATTACATCTTGTGGCCCACATACTAGTTTGGTTGTATTTATAATAGCATTTCTAAATTTTCCCCATTCGTCTTCTACTATTTCTGTCATTTCTCCTTCTTTGTCAATTTCCTTCTCTAACTCTTCTTTATATCTGTAGATAAACTTGTAGAATATCTAGTAGGAAAACACTGTTTTTCTAAAAATACACAGGACTTAATAATTACTCATTATGAAACTAGCTTAAACAACGTGAAAAAACTTTATTCAAAAATCAAGTAATGCGGCATTAAACGAAGAAATCTTTAAAGAAGAGGCGGGTAAAACTGCAGAATGTTATTTGGAATGAAAGAGAAAATTAAGTTTTATCAAATACTAGACACAGGTTCTTTAGTAATCAATATTAAAGCCAAAGTTAAAAAAGTTGATTTGACAGAGATTAAAAAGGTTGTTGGTAAATACCTTATATTTTTATATGAATACTTAGGTCTGAATTTCTTCAGATCTGGAACTTTCTTCGGCGCAATCGAATGAATGAAGGTTCAGAACCTCTGCCTCAGTTCAACGAACTCTGTTTTTCCCAGTTTTATAAACAAGTTGATATCAATGAAAAAAATTATAAACCTATGTATTTAATTACAAAAAATTATTCTCGTTTTTTTATTACGTAACTACTGCATTGCTCGGTATATTAACGTAAAACTTGATAAATTGTATTTTATTGATACTCCCTGTTATTGAAATTCTTCGATTGACAGGTTATAAGGAAGACGCCGACGATTTTACCATTCTTTACGTTTTAGAAATGCCTTATATAAGTATGAAGATTGTAAACAAGTTGATTTCGTCGTCTGGTAAAAAACTGAAGCGTTAGTTTCCTGATACACTGAAATGGTTACGGTTAAGTAAGATCAACTATGAATCAAAGAGACTACATCTTAGATCTATTGACAGGATAAAATATCCGCGTTATTGTAATCATAATTGCCATTTGCATATTGAAGTCGTGAAAACGTCAAGGTGTAAATAATGCCATTTTATTTAGAATTTTATTTTATAAATCTTTATTTCTATTATTAATAATATTTATGTATATATATTTATGTATATATATTTATGTATATATATTTATGTATATATATTTATGTATATATATATATATATATATATATATATATATATATATATATATATATATATATATATATATATACATAAAGGTAGAAGATATCGGCATAGCTCGCAACAAAGGAAAAAAATATAATAAAGTATGTGTATAAGATGGAAGGCAACCGTATATACGTATTTCTGACTATTGGTCGTCTTCAGTAGGGTAAAGTGTGCAAATCGCGGTCACCTAAGAAGAAAATTTAATATAAAAAAAGTAAAACTCTGTGAATTAAATTTAAGGCGTCAACCGGTCATTTGGGGTTTTACAAGTCGGTTACAGTCGGTTCACAATTTGTTGATAGCTCACTACAAGTTTAACCCTAATTAGAAAACTGAAATACAGAGAGGATAGGTAATACGATATAATAGTAAAAACCAACCTTAAACTGACGGTTTAAGACGTTTTCGACTAACCCACCTTATATCTGAAGGAATACAATACCTTATAATCCTATTACGGGGGTATTTTGAATGGTTAAAGATAAACGACCAGTGTCGTAGAGTATATGATTGAAACATTTATTTGAACTAAATAAATATATTCTTTAAATTGTACTTATGTAAATTGTATTTTTTAATAAAACTTATTTATTTTATTCAAAAATAAAAAGTTTCTTGCCATTTGTAAAAGATACATTTATTTAATTAAAGAAAAAGGCGCCAAATCTCGCCTGACAAAATTTCCAATGTGTTTTAAATGTATCCATTATTTTCGAATCCGGAGAAAACTAATAAATATTTTTGAAAAATTTAAACGCAGAATGAAAGATTACATTATTACTCAGGGCAGAAAGTCCCTGAAAACTTCTACAATGTTTATTTTAATATTTTATGTAACGGGGGTGAAAATAAAAGAGAAAATATAGTATAATTTTTAATTGAAAATATTGCATGCAAAAGAAACTTTTTATTTATTTTAAAAAATATTTCATTCTGCCTTTAAATTTTTCAAAAATGCTTTTTAGTTTTCTCAGGATTTGAAAAAAAAATGGATACATTTAAAACACATTGAACATTTTGACAGGCGACATTTTGCGCCTTTGCGACAGTGTTTATGCTAAAGAAAAACTTTTAGGCAGGGTGCACAGATATCAGTACTTAGGTTGCGAACTAAATGAAGAATTGAGGATAGAAGTACAGAATTAAAACGACATATTGCGATAGCTAGAAGTGCGTTTAATAAGATGAAAACAATATTATACAATGGAAAACTCAACATCGAAATTAGAACTAGAGTATTGAGATGCTACGTGTTCTCTGTCCTGTTGTATGGAGTTGAGGCCTGGACAATTACAGAGGCAACAGAGAAAAAATTCATTAACTTTGAAATGTGGTGTTATCGAAGAATATGGAAAATATCTTGGACACAACACATAACAAATGCGGAAACGCTACAAAGAATGAAAAAAGATAAAGAAATACTCAACACTATTTAAAGAAAAGAAAAATGAGCTACTTTGGTCACATACTAAGAAACAAGAAATACGAATTGATGCGGCTGGTCATACAAGGGAAGGTGGAAGGCAAAAGAGGACCGGGGAGAAGACGCACGTCCTGGCTGAAGAATCTGAGACAATGGAGTGGGAAAACGTCAATAGAACTTTTCAGAACGGCTGTAAATAGTGTCACCTCGGGGGAACAAATAAGGGTCTAACCACCTTCTGTTATCTCCGGGTGCTCTGTATAGGGCTTCGAATATCCCAGTCGAGAGCTCCTCTACCCAAGTCCATTTACTGGGTATGGACTTGTAAATATTTATCTTCTGATGGCTTGTCTTGAAAAAAACAAGATATTTCTTACATGACAAAGGTACACCAAGTCGAAATAAAGCATCAGGTCGTGGTCTTCTGAAGGCTTGTCTTGAAAAAGACAAGATATTTCTTACATGACAAAAATATAGGTCGAAATAAAACATCAGATTGTAGTTGAATAATATCTCAGCCACAGAGTATAATTGGAACAGCAGGAAGCAGCGCCCCAAGAGCACTAAGCTCTCGGAGGGCCCGTGAGAGACTGACCTGGTTGACCTGAAAATCGCCAATATTTATATGCGCTGTCGAGCGATAAATAGGGATTTCCAGGTCAAAAACCAATGGGAAAATTCGAGGCGGGGCGATGCGCATCGAAATGCGCACTAGTCCACAGACTATGGCATTCGATGACAATAGAGTCAAATGGGCCATGATGATCGGCCTTAGGGATGGAGCACGTTAAGAAGAAGAAAGAGTAAAACTTACAATGAATTATTTAAGTAATACATTTTTTTTTGTAAAAATAAGGAAATTTATTCATGATCTTCGTTTAAACTGTTAAGGTGTTACTTGTGTAAATGCTTTTTAAAATGTACTTTCTTCTATTTCTTAATTACCCGAACTTACGGTTTCATAAAAACTGGCTCCTTTTCTAATAAAGAATTATAATTGTTATTTTAAACAATACTTTCATTTTGTTATTGTACGGTTGAATGTTAATGTCACAAAACAGGTATGGCCGAACGTTGTAAAAAAATGTAAGGCCGCTTTTAGGTAATAAAATAGAAATCTTACATTTATAATAATTGAGCTTAAACGTGTTGAGATCGATTAGCTCTGATTGGATTCTATCATTTATAGAAGATAGGTATAATTATTTTAAAATTATTATGGGAAAGTAGATAACATCTTAATATATTAATTGGAGAATAACTACATTTATTTGACAGTTCGTTATATTTAAGATTAATTATAAAAATTTATTTTGTGCGCAAATCTTAAGGTCAATAAGTAAATATGTTTCTCCATTGATAATATAAAAAACTCCAATTCAAACTATAATTGATTGTTAGGCGTTAACAAATTTCCAATTTTGGGACAAGCCTGTAAGGAACTTATTACTAAAAACAGTTTTGACCAAACTTTCTATAAATTTCTTAGGAAAATGTTTTTCTCAGGACTTTATCTTTTAAAATATATTACTATTAATTATACAGTGTGTAAAAGCTAAATGGAATAAATTCATTATTTAGGTTACTGTACATATTTATAAAAAATCCCGAAACACGTCAAATTTAAATTATAACTTGACATTCTTTAAGTTGAAAATTCAACCCCTACCTTCAACTCCCTTAGAATGACAGGTACAACCCCCAATTTTTAAAATAGAAAGTATAGGCTTGTGATATATCGTTTGAAAGGTCTTTTCGTTTTCCATTCAAAAATGTTGTCGCTTTCAAGTTTATTAAGATTAATTAAGATAAAATAAATTAAAATCATGTGGTTACCGAAATTCGCTACAATACAATCAAAAACCAAAATGTAATGCAAAACGTAATAAAATGTAGAACACGAATAAGAACTATGAATGTTAATGAATTAGATGTTCAAAATGTTCACCGCGAACATCTTAGCAACATCCTAATCTCAAATAAAACTGTCTTCTAACATTATTTAACATAACAGGCGTGACCTAATCGCAAGCGTTATTCGTTCTTTTAAGTCATTTAAATCAAAAGGTTTAGTTTTGTACACATGGCTCTTCACATATCCCCATAAAAAGAAATCTAATAATGTAAGATCAGGTGATCGCGCTGGCCATTCAATCGATCCTCGCCTCCCTATCCACCGATTGGGAAATATTGTATCGAGGTATTGCCGGACATTAAGTTGGTAATGTAGTGGTGCTCCATCCTATTGAAACCATATCGTATTCGCTGGAACTTGAGGGTTTCCTGGATCAGGATATAAATTTGCCAACGTTGGAATGACATCATTTTTAAGTAGTGCCAAATAATTGTTGCCATTCAAGTTGCCCTCAATGAAAAAGAGACCAATGATATTGTTTCCTACAATCCCTGCCCAAACATTAACCTTTTGAGGGTATTGAGTGTGTTCTTCTCTCATCCAGTGAGGATTTTCCGTGGCCCAGTAGCGGCAATTTTGCCGATTAGCATGACCGTTAAGTGAAAAAGTACACTCATCAGAAAACATAACGTCTTCTACTTGGATAATATTGTTATCCAACATGTCCATCATTTGCTCACAAAAAAAAGTTCTATCAAAATCGTCTTCCATGAGCCCCTGAGTAGGTATCATCTTATAGGGATGCAATTTATTTTCTTTTATTATGTTTACTATCGATGTATGGCTAGCATTGAATGTAGTGGATGCCTGTCTACTCGATGTATGTGGATTTTCCGGAAACTCAAGCAACACATCTAATTTGAGTTCATCACTCAGTGCATTGGCAGCTGCTTTTTTATCTGCCTTACATGACCAAACTCGCGAAACTGCTTCTCTATTTTACTTATTGTTCCTTGGGATATAGGCGACAAATTAAGAAATTTCTCATGAAATAGACGAATTACTTCCTGTTGTGTTCGGGTGTTATCTCCGTAACCAATCATTTGTAAAACTGTTATTTTACGCATTTCCATTAATCTAACCATTTTTCAGAATTGAATTGAACGAACTTTTTACTTAAATTAAAATACTGACAACTTAAATAAAACAATTTACTACTGCGTGTTAAAATAACGTTGTCACGGAAATTCTTTAAAGTTTTTTAATGGTTACCATCTAAAAACCACATTGCTATGGTTTTTGTTCACTTTCTCATTATCAAGACCTAAACGGGAAATAAGTTTTGAGTATATTTTAGCGAATTTCGGTAACCACATGATTTTAATTTATTTTATCTTAATTAATCTTAATAAACTTGAAAGCGACAACATTTTTAAATGGAGAATGAAAAGACATTTCAAACGATATATCACGAGCCTATACTTCCTATTTTAAAAATTGGGGGTTGTACCTGTCATTCTAAGGGGGTTGAAGGTAGGAGTTGCATTTTTACGTTAAAGAATGTTAAGTTATAATTTAAATTTGACGTGTTTCGGGATTTTTTATAAATATGTACAGTAACCTAAATAATGAATTTATTCCATTTGGCTTTTACACACTGTATATTACTAAGAAAAATTTGTTTAGAACAGCAACTTTAAAATTAAAAATAGCCATTATGATTGCCAACCTCCGTAGGGTTACGAACTTACGAGGAAGGAAAATTAAAACACCTAGTCGACGAGTGCAAAAAATATAATTTCGAAATAGTAGCACTACAAGAACCAAAACATATAGGGCAAAACTCGATGATTATAAATGACTATTTATTATTTAATACAGGTGGAGAAAATAGAATGTTAGACACAGGCGTTGTGGTAAATAAAATGCTGAAAGATCTAATCGTGGACTTCCAAACCAATTTCAGAAAGAATATGCGTACTGAGAATAAGGGGAAATACCAGAAAATAACATTTATACACATACATACACCGGCTGAACGGAAAAATATAGAAATAAAGAGATGCCACTACATTTTACCTTTATTGTTCACTCGCATTATGCTTTATTATTTGTTTTAAAAGTTTTAAGCATCGAGTTAGAATCTATGGAGAGGGCATCACGTGACTAAAAACGACCTCACTTCGGCCATATTGTTAAGATTGTTTTGACACTTTTGACAGATCGTATATGTTTGTTTACGTTTGTTGTTTTTCGAATATTTTTAGTTTTATAATACTTTTATAGAAATTAATAATATATTGTGATGGTGCACAATAATGGTTTCTTGTTCTCAACGTAGTTGCAGTAGCAAAAGCAATGTTAATAAAAAATCTTCAGGAATAACATTCTACAGGTTAGTACACAAATATGTAAACAAAGTAATGGCCCGTACTTTAGAGAATAAATTAATAGTATTTGACTGTATTAATTAATCTTTATGTATAATATATCGTGTTTTTAGTGTTTACCACGGGATAAATAAATCATAGTTTATTAAAAATGTATTGCACTTTTTTAGATTATGATTAAGTCTTCTGAATAACTAGTCATATTTGTATAGTAGTTTTAATATTATTGAGTTAGGCCCTGATCCCACCTCCATATTGGTATCATCGTTAGCCACGCCTGCCTACGCCGTTTTTAATACACACGTTAATATGCTCATAGCTTCTCCATAGATTCTCTTCTCCTAGAACTCGATGGTTTTAAGATTTGACATTCGTTTCCTCGGGTAGCTTCCTAAATGGTTATTGGTAGTTGTTGCTCTGGAAACTCTGGTAGTTGTTGCTCTGGAAAATGATTATTGGTAGTTGTTGCTCTGGTTTGTCAATACTCAACCGGCAATGCTTGAAGTTAACTACAAGCATCAGGGAGAAGCCGCTACTACCTGACTTGACAATGGCAAGTGCGTCTTTGTCGAAACGTCGTCAAAATAATGGTTTTTATCAAAACCAAAATTATTCAACGCGGAGTCAAACCCGGAAAACTACAGCAAGCACATATAACTCCCGCGGAAATTTCAAATGTAACATGTAACATTAGACTACAGCTTATGAGTCGGTAACAGTTTGAAACTATAAAGAGTCCCTTAAGTGACTGCAAGGCACATCGAAGTAACTTTATTGAGGATGCCAAGGCATAGCAGAATTTTTGTAAATGGGATTGCTGATGGTCTTACTAAAGAAGGAGCCAATACCTCTTTTATCGGGCCGTATCATTCTGTGGTGCTAAAAAACTATAGTGGAGTATATCGTAAAAGCTACAATAGACTGAAATCAAAAGTAATTACATGTTTTTACTGGATTGAGATACCTCTATAATTGTTCGTTCGCCAACGCCAAAAGTACCCCTCCAGTCCTGATCCCCAGGAGGGAGAGTAGTGGTTATCGTGATGTCATATATTGTCCGTCTGTAAAGATCTCTGTCTCTAAAGATTTTTTTTAACCTGCGGTCTCATATCTCTGGTCTTTTGCATATTCCTGAATTTGATCGATCTTTCTTTTTGTAATTTTCCTCGTGCTTTTCGGCCTTCTACCTTTTCTTGAATAATAAGTCTTTCCATGTTTTCTGTATCTGCTCTCATAACATGTCCAAAGTATTTTAATTGTTGGATATGTACTTTGGTGAAAAGTCGTTTGCAGACCTAAATCTCATTTAAAATTGAATTATTTGTCCTGTGGTGTAACGTTCTTCTCCAATAAAACATTTTAGTGGCGTCTATATTTCAGTGGAGTATTATTAAAATATTGTGATTTATAGAGTTTATAGTTATATTTTTTTAGAGTCCGGAATCCGAAACGATATTAAACAGCACTCACTTTTCTATCATGTCACATTCCAATAGTTATTTTCTGTCCAAATATAGACGACAACATTCTACGCTCCACACTAGACTCACCAATGCGTTATATTCCTAGATAGTATATAAAATTAACGCTTTATTTGACGTTTCGTTATCCAGATCGGAAGAAGGGGTTTAAAATACAATGTTTACATTGTGGTTTTTTTATAGCAAGCATTTTAAATAGACCTGATCGTTAATCATTCAGAATTTAACTTTATATTCAGAAAAACACTATAAATAAATTTTTTGTTGGTAAGCAAATTAAACAAAAATTTAGGTATATTTAAAAAAATAGTTTTAGTTATAATACATACTAATTAAGAGCTTAAAGATATTAATAAAACATTTAATAGCTGTAATATTTTTTTTACTTTAATTAATAAGGCGACTGCCAAAACAGTTTTATGACCTAAGGTAGTTTGCATCTGTTTAGTATCATTTTAAATATAGGTCAAGATGAAAATTGATCATTAAACATACGGAAAAATTAAAAAACAAATAAAACGTACATGACTGAATTTGAAATAAATAGTTTTATATAATTAATTAACAGGGTGAGTTATAAAGAATGGGCCTAATTTTAACTGTATGTTGAGAAGCCAAAAAAAAAATATTTTACTTAACGTAACGCAATTTATACTATTGAAATGTTTTTACTAACTTTAACAAGCTTTTAATTATTATTAAAATGTTTTAACACTTTATTTACATTTATTTCCGCAAAAAGGGTACGTTATCATTTTTGGCGCTTTTCAATGCACCTATCTCATTTTTTCAATTGTGTTAGCTTTTACTGGTTTATCTTTTATTTTAAAATTTGTACATATAATTTCTTCACCCAATATATACATATACATTACTAGGGTCACCGTTAAACCAAAACTAATTAACATTAAATCTATGTTGGAATGAAATTGGTTTTGCTAACTTTTGGTCGTCTAAATCATCAGCGGATTGCCGTGTGGAAAATTTTTAGTCTGTTAGATCGAAGGAAGCACTTTATCTAATAGTAAATTGATCGACTTTTTTCTTAAGCAGTCAATATGTTCTTCTTTCGATTGATGAGGTGGCCAAGTGGACCGTGGATTAGATTCCTTATTGGCATACAAACCTACAGACTCTAACTCTCGACGATAAACAACTGATGGAGAGATTTCATTCGAAAAAATAATTTTACAGTTCTCCTTGAACGGACGATAATGACTAGTTTTCCTGCGATGAAGGCCCATGGCAATATTTTCTTCGATCATTTTAATATATTATATAGACACAATAGTTGTTAACACTAATATAATGTACAATATAACCTACGTGTTCGGTGGTATATTCTCGACTGAAATACAGGAACGACTAAGCAACTGAATACTTAATTAAAACTATAACGCTTAAGTGATTTATTTTCTTATCAGACTATTCACATTATTAGATTAATCGTTATTTATTTATTTATTTCCGCGTTCCAGTTCAAAACTCTATACAGTTGTTCTTTTTAGACTAAAATTAAAAATCTAAATTATCTGTATTTATACGGTTCAGTTTTGCCTCGAAACGTTACCAGAATTTTCTACCGACATCCCCACGTAACGGTATTGTTCTCTTGGAACTTCATCGAAGCAATCTGAACACCGGGTCTATTTTTCAAATGTTTCCAGTTTCTGTGGAGTAACATTGCCCCCCCCCCCCCACCTTAAGAGGCAACTGGACTCACTGTAACAACTCCCAGTTGTATAAAAGTGACAAGTGTCATCGTGGCATGGAGCCTACCACAGAGGGAGATGCAGTAACATCCAGCTCCCAGGTTCCAGATAAGTGTTGTGTGAGTTTTATAGACAATTCTTTTACTTTACTTTGTATTTTTATACATTTATTTTCTTGTGTTTCTAATAAATATTTTTCCCAGCCGCAGAGTCTCCAGAGGAGGGGGGATGTCATCGAATGCCATAGTCTGTGGACTAGTACGCATTTCGATGCGCATCGCCCCGCCTCGAATTTTCCCATTGGCTCTTGACCTGGAAATCCCTATTTATCGCTCGAACGGCACATATAAATATTGGCGATTTTCAGGTCAGCCAGGTCAGTCCCTCACGGGCCCTCCGAGGGCTTAGTGCTCTTGGGGCGCTGCTTCCTGCTGTTCCAATTATACTCTGTGGCTGAGATATTATTCAACTATAATCTGATGTTTTATTTCGACCTATATTTTTGTCATGTAAAAAATATCTTGTCTTTTTCAAGACAAGCCTTCAGAAGACCACGACCTGATGCTTTATTTCGACTTGGTGTACCTTTGTCATGTAAGAAATATCTTGTCTTTTTCAAGACAAGCCATCAGAAGATAAATATTTACAAGTCTATACCCAGTAAATGGACTTGGGTAGAGGAGCTCTCAACTGCGATATTCGAAGCCCTCTACAGAGCACCCGGAGATAACAGAAGGTGGTTAGACCCTTATACAGTGCATAGTACAATGCCTTTCGCATGTAAGTGGAGACTAAACCAAATTTCGTCTACTGCGCCTTGGTCAGGAGTGCTTGCATTATCTCTAACTATGCGGATTGCAACAGACTATTATCTGGACTTCGGTGACTGAAGATCTTCTCCACCATATTTCGGACAACCCTCCAATCTAATTGACGGCACTCTAGCTTTGTCATGACTAACTTTTGCCCGTTGGACTCTAGTACGTGCTCTCTCAATTATTGAAGTTATGGTTCTCATATATCTAGGTAGATAGGTTGATCATGGGCAGTGGGCTTTATTACCAGATAGAAAAACTTCTCTATAATGAGGTTTGGACCTTCCCAAAACTGCTGCAACTTGTTAGAACAACTGTTACGCATCTTTGAATTATACAGTCAGACTTTGTCGTTCTTCTTAAAATCTCTCCTTTTCGGCTTGGGTTGTTGATTCGGTCGCTAGCGATCTAAAGATGGGAACTGACCAACTCGTGTATATCGTCCATTCTTTTTCGCAGTTCGCTCACATAATGCTTTGTTACCTACATCTTCTTCAGCTCAATATCCAAATTCTATATCACAAGGTATTCGCATCTCGCGTCCGAATAAGACGTTTTCTGGTGTTTCGCCCGTTAATTCAATAACAGCGGATCTGTAGGCCATTGTGAAGAACGAAAAGTATTGGTCCCGGAAAGTGGAAGTGATATTTTTGTCAAATACTTGCCAGCTGTCTTATTCATTCGCTCTAATGTTCCATCGGATTACGGGTGATAGTCTGTAGTTCTTGTTTTCTTCATGCCTAGTATATCACAGATTCCCTGGAAGTTCTTTTTTTGGTCACTATGGATCTTGAAAGGCACTAGAAATCGGCTGATATACTCTGTGATCAACATATCTGTAATAGTGGCGGCCTTTTGGCCTGGAATTGCGTAGATTTCGACCTATTTCGTGAAGTAATCCATTACGACCAATATGTACTTGCCTCCGTGTTCACTTTATGAAAATGTCCCAGCAATATCCAAAGCTATTCCTTTTAAACGGACTTCCAATATTGTGTTGTCCCGTCGGAGCTTTTCTTTTCTGTAAAGCAATGCCTGTACCTATACTCTCGTGGAAAGAAGTTTTGGGGTAAAAAATAAAAATCGCGTATGTTCCAGTTTTTTGACTGATTATAGTAACATTTCGAGAGGAAATTTAATTTTGAACAACTTTTCTGTAGATGTATTTGTATCTACACAAATACAGTGACATGAAATCAAAAATCTATAAGGCAAGTATAAGACCAATAATGACGTAGCCATCAGAAACAAGACTCAATACAGCCAAAACTGCAGACATGAAAATACTCAGACGAATTACATGAAACGCGCTGAGAGATCGAATAATGAATGATGTATATCGCATGGAATAATCGCATCAGCGAGTGAGTGGGTGATCGTTAAACCCAGAAATTCCCGATACAACGTGGAGTACGCCAGGGGGACACCATATTGCCGAAACTGTTCACTACGCTTTTGGAATATATATGTAAAAGGGCAAAACTGACCGACAAGGGCATAAACATAAACGGAGAAAAGCTTAGCCATCTAAGGTTTGCAGATGATATTGTACTAATAGCTGATAGGATAGATGAGGCCAAAGAACTTTTAAATCAGCTCTACCTTTCCTCGCTAGAAGGGGGATTGAAAATAAATATATCTAAAACTCAGATGATGACAAATCTTGTAGTCAGCGAAGATATATGTGTAGGAACAAGATCCATAGACCAGGTAATGGCCTATAAATACCTAGGTCATGAGATTCGCATAGGAAAAGATAACCAAACCGTTGAGCTTCTCCGTCGTATAAGACTGACTTGGGCAGCCTTCGGCAAGCTGAACCATATTTTCAAATCGTCTGATATACCAAATATGCCTTATATCAGTCTGTTTTGCCAGTGTTAACTTACGGTGCCGAAACGTTGACCATGACAAGGAGAACAGTTCAAAAGATCCGTGTGTGTCAAAGGGCGATGGAGCGTGCTATGTTGGGCGTTTCACTTGAGACAAGATCCCAAATCGCCAGCTACGACAAAGAACAGGAGTGGCTGATGCAGTAGAGAGAGTAGCAACACTGAAGTGGAACTGGGCAGGTCACGTGGCTCGAATGACAGACAATAGATGGACAAAACGGATACTGGAATGGAGACCAAGAGATGATGCCTACCGAAGTAGAGGTCGTCCACCAACACGTTGGACTGACGATCTAAAACGTTGTCATAGGAATTGGATGCAAGAGGCACAAGATCGAAATAGATGGAAAATTATGAGGGAGATCTATGTCCAGCAGTGGATAAGCGAAGATTGAATGATGATGAATCGCATCAGCAGAAAGGCGGACACAACAATTGTAAAAATAGTAGGGACAAATCACCAAATGGAGATGATAAGTTTAAAGCTTCAAATGTATGCTTGGAAACGTTTTATCAAAGACAAAATATATAGGTACTTTAAAGCAATTTTGCTTTATTCTCATCCTATGAAACAAAACGTGTTCAACTATTTAATATTCAGTTCAAAGTTATATTCATTTTTATGAATATTTCTTAAAATTAAAATTAAATTGGGTTTACGAAACTACTAATCCTTGTTATACGAGTAATAATATACATCGTTTATAAAATAAACTGTTAGTGTCAAAATAAGTAGATTACCATAAACAATACTATAAAGGTATAATTTTATCAAATAGATCGTCAACTTGAGCCACTTTCTAAAAACTTGTTTCGACAATTTTAAGTAAATTATATTCTTTTATTTGGTAATATATCTACCGTGAAATGGTAAAATTGGTCTCATTTTTAAACTATGAAGAGAAACACTCGATGCATGTTAAATGTTTGTGTACTCGACAATTTACTTTTCGTATTATTTTTAGTTGCGTACAACAGGGGTGACCAAATGGCGGACCGCGGTCCACATCCGGACCGTTAGCTTATTTTTTGCGGACCGCCGTTAAATTCAAAATATAGTAATAACATTATAGTGTAAAATTATAATCAAATCTAAATATATAAATATCTTTACATTTTTAAAATGCACAGTACTAATACTATATAGAAATACTTAATCTAAACCATATGTTTCAAATAAACGAATTTCCAAAATTACACGAAGTACCTACCTAAAAATAATCTTTTAGCAAACCACAATAGGGAAGCTATCTCAACACTTGGGGAATTGTTATACACTGACCGGCAAAAAAGTAGCTATCTTATAAATTTCCGAAAATAAAAAATCATTGGAAGTTTTATGGATTGTTTCATATTTTACGCTCTTCTTCTTCTTCTTTTTATATAGACATGACTCTATCTGTTTTTCAATGTGCCTCCAGTAAGTTATCATTCCATCGTTTGCGTGGTCTTCCTACTGATCGTCTTCCTATAGTATTTTATACTCAACATCTTTTATTTTTAAAACAAAAAATGGCCATTACTGCTTGATTACTTAGCATAATTTATTTAATTTGAAGGATACAAATAAAATAGTGTAATATCGAAACGAATTACAAACAATAAAAATTAAATAATTGATGGATTCGGCCGTTACTTGATGGAAATTCATTTTATGTAACAATAAAACACTGAAAACTTTGTTTTCAAAACTTCCACAAAATTTATTTTAAATTCTTATCACTACAGCTGTTTCGGCTGATTGCCTTTCTCAATTGATCTGTTTTTGGTATGGGTTTACACTTTATAGTCTCTAATGAAATAGGTTGAGGAGGGGAGAACTGTTTGTCTCAAGCTGGTCATTTCAGAAGTTTAATTCTTTAGATAAAATAAAACGTTTTATTTTATCTATTTGCAAAATAAAGTTTAATTCTTTGTCTATTTGCAAAATAAAGTTTAATTCTTTAGATAAAATAAAACGTTTTATTTTATCTGAAATGAGTGCATTCCACGAAGTAAGGGTTTCAACAATCAAACATTTAATTCTTTAATTCCAGGAATCTACGACAGTAATTGACTAGATAATTACCTTCTAAACTTATTTCACAGAAAATGTGATAGTGGGTTTTTCCATTTTGTATATAGGAAGGTCCAAGTGGCGTATTCAAAATTCTTAACAGTTCACTAAAAGTAGGTACTTCAGTTGCAAGGTGCAGTTTATTGTGTATACTAGTGTTATGGAAAATTTGGAAGTGCCGTGTAAACGCCGAAAAATTGGTCCTCTAACAGTTAATGAAAAAACATTAATATTTAATTGTTTTAAATCATTTACAGACAAACGTTTATGTGAAAGTGTTGATGAGACCGTTGAGTTAGTTAGCAGTACACTTGGTGTTGGTAAATCTACGATTTACAGAGTTATTAAAGAAGAGAAGTGTGGTAGTTTTCAAATGCCACGTAATGCTCCAGGGAAACCAAAATTTCAAATAGAATATCATTTTAAAGAAGGACTTCGACGGAAAGTGCATGAATTCTTCTTTAGACAAGAATTTCCAACATTGGATAAAGTTCTTGTCTCAGTTCGAGATGATAAGGATTACCCAGAAATGAGTCGAAGTACGTTATGGAAACTTTTAAAAGAAATAGGCTTCCGCTGGACAAAGAATCCCAGAAAGTCTATTTTATTAGAAAGAAGCGATATTGTTATATGGAGAAGACATTTTCTAAGAACCATAAAGGAAATGAGAAACCAAAAAAGAAAAATATTTTATCTTGATGAAACATGGATCAACGAGGGTCATACACCAAATAAATTTTGGCAGGATGAAACTGTTACAAGTCAAAGGCACGCTTTTGTAAATAACTTATCTACTGGTTTAAACCCACCATCAGGAAAGGGACGCAGGCTGATAGTACACATTGGCAGTTCAGACGGTTTTGTTGAAGGTGGTTTATTAACTTTTGAATCAACTCGTACCGGTGACTACCATGAAGACATGAACGCTGATGTCTTTTAAGAATGGTTCGAACAAATGATAGATCTTCTTCCTAAGAACTGTGTAATAGTAATGGATAATGCAAGTTATCACTCCAGACTTATAGAAGGACTGCCCACAACCAAGTGGTTAAAAAAAGACTTGCAGAATTGGCTGAGTTTAAAAAATATTACGTACCATCCCGGATCTATAAGAAAGGAACTTTATTCGTTGTGTGCCCTTCATAAAGAAAAATTTAAAAAATACGAAATTGATGAAATTGCCAAAAATCGTGGAATGACAGTACTTAGATCCCCACCATATCATTGTGAATTAAACCCGATTGAACTGGTATGGGCACAGATAAAGAGTGAAGTTTCAAGAAAAAATACCACTTTTAAAATTCATGATGTTAAACAGTTGTTTTTGGAGGCCGTAAATAATGTAAAACCTGAAAACTGGGAAAAGGCAGTAAATCACACTATTAAAGAAGAGGAAAAAATGTGGAAGCTGGACAATATTACTGATAAAATGATCGAGCCAGTTATTATAAATCTTGGTTCTGAAAGTTCATCTTCTGAATCTGATTTGGATTTGTAACAAGTAGCTGTAAGTTTTATATTAATATTTTTATTCATCTATTTAACATACCTTAGACGGTTTTAAAAACTCTTTTTCTCTTTTGTAATTTTTAAAAATTAAAAAAAATGTGAATTTTTTAAAACCCTTTTTAATGTAGGCCAGTCAGTTCTAATATAGTGTGTGATAAAAGAGGTCACTTTTGTTTACATACACATAACACTTTATAACACTGAAATAATTCATTTATTTTTTACAATTAATCAAAGTAATTTTTCAATTAATCTTGAGCACGCCCATGGAGTGGTCGGAGCTACCAGTTAAAATTATGCTAATTACTCTCTCGTTCATAAAAATAAACTATAGAAGGTGAAGTGCGTATGTAGAATCTGTTTTTCTATTATTGTTTCAATAATAGAAAAGGGCTTTCAATAATAGAAAAACAGATTCTACATACGCACTTTACCTTCTAGATCATAATCATTCTTTTAATGACGAATTTAAAATTCTCCACATTCAAAATAAAGGCCTTAAGCTATCTTTGTTAGAATCTATGGAAATCAACAAATTAAAAAACACAGATATAATTCTGAATGACCAGCTTGAGACAAACAGTTCTCCCCTCCTCAACCTATTTCATTAGAGACTATAAAGTGTAAACCCATACCAAAAACAGATCACTTGAGAAAGGCAATCAGCCGAAACAGCTGTAGTGATAAGAATTTAAAATAAATTTTGTGGAAGTTTGAAAACAAAGTTTTCAGTGTTTTATTGTTAAATAAAAATTAAGAGTAAATTTAAACAAAATTATTTAATATCTGGTATTATGCCCTAAAACATCAATAACCGTTTGTATACGATTTGGAAGTGAAAGAAACAAATTTTGAATAAAAACTTAAGGAATACGTTCATACATTTCACAAAGCATCTACATAAGCGACTACAGAAAACAACAACATAAATGTCAAAAACAAGCACACATTGTCGCAATAAATATTTAAATTGAGACGCAATATGAAACAGTGCATAAAACTACCAATGAATTTTTATGTTCGGAAATTCATAGGGTGACCACTTTTTTTGCCGTTCAGTATAGTTCGTATCTTCCTAATTTACGTTATGTTAAATTGTTACATAATCAACGAAATTTTATAATTAAATGAACATTTTAATGGACCTGACTTTCCAATTCTACACTAAAACATTAAAAAATAACATTATCACAATTCTAATTTTTAATGATGTGCGTACAGCCAATTAGCTATTAAGTATTTTTGAAATGAGTATTGATTAATTAACTTTAAGAATTTATTATTTAAAATTAATAATACCTGGGTTTTAATTCATAGTTCTTAATAATGTCAATATATTCACGTTTAAAAACATTAAATTGTCTACGCAACAAATTCAATTGAACCATTAAACGAAGTTTTTTGTATTCTTGTCAAACATATAAACGGATTTTGAATATTTAAATATACAGGGTGTGGTTTCATGGTTACAATTACTTGTACATTTTTTTTGTTAATCCGGACCTGAATTTTTCTTGTGATTACATAGTAAGTGGGTCGTTTGGGTTCTGGATGAGTCTTTTAATCACAATTAAGTATTTAAGAAAATAACTAAAGAGATACAAACGGTCACTACGAAACTTTGTTGCAGAATAAGAAAACAAAAAGAAGCTAAACTAAAACCCGAGACTCTAGAACAGGTAGAGAAAAGAAGAAGAACAAACAGAGATAACCCGGACTATAAAGCGTTCAACAGAAGCGTTAAGAAAAATATTCGAAAAGATCTCAGAGTTTATAGAACAAACCAGATTCTTGAAACCATAGAGAACAATAAGAACATGAAAATACTTAAAACATGTAAATCCACTGGCAGGAATAAAATCATAAAGATAAAAGACGACCGTGGAACATTGTGCTCGTATCAGGAAGAGATCGTTAGAGAAATACGAAAATTTTATGGGAAGCTGTATACTTCTACTATTCCGAACCCCGGTATACCAACAAAACATATCTTAAATGTGGACTCAGAGGATCTCCTTGAAATAATAACATCAGAAATTAGAGCCGCCCTAAAACAAATGAAAAACGCCAGGAGAAGATAAAATTACTTCAGAGATGTTAAACATGGGAGGCACTGCATTAGAAGAGGCAATGAAAGCATTACTAAATAAATGCCTATTAGAAGGATAAATACCAAAAGCATGGAAAAATGCGGAAGTCATTCTACTCCATAAAAAAGGGGACGCCGCAAATATAGAAAACTACCGACCAATAAGCTTATTGTCACACCTTTACAAACTACTAACCCGAATAATAACAAATAGATGGACAGCTAAGCTAGATGCATACCAACCAGTGGAGCAAGCAGGCTTTCGTAAGGATTTTAGTACTAACTATCACTTGCAAACAATCCGGACAGTTATTGAAAAAACAATAGGGTACAACATACCACTATATCTGGCATTTGTCGATTATCACAAAGCATTCGACAGTATCGAGAAATGGGCTTTCTTAACAGCATTTTACGACGCCAGAGTAGATTCAAGATATGCTGCCCTCCTTAAGAATATATACGATGATGCTACTTTTCACGTAAAAATAGATGATGATCTGGAAACTATGAAAATAGACCTTGGCAAAGGTGTGAGACAAAGCGACAACATCTCACCCAAGTTATTTACTTTGGCATTAGAAAATGTCTTCAAAAAACTAAATTGGGCCGAAAAGGGATTAAAAATAGATGGAGTATATCTTAAACATTTGCGTTTCGCAGACGACATAGTACTAATAAGCACAGATATCCATGAACTAAAATCAATGCTACAAGATTTAAATCACAAATCGAATCAAAGAGGATTAAAAATGAATCTCGACAAAACAAAGATAATCTAAAAAGTAACCGACGGAATCAATTAATGAAAACAGTGTTTGATAATTTATTTAATGGAGCATTTCTTAAATAATAAATAATCTTGTGCTTAAAAATTAGGTAACTTTTCTTTGTTAATTATAAAATTACTAAATAAATAAGTGCGTTATTTGTTGAATACAAAATTCTAAATATCAAGAGCATATACCTATTTGTTTAAGCAATGCAAGTGTACATAAGTATTAAAAATTATTTGTTGGTACACTTTATGGTATATTTCTAAATCTAACTTAAACAAATAGCCATTATGATTGTTCAAGAAAACGTGAGGCCCTGAATCACCGAAGATCTGATAAGAATATGATTGGCATCAAATTTTACAATAATCTTGCTTAATTGACGCGGCAAAATACCTATACTAATTACTCAAGGTCAAATATGTTCGATGCAATTTTGCGAAATGACTAGGTAGGTACAGCAAATTAGTATTCTACTTTTACCATATTCAGAACCGTATTCTTAATGTTCTAATTGCCTTTCTAAATTCGAATCGTGTATTTTGAGGGCCTTTTGCATCTTAAATTGTTGTAAATCTTGTAGATCGGAAAATTGTTCGTCCGTAGTAATTTCTAGTTGATATTGTTTTCTTTATGACAATTTCACTGATATTTTGTCTGATATTCTTGTGTAAATTAAAAATAGTAGTGAGTTTGTTGTAAATTTTTAATTTATCTACATAAATTTTGTATATCTTGTAATCTTAAATTTTTTTTGGTTATTTCATTATGGGCCTCCTTGTATTTAGATGTATCTTCATTTTTATATAATCAGTCCTTTAAACATACCTACTGTATAAAAGAAACGTACCAATCAATATTATACAAACCATCGAAAACATCTACTTCCATAATCGAATACAGGCAAAGGTAAATGGAAAACTAACACAGTGTATACCAGTACAAAGCGGAGTCAGACGGGGTGACTCGTTAAGCCCACTTCTCTTTAATATAATAATGGACGAAATAATACAAGCAGTACATAAAAATCATGGCTACAGAATATGGAACAAAGAAATCCAAATATTATGTTATGCAGACGACGCCGCATTAATCGCCGAGACAGAAGATGAGCTCCAAAGATTAACACACATCTTCAATACAACAGCCAAAAACTACAATATAATAATATCAGCAGAAAAAACCAAATGTATGACAACATCTAAATACTCACTACGAGGTAAAATCGAAATTGATGGGAAAATAATAAAGCAGGAAGCAAGGTTTAGATATCTGGGAATAGATATAACTAGCTACGGAGATATTGAAGAAGAAGTACCACAACAAAGCTTAAAAGCAAGTAAAGCGGCAGGATCTCTTATTGACACAATCTGGAAGAACAAACACCTAAGACAAGACACAAAAACAAGAATCTATAAAGCAGCAATTAGACCTATATTAACATACACGGCAGAGACAAGACATGACACATCTAAAACAAGACGACTACTAAAAACAACAGAGATGAAAATCTTCTTCTTCTTCAGATGCAAATCCACTAATGGATGTTAGCGATCACATTTTCCATTAATTCTCTATTTCTTGCAATATGTATCAGATATTGTATGTCGTTAATCCCTGTCCATTGCCTTATGTTTCGGAGCCAGGACATTTTCTTGCGTCCCATTCCTCTCTTGCCTTCAATTTTACCCTCGATTATAAGTTGGAGGAACTGGTATTTTTTATTTCGCATAATGTGACCTAGATACGCCGTTTTCCTTTTCTTGATGATTTCGAAAAGTTGGCGTTCTTGGTTTATTCTTTTTTTAAGGACATCTATATTTGTAATTTTCGCTGTCCATGGTATTTTTAGGATACGAACATTTACATTTAGCCACATTTCGAAAGCTTCTAATCTGTTTATATCCCTCGTTTTGAGTGTCCAGCCCTCCACGCCATATAGCAGCACTGACCACACGTAGCACTTAGTAAAACTTAGTCTCAGTTGAAGATCGAATTCTGAACAAGTCAGTACCTTCTTGAATTTTACGAAAGCTTGTCGAGCTTGCTCAATGCGGCATTTTACTTCCCTGTCCGATGCCGTCTTCAAAATGCCACGATCCCAGGTATTTAAATTTACTCACTCTTTCAATGGACTTAGTATTCAGTGTTATGGTGGAGTTTTCAAGTGCATCCAAGTTTCTGGAGAAGATCATAAATTTGTTTTTTTTGGTATTAATCTCTAATCCCATTCGCTTACTGTATTCTACGATTATAGTGACAAGTTGTTGAAGATCGACTATGTTGTCACAAATTAAGACACCATCATCAGCATATCGTATGTTGTTGATCAATACTCCATTCACTTTGATTCCCATCTTTGCATCCTCCAAAGACTCTTGAAATATGGCTTCCGAATTAATGTTAAATAAAAGAGGGGAAAGCACACATCCCTGTCGAACGCCCCTTCTTATATGTATGGGTTAGGATATAGAATTGTCTATTTTTAACTGTGCCGTTTGATGCCATTACAAGTTTTCAATGCATCTTATGTCTTTTTGGTCTATATCAACTTTCTTGAGGATCTGCATTAACTTGTAGTGTTGGACACGATCAAACGCTTTTTGGTAATCTAAAAAGCATAGGAACACATCCTTCTTCTGATCGTAACAATTTTGGACCCTAGAGATGAAAATAGTCCAACAAATATCAGGGAAAAGTCTGTTGGATAGGAAGAGAAGCGAAAACATAAGAAGAGCATGCAATATAGAAGATATAAATGGATTGGTGACACAACGGCAACAGGAGTGGAATGAACACATTAGTAGAACGGCAGAGGGTAAGATAGTACGAAAAGCACGAGATAAGTCACCAAATGAACGAAGAAGTATTGATAGACCAAGAAATAGATGATGCGATAGTTTAAACAATTTAGAAGGCTAATATTGAAGAACAAACAGGCTTTAAAGCCTACATGCAAAAAGAAAGAAGAAGCAGAAGAAAGTCCTTTAAAAGATGCAAAGTCTTATAGTCACCCATCCTTTTCTTTTCGGCCTCATTGCGGTTCACTAATAGTGACCTTTGTTGTAATCTGTTTTTTAGTTCCTGTTTAATATCATTTTTAAAGTTGTCGTTTAAAATTATATAAAAGACTGTAAAATTCACATATTCAATATATGATAACACACATGTCCAAAAGTTTGGTATACGTACAAATAATATATCTACGCCTATGGTGGTTTTAAAACTGTTGTTGATATTCATTCTAGAGCGTTTTTAAATGAAAATGATAAAAAATTTGAATCGCTTTTGTATGATTTTGGTCACATTTGCTGATTAGCGTATTTACGCATTATTTCAGTCTTTGTTTAAATTTGAATTGAGCCGTTTAAAAATGCCTAGAAACGTGATATCTCATTTTGACAGATCTAGAGTAATTGCTTTGTTACAACAGGGCTTTAGTCAAAGTTATATCGCGAATATTGTTGATGTTACTCAGAGTGCTGTATCGAAAATTAAAAAAAATTCCAAGATACACATGACGTCAAGGATCGTCCCAGAAGTGGTAGAAGTCGATGTACATCATCAGATCAAGCCGGGCAAATAACATTGATAGCTCTTAGAAATCGTCTGTAATCTACAAGTGGTAAATCCAGAGAACTTTCTAGGCTTCAAGGACTGAATATTTCACGGCAAACAATAACATGCAGACTAAATGCGGTAAATTTGTATCGTAGAAGACCGCTACGTGTTCCTAAACTAAACTACCAACACAAAATAGTAAGGTTGCAATAAGCTATAGAAATGGTGTATCATGGTCCTAACTGAAATAACGTGATGTTCTCTGACGAGTAAAAAATTGGCTTGATATCTGATTCGCGAAGAACACTGGTTTGGAGGGCCCCAAGACGACAAGCCCGACTAGAAACAGCCCAACCGCGTGTCCCATTTGAAGGTGGCAGTATTATGGTTTGGGATGGTATTATGAGTGGTACACGGACGCCACTGCTGGTTCTGAAGAGAAGAGTCACTACTGCTGTGTACATCGAGGAAGCTTTAAATCTTGTCGTACGTCTATTCCGAGGGGCAGTAGGGGACGAATTTGTGTTTATGCATGACAACGCACCTCCTCATCGAACAGCAGCAGAACAAAATTTTTTGGAAGAAGCAGGAATATCTAAATAACAGTGGCCCTCGAATTCCCCCGACATAAACGTTATTGAACATGCTTGGGACATTCTCAAAACACGCATCAAGAAGCGAAACAATCTCCCAATTACAGTTCGAGAACTAAAAGATTCTGCTCGTGAAGAATGAAAGAGAATTCCGCAAGCCCAGCTCGACCAGTTATTCGGCAGCATGCCAAATCGCCTACTGGAAGAAATAATAAATTTTTAGTTTTATTAACAATTATTTTTTTCTATACTAATTTATTTTTAAATGTAAGTTGTACATCGTAAGTTTTTCACCCCAAGAGAATAAATAATTTTTTTGCATATCTGGTTTTAAGATTTATTTAGTATTGTTGATAATTGAAACAAAATGATGTTTAACTATTCAGAAGAGTTTATATATAAAAATCAATAAATATATGAAATATTCCACTTCCAAAATTCCAAACTTTTACACATAATGTGTATGTCTATAAGAGCAATATTTCTTCTTTTCGACCACTTTTGTAAGGATAGGGGTGGGGTCCGCGGATTTTTACCAAATTTTAGTACATCAGTGCATCTTAAAAAAGTAACGTAAGCTGTTTTTTAGCCCCTAGGTGCCCCTAAGCCTTAGATATGCCCGTCAAAAGGGTCAAAAATATCCATTTTTACCCTTTTTTTGAAGAGCTATATCTTTGAGCCCAGTTGAGCGATTTTAATTCACAATATCTCATTTTTTTGTTGTAATGTCAACTTTTTGGTGAAATAATTTACAAAACCGCAAAAGATAAGTTTTATTATATAGGTCAAGAAGAACGAAAAGAAAACTTACAAAATTTCATCATTTTCAATTAACTGTCAAAATTTAACTAAACAAGGAAAAAAATTGTAGAAACAGACAAATTAAATAATTTTTAAGTACCTTTCAAACGATCATTGGTAAATTAAAATCTATTTAGTAGTTTCGAAGATACAACTCTTAAAAATAGTCAGTTATTCGAAAATTACATTTTTTATCATTTTTGTAAACTGATAGTACTTTTTTCTGACAATCTCAAACTGCATAAAAATTTAGGTGAAGGTTGAATTTCTTCACCCAGATCTTTAACTATTTTTTTTTATTCGTCGGTTTTTCTGTTCTATATATGTATGTGGGCAACTGGAACAAGGCATCTCGCAAACACCATGATCTTCATGGGGATGTGATCTTTTACGAATCTGGATCTGACGAGATTGGACAACTTGGAGTGATAAGTAAAGATGGCTTTAGTATTTAGAGGGTTAAGAGTTCTACTGATCTTGTCAGTGACACCCTTGATAAAAGGTATAAATGTTGGGTTGATCAGGCAGCAAGTTTACTTTTGACGTGACAACGTCTTAAATTAGGTTGTGGCTCGGAATCATTTAAGAAAAAGTGTAACGCCCGCTCACGTCTGTTACAGTGAGTCACCGAACGAGAGAGAGGCCCGCCGGACCGGCGAATGCCTTGCGTCTCTCTCCCACTCAAACCTGATCGGATAGGCGCGTTGAATCGCTAAAGTTGAAAATCGTTGAAAGTATCGTCAGATGTGTCTGTAGTGAAAATGTGGAGTGCTTACAGTGTCCTATTTTAGGGGGAACCACCAGTATCAGATATAATTTTAGGAAATTACCTAGGGACCTATATTCTTTTATAATATTGCTATGGATTTATCCATTTAATATTGAGCAATGATTGTAAACATTCTTTATAGTTTAAACTTCAATGAAAATTATTAACTGTGTCTAAAGACATATATGATATGAGGTATTTTTCCCAAGAGTATTAAGTATAATGAATATACATAAAAACATAATTTTGTTTTCTTAGGATTTAACATTTTGTCAGCACATTATCTCAAATTCACACTTAAATCAATATGTTTTTACTATTAGGTCTGTTGAATGTTTGTTCTTTACACAAAATTTAGTCTATACTTCATATTTATTAAAGGCGGTAAAATATACATTACAATTCAGTTGTTTATAAACCACTTTCAAAGCATAAAGAACCTTTTAAGCTTTGTTTATATTATTTTGTGTATATTAATTGAGTTAATTGGAGTAGCCCACTTTGATACAAAAATACACTCAATTTATGGATATTTCAAGGTGACAATCTAAAAAAAGCTGATTTCCGCCCATGCATTTTATTAGAAACACTTGAAATTTAAAAAAAATTTAAAAATCGTAAGATGTAAGACCTTAATCGTGAGATCGTGAGATTTGTCTTCAATTCGTGAGTAGATTCGTCATTTACAACAACTACAACAATAAAGGTAAATAATTGTACACTAATATTTCATTATCGTAAACTATGATTGATTGATTAATTGTTAGATTGACACAAAAGTTGAGAAACTGAGTTTATAGCGGCAATTCCTTGTTCCTATTGTGCAATTTAATAATATTCATATCAATAAATATTCTACCGAGAAAAAGACGTTGTCACGTAAAATCTTCGCCCGTAAAACCGACTTTACAGGCAACCGATTTTTTGTTCCATATCCTGCACTGAAAGTTAGCTGGTTTCTTGTCAAATAATAATTGTGAAAGGTGTTTTGTGTCTGTGAAACGAACCTCAAGGATTGGTAGCAGTGGTCAACGAAAGTTCATTCTTTATTAAACAAGCTGATGTAGAGTATATTCGGTACTAGTCTATTAAGTGAAAATCCTTTGAGCTCCTGTGAGATAGGTGTTTAGTCCAGGAGCTTTTGATGAGACTGTTGCGGCGATAGTACGTGCAAAAGACGTTGACAAGCAGAAGAGATAGCAGGCGTGTGTAGAGCAACTAAGAGTACGAGCAAAAGGTGGGCATACCACAGTTGTAAGAAGATAAGGAACCACTAGAGAATTCTTGGAAATAAATCGTTAGTTTGCTATATAATTAACAAAGACTTTTAATCACGATCATAACTAGATCATAATTAATTTGGTTTTGTAATATTTTATTCAGTGATTTCAGTTCACAATAAATATAATCTTTTAATTCAGATATAAAAAAATTAAAAGAGGTAATATTTCTTCAAAAGAAAATTCTTTGTCTTTATTTGTAATTTTAATTATGCCGATTAGCCCATATGTTATAATATATGATTTTGATTAATTGTAAAATTGTCTGAATTTTTTTTATTCTTTTTTTAATAAATTATTTAATAGTTTAGCATCACACAATTATTTGGTTTAATTTATTTTCCTATTGTCTATCCTTTCCTCAAAGGCAACTGCTTAAAGAACACTTTGAACCAACTTGCTCTTTGATGCTCATAAAATAGAAAAATTTTATTTTATGATGATTTGTTAAACCTCTAGTTTGTGTACAATAGATTTCATATATAGGAAGAATAAACTGTTTTTCATAATTCAATTACTTAATATCTCTCACAAAATATTACATTGTGCATTATATATCGAAAGTAAACAAAATAGGAGATTGTAAAAACTAAATGAAATTATTAAATGGCGGGATTAAAAGGTTTTTTATCGTCTAAATAAGTCACGATTTACAAAAAGACGGGACTTTGCAAATTATTTAAATAAGTAGGATAATCCGTACAATTTTCCAATTTATATTCATTAGAGACGGTTTAAATTTGTGTATAATGCGGTAAATATTATGTAATTTTTCATTACATTGCGATCAGGTAACACCAGAGTAGGCCTGAATTCATTATAGCGGTTACTAATAATCATTCGCAATTACAATACTTTGATTTGCAGCACAATTATACGGTTTAATGAGGCTATTAATCTAAATACCATAAATAGTTGGGATTAAACAATGAATTTGTTTATTCTGGTTGGGTAAAAGATGTTCTGGTTTTAAGTAGAGTTGAAAATTTCATAACATCTTAAAATAGTGTTGGGATAAAGGATGCACTATAATTAGAACTTTGATTGTGATTGTAAAATATAAACGTATACGTTTGTTGATGCAGAAAACCTTCTTCTTCTTTAGATGCCATCTCTAATGGCGGTTCTTTTCTTCATGTTACGCAGTTATGTCATTTGTTGTCTGCTTCTTCTTCTCATTGCGCCGTCTCCTTTCGAAGATTGGCGATCCAAATGGCAATTGTAGTTTTGGAAACTGCTGCGCGAAAGATCTCTGCGGATGAGCGGTCGAACCATCTCCTCAGGTCTTTCAGCCACGAGTTCTGGCGTCTTCCTACTGATCTTTTGCCCTTCCAGTATAACTTGAAGTAATTAATATCTTTCGCCTCTCAACACATGACCCAAGTATTGTCGTCTGCTAGGACCGCGTTTTCCTTCCATTATTAGTTTTTTTAAGCCCTTCTCTCTATTCGGATTGGCGAATATAGGCCTCTCCTAATTCTCCCCATTTATCTCTGTTATTTGTAAGACATTTTCACATTGGTTCTGCAGTTCTTTTAATATCGTCGCTCCAGCGCATTTGCGGTCTTCCTCGTGGTCTTTTGGCTTCATATGGCCGCCAATTCCCGATTTCTTTATTCCACCGGCCATCCTTAAGACGTTCGGTCTGTCCAGCCCATTTCCATTTTAGTTTGGCTGCCTGTTCGACACATATTTTTCTATTTCTATCTTGTTCTATTACGAATGTCTTCATTTGTTTTGACCCAGCATCTGTCGTTCCATAGCTCTCTAAGTTTTTCTGATCTTCTCCATGTTTACTTTAGTGAATGCCCAGGTTTGAGCTCCATATGTAAGTACAGGTAGGATACAGGAATTAAACACTTTGGTTTGCAGTCTTTGAGATATATTTTTATTTTTAAGTACGTATGAGAGTCTTCCGAATGCTGCCCATTCCATTTTTACACGGCTGCTTATTTCGGTAGTCTGATTTTCTTTGCTTACCTTGACATTTTGACCCAGATATGTATACAGGTCTGTCATCTTTGTTTGACATTAGTTTAGTTTTGCTGAAATTAATTTTCAGTCCTTTTTTAGGGATTCTGTGTGTAGCTCCTCAATCATCGTATTCAGTGCATTCCACGTGTCGGCTATTAGTACTACATCATCTGCATATCTAAGATGGTTCGAGTATCTTTCGTTAATAGGGATTCCCTTATTTTCCCAGTGTATTTACTTAAATATATCTTCTAGGACAGCTGTAAATAATTTTGGAAATATTTTGTCTCCTTGACTTATGCCTCGGTTGATTTTTACTGGTCTTGTTTCGATTCCATTACACAACGTCACTATCATTTCAGCTTGTTCGTAAATATTATGTATTATTATTCTGTACATGGAGTTATTAGTTACCATACCATTATTAGTTAAAGGTAGTTATATAAATAAATAAATATTGGCTAAATTCTTGTTTTTTTTTTTAAAAAAAAAAAAGACAAGAAGATGGACATGGGAAAGTCCTGATGGAAAAACAAGGAACGAAATCGACTATTTCTTAACAAACAAAAAAGAATTATTTAAAGACGTAAATGTGCCAAACCAGTTCGGTACAAGCAGTGATCATAGGTAAGTAAGAGCTAAAATAACGATATCAACCGAAAAAGAAAGACTCAAAATGATAAACAAGAAACAACCAAAGAAATGGACAAAACCAACTAACATTCAGGAGTTCGAAAAATATATTGGTAATTCATTGAAAGATACAACAACAGCAGACATCAATATATTGAACAAACAAATAGTCAACACAATGCAACAGGCTCAAACTAAATATTGTCCGACAAGCAAAAAAGATGAAAAACTGAGTCAACCCACGAAAACCCTTATAGAACTAAGGCGACAAATGAAAGGAGATAACACTACAAGCAAAGAAGCGATAAATCAAATAAATAAGACGATCACAAAGGCAATAAGAAAAGACATAAGAAACTACAATGTAGAAAAAAAAAACAGGCAATAGAGAAAAATAAGACCATGAAAGTTTTGAAGAGGATCGTACAAAAGGGGAAAATAGAAATTAACAAACTGAGAAACAGCACTGGAGAAGAAACAACGAACAGAGATGAAATATTAAGAATAGTCGAAGAGTTCTACACAGAGTTATATAGATCAAGAAAAAAAGATAACAATACGGAACCTCCAATTACACTAAAAACTGGGGTATTAAACCAAGGGTCAGATTTAATGCCCGATATAACAAAATCAGAAATCAAAGAAGCCCTGAAGAAAATGAAAAATAATCGAACCCCGGGTGAAGATGGAATAGTATCAGAAGCACTAAAAATTGGAGGGGATGTATTACTTGAAAAAATTAAACAACTTTTCAATATCTGCCTTCACAGCGCCAATATTCCAACAGACTGGAACAACGCTACTATGATTCTATTACACAAAGCAGGAGACAAAGCAAATTTAGAGAATTACAGACCGATTAGCCTCCTCAGCCATATATATATATATATATATATATATATATATATATATATATATATATATATATATATATATATATATATATATATATATATATATATATATATATATATATATATAAGTTGTTTACGCGAATACTAGTTAAGAGAATGGAAAGAAAATTAGAGACTTATCAACCAAGGGAACAGGCAGGATTCCGAAAAAGTTACGAAACAAATGACCATCTACAAAGTATAAAAACCCTAATAGAGAAAGCAGTGGAATACAATAAACCTCTAGTTCTAATATTTATCGATTTTCACAAAGCCTTTGACACAGTTGAGCTAAGCAAAATATTACAGGCGCTTAAAGAATGCAGGCTAGATTATAGATATACTAAATTATTATACAAAATATACCTGCAGGCAACAACCACTGTCAGATTACATACTAACAGTAATCGCATAAAAATAGAACGAGGGGTTAGACAAGGAGACCCAATGTCACCTAAACTTTTTAATACGGTGCTAGAACATGCTTTTAAGAATTTGGATTGGATGACAAAGGGAATAAAAATAGATGGAGAATATCTAAACAACTTACGTTTCGCCGATGATATACTTATAATAGCTGAAGATCTAGGTATGGCAAGAGAGATGGTACAGGAACTCGTTGTGGCTACAGAAAGTGTAGGTTTAAATATAAATATCTCGAAAACAAAAATCATGACCAATTTGGTACCCAACCAGAACATCAGTATTGGTGGAAAAGAAATAGAACTCGTAGATAGATATAAATACCTGGGACATGAAATTATGATTGACAGGGATAACCAGACTCATGAACTGAAGAGAAGAATCGGCCTTGGGTGGGCAGCATTTGGAAAACTGAGAGAAACTTTTAAAAGTGAGCTGCCCACATGCCTAAAGAGAAAGGTATTTGATCAGTGCGTCCTCCCAGTCTTGACGTACGGAGCAGAAACACTTACCTTAACAAAAGCAGCAGCTACCAAACTGAGAGTCACGCAGAGAAGAATGGAGCGGTCCATGTTAGGAATAACTCTGCGAGACAGAATAACCAACGAAGACATCAGGAGAAGAACCGGAGTGACTGACATCATCGAGAAGATAGCCAGACTAAAATGGAGATGGGCAGGACACATAGCCAGAATGACAGATGGGCGATGGACAAAGAGGTTATTGGAATGGAGGCCAAGGGAAGACAAGAGAAGCGTCGGTCGACCACCTACAAGATGGACTGACGATTTAAGAAGACTCGATAAAAACTGGATGAGAGCGGCGCAAGATAGACGGGGTTGGAAACATGAGGAAGAGGCCTATGTTCAGCAGTGGACTCTTGAGGCTGGATGATGATGATGATGAAATTCTTGTCAATTTTTCTCACTATTGCACATTATTCTCACCAGTTAAGATGTATTGTTCAACCATTCGCGAAACTGATGTATAGGACACACCGAATACTTGCAGGTTTCTACTGACAGTGTTATTGAACACATTTTGCAGAGTTTTCGTATGGGTAGTTCTACTGTTAAATAAAACCTGTGGAACGGTTTGGAACGACAGTAATGAGATTTCTGCACTTTAGAGACTACACAACATTTTTAATAGTCAAGCACAAGTAAATTCAGTTATTGGGGAGTCATCCAATTCTAAAAAAGGACCAGTTAAAATAAATAAATAGGGCCTGCGTAGCGCAAGCGGTAGGATTCTTGCCTCGCAAGCCGGTGGTCCGGAGTTCGAATCCTACCGCCGGCAAGAACATCTAGACATTTTAAAAATGTCTGTAGGCCCCAGGTCGACTCAGCCTAAATAAAAATGAGTACCTTGGGTAAAACCAGGGGTAATAATAGACGATTGAAGCGTAGCACTGGCCATGTTACCTTCCTTGTATACCGTAGGCCCTAGATATAGCAGACTACCCTGCTATAATCCCAAAGCCGCGACAGCGGTATAAAACGGGAAACTATTATTAAAATAAATAAATATTAAAAGCAATGAACATACCTAAATTCACTGGTACATTATTTGCTAATTTACAGGCATAAGTAAACTTGGTTGTAAAGGCATAAGTAAAGTTTTCGCCTGCAGGAATGAGGGTCAGTAAACTTACTATACACAAGCAAATGTTTTACTGGTTTACCTTAAAATTTATACCTGATTTATCATACTTTTCTACCAAATAGAACTTAAAAAGAATAATAATAGGTACTATAATAGTAAGTCAAATCAAGCGTTTTTTGAGTTACTATAGTCTTCTACTAGGGTCGTTATGTTACTGATTTAATATCCTCTGCTATTACTTTACAGATTTAAACCAATATCCTCGTATTAATTATAAAACTACTTTCCATGAAAACAATTTGTGTTGTTTTTGTACGTATTATGTCACATAATTTCCTGATTTTTTAATTTTTTTTATACTTGTATAACATCCTGTATTATATTGCAACGACTATCGTTTTATTCTCAATTTCTTTTAATACATGTCATTCATGCCGGTTTAGTTGTTTTAATCATAATCTAATACAAGTGCAAGTGAAACGGTAGCTTTCACTAGGTTGAACACAAACGTGTGGATGAAAACAACAAGTAACTTGAATGTACTTTTTGTTTTACAAGGTTAATACAAAATCGTTAGTATTTTAATTATCCTGCTAGGCTTGTTTTAACAAACAATCACTAAATTAAAACAATAATACGTATTTCCTTGTTATGTTTATATTGTCAAATGCTTATTTCATTTCTAGGTGAAACTATATTTAACCAGTAACTCTAATAATGAGAAAAATATTATCAAAAACGTGTTCTTGGCAATAAATTAGTGTAATTAGAAGCGGCTATTTCGCTCCCGACGTCAAAAAACTCTTTTAATTATACACTCAAGACACGAAAAACGGAGCAATTGCATTTAAAAAAAAAGCTTAAAATTTTAATTCTGTTTAAACTTTTATTATTATAATAACGTAAACACAAACAAAACAAACTGTTTTAAGTAATTTCTAATATAACTTAAGTTAAATTGCGTTGATTTAATCTCAAGAATTACGCTTGTAAATCCCGAAACAGCGGCTGCTATTGTTGCGTTTCTTCAAGACGGAAGAAGCGAGCGATATGTTGCTCAAAAGTATCAAATATCCAATAGCACTGTGCATTGTATTTTTACACGTTTCTTGGCAACCGGAGCTTACACTAGACGACTGGAACCGGTCCCCAACGAAGAACCCGTGCCCGTGATGATCGCTTCATCCTATTACAAAGTGTAAGAGATCTCGTGTCACGGCTGTACAAATCCAAAATCAACTTCAGTACGTCCGGAATACTAACGTAAGTAAACGAACAATTAGTTGAAGGCTTGGAGAAGCAATTTAAGCAGTCGCAGACTTGCAACCGGTTTACAACTTCTCAGGCGCCATCGAGTTGCGCGGCTTCAGTTTGCCAAAAACCATGCTCATTTTATTGAAAATAAATGAAGGCACGTTTTATTTACCGATGAGTCCAGGTTTACCTTGCGATCTTCAGATGGTCGTGAGAGAGTTTCTGCAAAACACACGAGCGTTTTGCAGAATGTACCTTCAGTCCTAGGATAGGCTATCAAGAGGGCTTAATTATGGCGTGGGCTGGAATTTCTCTAGAGGCACGTACATAATTGTACATCATTTTGAGTGGCTCCATAACAGCTGTCAGGTACATTGATGAAAGATTTTGTTGTGCCTTATGCTCGTTTTATTGGAAATTGACTTTGTTCTGATGCATGATAATACCAAACCTCACAGTGAAAAAATCACTCAACAATTTTTAAATGAAGTAAACATCCCTGTAATGGTTTGGCCAGCATTAAGTCTACACGCAAACCCAATCGAACATATTTGAGACATACTTGGACGAAGGATATGAAGTCGTGTTCCTGTTCCTTTAACCTTAAATCCGTTACAATAACAATAACAATATCTTTATTTTTTGAAAATAATATACATTCCGTGAACATAAAATTATTTAAAAAAAAACAGTGTCACAAACGAAAATATTATTTACTTATTCCTAACCGTTACATATACAAATAGTCCTCCACAGAATATGGCTCAAGAGCTACCAGTAATTTAAATATTTGATGTTTATACAAACTTAATCTTTCCTCCCTTTTAATAGATTTAGGCAGTTTATTAAACAATTTGATGCAGCAATAAAGAGCGTTTTTCTCTGTTATACTTAACCTGTGTATTGGAATTTTATAATTATATAACCTGGTATTTACTATACTATTGGGCTCAAAGTATTTTATTCTTATATAGAAACAGTAAGCATTCATGAATAAATACAGCGTAAACTGTTAAAATATTATTACTCCTAAAATGCCCTCTACATGATTCCCTACTTTTTAAGTCAAACATAACTCTGATTATTTTTTTCTGAACCAGAAATACATTATTTATGTCCCTACTGTGGCCAAAATTTATTAGACCATATCTAAATTTTGCTTCAAAATTAGCATGATACACTGTTTTTAATGAATTACTATTCATGTATTTTTTTAGAACTCTAAAGCTGTAAATCACTTTACTCAAAGACATACATAACTGGTCAACATGTTTATCCCAACATAAAAAACTGTCAATATATAATCCTAAAAATTTGGTACTGCTGCTAATATTTAAAGTGTCATTATTTACAATAATACTGTTTGGCATATCTGAATGTGCATAATTTGTCTTAAACAAAAGAAGATCTGTTTTATTTTGATTTAAAACCAACCTATTCATAGAAAACCAGTCTTTAGCTTTCTGGAACTCTAAACTAGCATTAACGCTTAGAACAGACAGGTCTTTACCACTGACTAAAATGTTTGTATCATCTGCATCATTTGTTATGCTGGAAGTAGTATTAGCCACTAGACCATGAAGATCATTGATATAGATCACAAACAGTAAAGGACCAATCACACTTTCTTGTGGTACTCCAATATTGATAGTGCTTTCAGATGAGATGCCTATTTCAGTGTTTTTATGTATTTTTACTAAATGTCTCCTATTTGCCAAGTAGGACTTAAACCAGTTCAATGCTGGTCCACGTATACCATACGTTTCTCCAATTTATCAAATAATAGGTCATGCACTAAACAGTCATATGCCTTTGATAGGTCCAAAAAGAGACCCTAAGCCATATGACCAATCTCAGTACATTTCAAAATATCCCAGACAAATTAAAATATCGCAGTCTGAGTTGATTTTCCCTGTTGATAACCATGCTGATTTGCACTAATAATATGACATTTTGTTAAAAATTCTGTTATCCGCCTATACATAGTCATTTCTAAGATTTTTGAAAAGGAACATTGAAGGCTAATTGGTCTATAGTTATTAATTAATCTAGGATCACGCTTTTTGTAAACAGGTGTTACTATGGCAGTTTTCAGGCATTCAGGAAATACACCAGATTTTAGTGAATTATTTATGATTGTAGTGAGAGGATTCACTATATCCTTTATACAAAGTTTAGGGATTTTAGTGGGTATTTCATCAATTCTACAACTCATTTTGTTTTTTAAATTTTTAGTTATATCCATAATTTCAGTTTCTGTCACAGTTGCGACAAACGCTGAATTTATGTTACTTACAAGAAGCCCTTTTAGGGAAATGCGAACTTATTTCTCAAAAGGACATTTCTCATTTGATTTTAGGCATGCCAAGGAGAATTAAGGCAATAATTCAAGCATGTGGAAGAAACATTCATTATTAAAATCAGTTTGTCTGGACCATGTTTTAAGTTTTCATTAATTGAGCGGGATTTTGTTACAACATTTACTTACGTTTTCTCTTTAATTTTTAAATGCTTGAGTTCTTTGTTCAAAAGTTAATTTTTATTAGAAATTACTTAAAACAGTTTGTTTCGTTTGTGTTTCTTCTTCTTCTTTCAGTACCTTGTCCGATTATCGAACATTAGCGATCATATTGGCAATAATAACTTTGTTTACGGCAGCTCTAAATAAATTAGCGGTGGTCTCTTGATACCATTCTCGGAGATTTCGGAGTCAGGATGTTCTTCTTCGGTCTGGGCCTCTCCTTTCGGCGATCTTACCCTGTATTATGAGGTGTAGAAGCTTATACCTCTCTGGATGTCTCATTAGATGACCGAAATATTGTAACTTTCGAATTTTTATGGTTTTTGTTATTTCTGTGCTCCTTTTCATTCGATGTAAAACTATTTCATTTCTTATTCGATCAATCCAACTTATTCACAATACTCGTCGATAAATCCACATCTCAAAGGCCTCCAATTTTTTCATTAATGTCTCTGTAAGGGTCCAGCCCTCCATACCATACAGCAATTTTAAGGGTTAACGTAATATCTCTATTAATTAGAATTTTCTTTAATTTATAGAAGGCGGCTCTTATTTCTTTATTTATATCCCAGTTATCGTTGACGTTTGCACCCAAATAGGTAATATTGTGGACTCTTTCTAACTCTATTCCTAGTTGTAACTCCGCTTTGCTGACAACCATAAGATTTGTCTTAGAAGTATTTTAAGTTTTAGCCCATATTCATCACGTGCTTCTATTATGTCGTTGCAGGTCTTCTTTATTGGAGACAATAAGTACCGTGTCGTCTGCATATCTGAGATTGTTATATCTGACATTATTTGCGTTGAGTTTAATGCCTGTATCGTCAACTAAGGCTTCTTTGAAAATAAATTCGGAGTAGATATTAAAAAGTAGAGGCGATAAAATCCATCCTTGTCTCACTCTACGTCGTATTTCCGCTGCTTCCGTCTTATTGTGTCCAATTCTTATGTTTCCACATTGACGCCAATACAAATTTTTAATAATACGGAGGTCTTGGTCATAAATTCCCACCTATTGCAAGACACCTATAAGTTTGTCATGGTTTACTCAGTCAAAGGCCTTATCGAAGTCAATAAAACACATATATACCGATTGTTCGATATCTTTACATCTTTGAATCATGACCTGCAAACTGAAGAGAGCTTGTAACAATAAAACACTGAAAACTTTGTTTTCAAAACTTCCACAAAATTTATTTTAAACTATTATCTTTAAACTAAGTGATATAAGTGACATAAAATTAATTTCCATCAAGTAACGGTCGAATCCATTAATTATTGAAGAGTGCTTCTTTGGTTCCAAGGTTGTTTCTGAAACCAAATTGTGTTTCACTTAGTTGTACTTCTATTTTGTTGTAAATTCTCGAGTGCAGTATTCTTAAGAAAATTTTCAGTGCATGACACATCAGGCTGATAGTGCGATGATCGCTACACTGTTTGGCATTTATTTTTTCGGTATCATTACAAATGTTACCAAATCTATAAGAAATAACATAAATGCTACAGAAACGGTCATTGACAGAATCGAAAGAAGAGGTTTAAAATGGTTTGGACACCTATTGAGAATGCCTGACGAACGTTGGCCCCAAAAACTTCACAGATGGAAGCCCCCTGGAAGAAGAAAAAGAGGTAGACCTCGACACTCATGGAATGAAGGAATTAGAAGAGCGATGGAATCGAGAGGTTTGGAGGAGGAGCATGCCTTGGACCGGGAGGATTGGCGGAGGAGAACGGGAATACGTCGATAGCCGTCTTCAAAATGTATTGTATTTACAAGTTGGATCCTGTAATATATATAATGTTGATAATTGTTCTGTAATTGCTGCTCCACAATATTTCAATGATTCGTTTGGTATCCCGTCTTTACCTGCTGCTTTTCTGTTCTTCAGGTTTTCAAGTATTTTTAGAACTTCTTGTACATTTATATTAAGTTCTTAATTTGTGGTAATTTCTGGTGTTTCCGGTTCTAGCGTCGGGAAGGAAGAACCTCTGCATAGAGCTTTTTTAGGTAGTCAATCCACGTATCCTTTTCACTTGAAATATTACTGAAAAATTGAAATTGGTTAACTAGGCTAGCCTAGGCAAGTTTTTAAAGGTATAAACAATGTTTCCAAATTATATTTGAAAATGACGTATAATTTTAAAAAATTGTTTATACTTTTAAAAAACTCCCTAGGCTCGTCTAGTTGACCGATTTCAATTTTGCAAAATGCGTTTGAAAGCTTGAGTCTTTCTTTATACGCAAAAAGAATTTCGACTATCTATTCAAAGTGAATATTTTAAACACAGCATAATTTTGAAAATTTCCAATTTTTTTGCATACCCTAGATTGCAAAACTATTATGCAAAAACGGTTAAACCTATATTAATAAAAAACTTTATTTTTTGCACTTTTTTTGCCAATTATTACTATTTTTTTAAACAGTAAACATTAAATTTCTAGCTATTCAAATATTATGTAAAATTAGAAAACGAAACTTTTATCTTTTTTAAGTTTTTTTTGTACGAGCAATATCTCTCGAGATACCCGAAAATGTGAGCGCAAAAGTAAAAATATTCGACTTTTCGTTAGATTTTGTTAAATAAAAAATGAAGCACAAAGTTTGCGACTTGTGATAATTAATACAAGGTACATCCTGAAGTGATAATTTCAGCAAAAAATAGACTCCTATGGAAAATGTCCAATTCTAAACAGATTCCGCCTGGAATATAAGAGAAAAATGGGATTTTGTATATTTATTAAAGAATTTATTTATCATTTGTCAGTCCTATATTTTTATTATAGTTATTAATGACGTAATTAACTCTGTAGAACGATTTTCAAATTGTTGGTGTGCTTAAAGATCTGCATTCAATATTTTGTATGTTGTATATTGGGAATACCCATACTATTGTTTGTCAATCTTTATCTTTCCACTCCTAGACGTAGAGCTTTAATAATTTATTTCGACTTTTTATATATTACTCCAATCTCCCACTGTTTAAGTTCAATTTTACCAAAAATTTAAAAATTGTAGTTATAAAAAGCTAATCAACAGAAGAACAACTGTTAGTAGATATCGTAAGCAGCAATTAATATCGTGAATTCCAACATGACCGCAGTCGTGATTATATAGTTAACGCCTATATATACGCTGCTTATTAGATTTATAACTGGTTTAGAAAGGATAGAGTACTTGAACTCGAAAATATCAAGGGGTATTTAAAAGTAAACGATATTTTAAGCAAAAAACCTTAATTCAGCAAACTATCGGCAACCACTATTACACAGGCCTACATTTTTTTTTTTCGTGAAAAAATGTTTTAAGTTTAATAGATGTCCTATGATAAATGGGATGTGCTGATCACGAATCTGCACTTAGTTTTTTTCTAGCACGTCAGGTTTTCAAGAAAAATGAAATTGAATTCACGTCCAATAAATGAGAAAAATAGGACATGTTCTATTTCGTCAATTTCTTCACGAATTTATTCATGGATTTATTCGCGGCAAAATTGAATGTCAAATTGTGCTTTACACACGTCAAATTTGACCTTGAAGCGACGTCATGAATTTATTGCTGATGTATCGCCCGCATAATATTAACAAGTATTTGGCTACTTGACGTTGTGTGTGTTACTTTGGGGTAAACCGAACGTTTTGGAGCTGTAGCTTTCAGAGGTGTTCTGCAAAACCGAAGGATTCTGTGAAAGTGTTAGTTAAGCTCGAAAGTTAAGTGAGCAGTCTGCCCAGGTGAAAAATAAATTCACTTATAAAATCGATCACAAAGCCTCGGATAGAGGAAGGAAACATATGAAGACGACCTTAGATAGAAAAATAACTAAATGCACGGCGTTATAAATTAAGTCAACCGTTACTATTGAAATATCATTTCATTTGACGGCTCTTGTATTTATACAGAAGAAGAAACTGGTACGTCACGAGTGAGAGAAGTAGGTAGATCGAGACTCCGAACTCGAACGGAACCATATTCCTCTTGATATTGGCTCCAAAATGGGTGCCGAAACGTTGTCTTAAATTATTAATGCGGTTATTCCCGAAAGATTATATATATATATATATATATATATATATATATATATTATTCGTTTTTTGTTTTTATTTTTCTTGGATAGACTAGGCGACTATTAATTTTTATTGGTTCTATTTACAAAAAATTTCTATATTCACATCGGTAAATGCACGGCGTTATAAATTAAGTCAACCGTAACTCTTGAAATATCGTTTCGCCAATAAAGTGCAATTTCCTGCCTGTTAAAATGTTACAGTTCACTATTTCATAACTTTAATGCACTTTAAAATATTAAAAGTAGATATCCTTGACAATTTTTTATATAATCAGTATCTAAGTTAAGGTTTATATCAGTAACATGTACTTATGTAAATGTTATAATGTTTTAACTAATTTCTATTTATGATTTAATTTAAGATCTCTAGCAAATTATTTTTGACAATATTTCGTTGCTACATCAAATAATTTAGATCTTAAAACGGCCAGTCACGATAGATTTTATTTAAATTATTCTGCTGGACAAAAAACGTGAGATTCTGTAAGTCGGTGTTGCAACTATTAAATATATAAGTATGAAACTTTTTTAGAAAATTATCTACATAAATAGCAAAATATTAACCTATATCTAACGAGATTTCTATATTTTCGGATATCGTCAAAAAGTTTAAGAAAATCTGTTTCAAAAACACTCCTAGTATAGTCGAAATAAACATGGAACTTATAAAATACGGAGGAAGCGAGCTAAGTGGTATATGCTATATCATGTTCGTGAGTTTTTGTACGTTTACTATTGCCTTCCATTCTTGTCGCTCCTGTGCCACTGTCTCACCCCTATTATCTCTCAATCCTCTCTGACTGCGCTTTTCCACCCTTTTCTGGATGATCCTACAGTTCTTCTCTCATCTTGTCTTTCCCGAAATAGCAATGTCTTAAACTACTTTTATAAAATTGAAGACATTTCTTTGCAATAATCATCTCAGTTTAGAACTAAGACGAAGAATGGTTAAGTGCTATATTTGGTCTGTACTTTTGTATGGAGAAGAAGTTTGGACACTAAAAGTATCAAGTATGAATAAAATTAAAGCATTGGAAATGTGCATTCATAGACGGATGCTGAAGATACCTTTTGGCTTTTACAGCAAGAAAAATTAATAAAGAAGTACTAAGGGTGGTCAACAAAGATAGAGAATTGCTAAAAACGGTTAAACATCGGAAAATAAGATATCTGGGACATATAGTGAGCGAAAATCGATATATAATATTACAACTGATCCTTAAAGGCAAAATAAAAGGCCGTAGAGGTGTAGGAAAAACCCAAGTTTCTTGGTTAAAAAACATTCGTGAATGAACTGAGATATCAAATGCAGGACAATTATCCAATATGGCAGAAGCTCGAGAAGCCTTCGCAATCGGATAACTCTTGATATGGCACGTGAAGAAGATGAAGAAAATAGAAGGAACAAACAATATTGTAAGCAAAAGGCTGTCCTAAATGAGAAAAATCAAACAATAGACCAGACTGGACTTCGAAACATTTATACGAACAATAGCGATAGTTTCCGCCTTCTCGATTTTACTACTAATATTATAGTAATCAATTTAGCTTTTACCATCTTAGTTGTAAAAAGTAAAACTCCTGAAATTACTTACATATGAAAGTCAATTAGGTGAAATAGATTGCAAGTATCTATTAAAGCTTCACACCTAATTAATTATTGAAATAATTTTTTGCTTGGCTTGGGAATTTTGTCTCGGCTTTTCACGCTCTGCTTTTTTCAACAATCTTTTTATTATCACCCAACACGTTTTGCCTACTTGTAGGCTAACGCATGGCAAATGACACCATTTTAATTGCACGCAACTAGAACTTCCTTTACAGACTAAACAAATTACAAAAATAATGTGTTCTCTAAAATTAAGAAAGAAGAAATAAAAAAATATAAATCGGGAAAAAATAAAACATAAAATACAAAAACGTAAATAGAATTTTATACAAATACTGCGTATTTGAACAAGTGGACAGCGTTAAGCTAAACGTGGACCTATGTTGGTAAAACCATTAGTATTTAATTCGATCGCAATGTGCTTTAATTTGTTAATAATCTCTTTATATTTAATTATTATTTGAGTAATTTCAGTGTTTTCTTTATCAATTTTTGGTCTTTATACTATAAAACGAAGAAGAGGCCATGGGTATGTACCTACCTACTTAAAAAACTATTTTTATCAAATTTATGTTTTTATATGTGTTACGAGCAAAGCCTGATATTTCACAATCCTAGCATTGTACGGAAATTATTGTCCACTTATATTTGTACCCCCAAATGTCCGAAATGATCAAAATTAAAAATGATTATCGAAACGCTCGAGGTCTCGTCGGTGAATCTCACCAGCCTACCGGGATTCTCATACTTCCGCTCGAGCTCCTCGTTGTACGCATCAGGATGAGCGCGGCTTATGTGTTGACGTACTCCAGTCCAGGACTTGAATGCGCGGCATGCGCGCTCACAAATGCCGCAGATATTGTCATCTTCTTGTCTGGATCCTCGGCAGCGTAGCCTCCGTATGTGAGTATCCATACCGGCTTGCGTGGCGAAGTTGGTACCACGAAGTTCGATGGTGTGTAGAGTAACTGAATGAGTAGGAAATAATAACTTACTCACCACTTAGATATTTTGGAATCTACGTTATTCTAACAACAAGGCTTCCAGGATACTGGAAGGGTGTACGGCCTTAAAGGAGTTCGAAAAACCCGACTGGTTAGTAACTTCACTGGTGCGCTGACTCAAGGATCCCAAAGGGACCGGCCAAAGTTTGAATGAGAATACTTGCTTTAAAAAGTGCTAGTATTTCTGATCCAACGAATATGGATTCCTAGCTCTACCAACGAGGAGGTTTGTACTAGGATGATTTTATGTGCTAAGGATGAAACACGACGTTAACCTAAACGCAAATAAAACTGAAGGTCGCTCAACGAGAGGTTTGGATAACCCAAGTCGCACACTCTTCAGCCAACTACGTCTGGCGAACGACGGGCCAAGCAAAACCACAATTGGCACTGGGCACAAAATACTTTTGAGAACGATTTCTGAAGTGGAAATTGAAACGTCAATAAACTTACTTTAACCTTTAATTGTGGCTTATTCCCATTTAAACAGTAATTATTACAACAATATTAATAAAACATATTAAGATATGAACGTCTGAGGTGGATAGGACATGTAATGCAGATGAAACAAAATGACTTAGCTAGAAAAACGCTCCTTGATAGACCCATTGGTCAGAGAAAAAGAGGAAGACTTAAAAAGGTTCCTTGATAACATCGATGAAGACATGAGAAATATGGAAATACGTGCTTGGCGGAGGAAGACGATGGATAGGGACGACTGGAAAAAAATTCTTGGGGAGGCTGGGACCCACACAGGGTTGTAAAGCCAAAATGATGATGATGATGAGTGTAGTGAAGTGTAAATATTTTTTCCAAGTAAAAGTACCTATAAGAAATAAAAAAATCTTTTAAAACAAGTTTTTTATTTATATAATTGGAATAAAACTGGTAAACTTTTAATATGTTCTCATGCCACCATGAAGAAGGCCTACATCCCTATTGATCTCTGATTATAAAAAACAATATTTTCAATGCACCAACTAAACAAGAACCAAATTATTGACACTAGTGTCTTAATACTCATAATGTTCGTTACTGAAATTATGTAATTTAAGGGTCATCTGAGCTTATTATGTGGTTAGTTCAAACTATTTTATACATGTTTTACAGTGATAATTTTTCGACTGTTCTAAC